>NW_024080634.1:5942279-6194478 GCF_003009895.1 Hyaena hyaena | reverse complement strand
GTGGGGGGGGGGGGATGGTTTTTTGTTTTTTTTTTAAAGAAAGCAGTTACTGTCCTGGTTAACGGAGATCACTATCATCAGACAGTTTTGCTGTTTTTTCTTCCCAGAGTCTTTAATGAGACGCTGAATCCCCCCTATCGTGAGCCTATCAGTGATTCTGTAATCTCAAGATCAGTCACTTAGCCCTTCTCCAGATTCAAGTCAAAGCATTGCTAATTTCTGAACCACAGAAGCTTGTGGCTCCCACACTGGCTGATCAATTCTCAAGACTCATTGAAATTTTAAGATCTTTGGACCTAAGGACATCCTGTTCTCTGCTCTATTTTTAGGACCATCCAACTCTTCAGGAGCCTTAAGTCAAGAGCCGACCGACTGAATTCTGGCTCTCTCTGGCCTCACAGCTTATGGGGCCTTCGTACTGATGATCCTCCCTTGGCTCAGGAATAGCTTTCTAAAGGAAGAACTTCCTATTTACTAACTTACCTTCAATAGGATATGAGTTGGCACAAATGTAATCAAATAACAAGACTCACAATAACTTTTATTGTGGATCATCATGAACTCGTGGCTCCTGATACATTTAATGCATTTAAATTTGATACTCAAATTGTCCTGATTTGGCTGGTGGAGGGGGGGGGGGGTTCTGTATCCTTTTGACATGATCTTATTTTTCTTTGAAGCTTATGTCCTTTCTGGCACAGGTGGCCTGCACCAGGCATTTCTCTGAGGGCCTCTGGTTCCTTTTAATGGAGAAAACAGCATGCATGCCGGGAGCTGAGCGCTAGGGTGAATTTCAGGGTAAAGGGTGCTTTGAGGCCGCCTTCATGAACAAACCTGGAAAAGGCATTTCTTTTTCTCTGAAAGACACGAGTTTACTATTTTCGATAGTTTGAGGTGTTCTAACTTAAAATTCTTTTGATCCTCTCATTTTATCTCCTTTTCTCTTTACGTTACTAAAGTTGCCTTTTGCTTGATTTAACAAGGCATGTTCTAAAACTGTACTAATATAAGCATTAGAGCTCTTGTTGAATCATATACTGAACAGATACCAAGATTTTTATACAGTGCCTTTGGTTCTTAGTATCCCAGGAAGGATGCTTAGTTAATCTATAAACTTTTGTTTGGTGTGGCTCATTGTATATTTATCTGATACAGACTTTCCTACCACGGTTTTCATTCTGCTTTCAATTTAGGGATGCTGGTCCTCTAATAGCTGACAGTTTCAAGTTCTTATGAGGTGGTACAATTAGGCAAGTGGTCCCCAGCCTTCTCCAGATATTCACTTACCGGAGGAGGGTCCACCTGGCCCTTGCACCTGGAAATCAGCTCAGTCTACGCCATTCTCTGTAAGCTTCATTTCCTCATTACCACGTCCCTATACTGTCACTTAAACCGCAGTTATAAAATACACGTGTGTGTGATCTGTAGCCAAACTAACTCCTTCTGCCTGTTACTGAGCAATTGACAATACTAGGATCAATACATTTTACACAGCTGGTAAATAAATTTTAACTATGCTCAATCCTATTTTAAAACTTACATCCTTTAAAATATATGTAACACTCTCACCAATTTAATGTGTGACACACTGTTATGCCAAGATTTATAATGAATAAATTCAAATAATTTTCCCAGTTAGCATTGTCTTGACCTACTACCAGTCAACATGTTTATTTTTGCTGCCGGGAAATAGCTACTTTTTTGGCATTCCATAGAATGAAGAAATAATGACATATTGAGTATAGGCTCTTAAGGTTTTATGTGAAAGCATCTTTTAATTCTTGGGTCAAAAATTACCCTTATAATCTGTATTTTTTTAAAGTAATCTCTACAGCTGACTTGGGGCTTGAACTCATGACCCCAAGATCAAGAATCACATGCTCTTTAAGCCAGCCAAGTGCCCCTATTATCTGTATTTTTAATTACAAATAATTGTGTAGAACTTAGAGTCCTTTTAATAAATGTAAAACCTCCAAAAAGCAACAATATTAGAAAGATAACCAAAGTTTTTAAAAATTAAAATGCAATTAAAATAGCAAATTCTCAGCTTCCTTATGTAAGAAATACTTTATGGAAATGTGCAAGGCATTTAATACAAAATTCTCCTATTTGGAATAAATGCTTTTAAAAATTAGGAATCCAAAATTGATCTTTGACCAAGGATGGGGTGTTGGTTGGTTTGATCTGTACCTTTTTGGGGCCTGGCATTTGTCAATCAGCAAGATTTAAAATGACAACTTTTTTCCCCTTTGAGGCCCTGTTCACCACCCAATTCTCAGTTATACTTTTGCTGGTAGCTTGTTTCTGTCAGTCCAAATTGCAGTTTTCTTTTTGGTTTTATACCCATAATAAAAAGGATCATTGGCTTAAAATTGTTTAATTTACTTCACAGTTAAACACATATGCGGATAGTCACCCTGCTACTTTCTGGCTAATAAACATAACACACCATAGACATTCAAAGAATGAAAGAAGAGCTTTTCCCATGTTATGGTTTTTACCAACAAAAACCTCATGATTTCAACTAAATTTGCTTTTAAATACTTTTTTTGGAGGGCCATTTTTTCCAAACGGATGGTCATTCTTGAGACCCTGAGATCTGTGCATATCATGTGTTTTAGCACTCCCACACCGATGTGGAGGGAATAGATGCTCTTACGTAGAAAGCAGAGACTGTGTAGTTCAGTTGCTAAAGTGAACTGTTTACGGTGAGAGCTATTTAAAACTGAGCATCTGCTAAACACTCCCATCAGACTAGGCTCCCTTCACAAACTATCCTTCTCAGCTCTGGCCACTTGACTGAGTTTGGAAAGCTCTCCAAAGGCAGACAGAGCTAATGTCAGTAGGACAGGCTTCCGCTAGGGAGGGACAGTTAATCTGTTTCATGGGGGAGCAGGACGTCCTCTAGGGGAGTGACACTCTTTTGGTTAACACTCTGCCTTCTCCCTAACCCATCACTTCCAGGGCATGCCTCCTAAGAGCAGACTAGAAAATTTGGATCCGTTTTTTCTGTCGAGAGTGAGTCATGGTGAGGAGTTACCCAGCTGGCGTTCAGTTGCTGGCCTGTGAGCCCCGCAATAACTCCCTGCAGTGATGTTCTTGTAAATGACAGTGTCTTGCTTTTAAATTCCTAGTTTGTGGTCTATTCCTGGTCTGTTCTCCACAACAGTTTGGAAGAGTCTAGTTAATAGTCCAGAGCAGCCCAGACCTAGGGAGTGACAGAAGTGGACTTCAACAGTGCTCAAATTTTTTTTTTAAATATATATATATTTTTTATTTCTAGGAGAGAGAGAGAGAGAGAGAGACAGCGTGAGCAGGGGAGGGTCAGAGAGAGAGGGAGATACAGACTCTGAAATACGCTCCAGGCTCTGAGAGGGCAGTCAGCACAGAGCCCGACACGGGGCTCAAACCCAAGAACCACGAGATCATGACCTGAGCGAAAGTCGGACGCTTAACCGACTAAGCCACCCAGGTGCCTCAACAGTGCTCAAATTTTTAACGTGCTTGTGAATCACCTGGGGATCTGGTGAAAGTGCAGACGCTGATTCAGTGGGTCCGGGGTGGACTTTGGGGTTCTGCATTTCTAGTGAGCTCCCAGGCGGTCCCAGTGCTGCTGGTCCCGGGACCACACTTGAGAGTGACGAGAGACTGAAGTTGTGAATCATGTACGCACACAGAAAGGTCTGAGGTCTAATTTTGCATCCTTCCCTTTTTCTTCCATCTGGGGATGATGAAGCCAGGCTCCATCCTTAAGCCTGACATGTGCCTGTTTAACTTCTCTTACTCCTCTGTCTGCCTTCCTGGGCCTCAGGGGGAATAGTGCTCCTCAGCCCAAGGGGTCAAGGAGCTTCACACACTGCCCAGTTCAAGTTCACCCACTGTGGTCCCCGTTCTTTGTAATAGAGCTGTATACAGAATCGACTCTCCCATTTCCCCTTCTGAGACCACGACATTTTGAAGCATCTAAAGGCAAAGATGGAGAATTCCTACTCTGGCTCGTTGGAGTTATGGTGTCTGGGAAGGTGGGGTTACAAAGCTCTTAAGGAACGGGGAAAAACGAGAGATGCTTATGACTTTCGGACAGAAGCGATGACCTCTCCATAGTGGAAGTGGAGAGACTGGCCCTTAGAGCCATAATTCAGCAAACTCCAAGGCGGCTATCTGAAGGGTTTGTCCAGTAAAACATTAGGGTTTATCACTTTGTTAAGCTTTTTCCTTTTCTTTTTTTTTAAAAATGTTTTTTATTTATTTCTGAAAGAGAGAGACAGCGTGAACAGGGGAGGGTCAGAGAGAGAGGGAGACAAAGAATCTGAAGCAGGATCCAGGCTCTGAGCTAGCTGTCAGCACAGAGCCCGACGCGGGGCTCGAACCCACGAACCGTGAGATCATGACCTGAACCGAAGTTGGACACTTAACCGACTGAGCCACCGAGGGGCTTTTTCCTTTTCTTATTCCTAACTTGTTAGCCCCGTGTTATCCTGGAGAGGCTAAGGCCTTACTTAGAGGGGATTCATTCATGTCTTTCTCCAGTGACACAATTTTAGGCCTTGTGACTATGAAGGAACTCCCTTCCCAGTTGCCGAGTGGAAGATACCGCTTGAGCCTTGCTCAGCGCTTACTGTCTTTCTCTTGGCTCTGGTCCACTGTGGTGCATATCCAGTTTCTGAGCCCAGTTATTTCTTTTCGGATTCTCTCTCTTTTAAAATCTACTGTTGCTCTATGCAATGGGGAAGAAGTTCCTATGTTCTCTTGAGTTTAAGTCTGAAGTTCTAAAAGCAGGTTTTCTATACTGCAATTTCAAGGCTGACGAAGAAGTGGTGAGGGCAGCTTAAAATCCATCCTTGGATTAGGCGAGATTTGGGAGCGGCAGACCAGGTCGCTAGCGCACTGTGCCCTCCGCTTACAACGAAGGCCAGGGTAGGAAGCAACGCAGGGAAGATCTCTGCTATGTATGCTTCAGAGATGCTGGGGCCCCGTGTTTTTGCAAACTGCCGTTTAAACAAGCGCGGTTCCGCGGGAGAAATCTCACTGTCAGGAATAATTATGCTCCTCTTCGGGGACAAGAACACTGTGACGCATAACTGGTTAAGTTTCCCTTTTTTTCCTGGTCTTAGGACGCTCACAAATTGGTGACCCGCACGTACAAGAACACCAGGCAGCCTTTTTAGATCTGGGTTCAACTTGTGTCCAGTCCTTATTTAAAAATATTTAGAGACCAGAAGACATATATATATTATGCATGTATTATGTGTATATATAGTACGGATACATGTATATATGTATACATACGTATTTGCAAAATATTTAATTGCATTGTATGAATTTATGTAATTTATTGTAAAATCCTTTTTGCAAGAAGGCCTACAATAATCTAATAAAACCAGTCTCACCTTATATTCCCAACTGGACCGGGCAGAGGGTGTATGTCAACTGAATCGCAGTATGGTGGGGATTTAACTCCTTTCTCCCTCCATCACGCCTCCCGCCTCTCTCCCTGCACCCCCCCCCCCACTGCCTCCCAGCATCCTCACCCTGCCCCTCTCCCCGCCCCCAGCCCCCGCCCCAGAGCAGCCTCCCCCCATCTTCACCCCCGAGCCCCCAGGGCGGTCCGGTCTCCCCGCTCCCTCCATCCTCACCGCGCATCCAGCCGCTGCGCGCGGCCCCTCCATCCCAAACCTCTCCTCTCTGCGAGGCCTCCTTCCAGCCTCCCCCCCGCCTCCCCAGTGAGGCCTCGCTCCATCCTCGCCCCCGCCCCCCCAGCGCATCCTCCACCCCCAACCCCCCCGCGGCCTCACCCCCACGGCGCGGCCTCTTCCGGCCGGCGGGGGGCGGGGCCCGGAGGGGCGGGGCGGGCCGGTGGTGCGAGCGTCCCGGGCCCGCGCCCCGCCGCCGGCCGGCCGGTCATGCTCATCACGCTGTGCTACCTGTACTTGTGGGCGCGCTGGGGGCGCCGGCCGGCCGCGCTCGTGCGCGCCACGGTGCAGCGGCTGCGCGCCTCGCGCTGCTCCTTCACCTTCTGCGGCGCGGCCGTGCAGCCCAGCGGCGCCCGCGTGTGCCTGAGCCGCGGCGGCCGCGTCTTCTGCGTCGGCGAGAGCGAGGTGGGCGGGCGCGAGGCCGGCGGGGGGCGGGCGGGGCCGGGGGCGCGCGGGGGGCGGGGCCGGCGGGAGGCGCGGCCTCGGGGCTCAGCCCGCCGGAAGCGCCCGCCGGCGCGCGGCGGGGGCTGTGCGCGCGCGCGCGCGGAGGTCTGGGGCGGGCTGGGCTTCGGGGCGCTAACGCGGGCGAGGCCCTGGAGACCCCGGGCGGGGGAGGGGGGGACCAGGGGACCGGAGCTGCGACAGGCGGCGTGCCGGGTGGAGTATGGGGAGGATTAGCCCCCGAACGCCCAGGGCACTGCCCACCTGGAGCGTCTTTGCTGACATCCTCTCCTCCACTGTGCGCTGAATTTGAACTTGAATTCCCAGAAAAGACAGCAGATCCTCAGTCTTCGGTCAGATGGCTCCTGGGTGACAAAAAACGGCCCAGGCAGTCGGCGAGTTTCACCGACCGGGGCACCCCACTGATTGCCTTTGCATCTGTTTTGTTTCGGTTTGCACACAGCCTTTGTTTTTTTGGCTCCGTGCTTAGCCGGGTGGCTGCAAGTTCAGCAGGCTCTTTCACGTGGCGGTCGCTTAATCTGTGCAAAACCTCCGTCCCCTTTCTGGAAAAGTGCAGCGCTGCGCAGATTTCCACTGACATCACTAACACTGTTTTCGTTGACACTTAAAAGTGGTTGCTTTTATCGGTTTCCCTTTCCTCTTCCTTCCGGAAAGTTGGCTCACTTGGCATTAAAGTAAGGTTTTCCGTGTGTGCGAAACCGCTAACACCAGCGTGGGAATTAAAATCTTATCCCAGGTTGAATACTTTGTTGTATGCTTAGTTTGGAATTACACTGTGCTACTAGTAAATCAGAACTGCCCTTACTTGTTAATATAACAGAGAACGAGTGACCGCTTTCTCAGTTGTGAGAGTATGCAGCTACTCCCACCTAGATGTGGGGCCTTGAGACATTCGTTCTGCCTGAGGGTCTAATTAATTAGGGCTTAATTCTCCAAAGAATCTGGATTGAGAGAATTAACAAAATAAGGAAAAATTGAGGGGTGCATTTTTCTATTGCAGTGGTTTCCAGTCTCGATTCATTTACTAAAAAAGAATCTAAGATTTAGATGGAAGATTTTGGACATTCTAAAATATCGAGATGTAAATACTTTTAATTTTCTTGGAAGACAGTTTTACTTTTGATTCATCTCTATGACTCTATTGGTCTTTTGTTAACTACCATAACTATAATTAGTGCTTTTCCGCTCTTTCTGACTGCTCCAGCTGGTTGTGGGGTGGGGGTGGGGGGTGGGGATCCCAGCCACACTAGCCTTAGGCTTTCGGGGATTCGTAACCTGCTGTGCTTTTGATGTTTGAAATTAACTCTTCCTCACCCTACAGCTTTGCTCAGATACTGTCTCAAGGAGATGTTCATTCTTCACACTAGATGGGACTGGCCTGCCCTGTGCCCAGATAAACTTTAAATCATCCTTCATGTTTCTAGGTTTTATCTTTTTCTCCCTAGGAATTGGGTCTCTTTTGCTTAGCAGCTTGCCTGTGATAGTCACTCAGTACTTCAGTGAATGACGGAGTGGTTGGTGGTTGTTGGGTTTCAGCTCTGATGTTTAAGACCTGCGTTTGGAAAGCTTGACTTTGTGATTGGTGCTGTTAATTCAAGATCTAAAATATCGTGGGGCTAATGATTTGGTTCGCTAAACACCTTATTGTCAGTCTACCCTGACTGAAGTAACTTTACAGAAACAAATTTTATGAGTTTGTTGTCTCCACATTTCGTTTATTTATTTTTAATGTTTTATTTATTTTTGAGAGAGAGAGAGAGAGACAGCGTGAGCAGGGGAGGGGCAGAGAGAGAGGGAGACACAGAATCTGAAGCAGGCTCCAGGCTCTGAGCTAGCTGTCAGCACAGAGCCTGACCCAGGGCTCGAACCGACTAACAGAGATCATGACCTGATCCGAAGTTGGACACCCTAACCGACTGAGCCACCCAGGCGCCCCCACTTTTCGTATATTTAGAATCCGATAAATAGAATGTGGACGTTTATATAATTTAAGGTCCCACAGAAATTGATAAGTATAACCAAAAAGTTTATACAAACTGGAAAAAATTTTAATGTTTATTTATTTTTGGGAAAGGGGCAGAGAGAGAGAGAGAGAGACAGAGAATCCCAAGCAGGCCCTGCAGAGTCCATTGCAGGGCTTGAACCTATGATCCTGTGAGATCATGACTTGAGCCGACATCAAAAACCGGCCATCCAACTGACGGAGCCACCTAGGTGCCCTCTAACTGGAAATTTTAAGCTTTTTGTTTAATATGTACATATTCTGTGTTTAAGTAAGGAGGACAATCTGTTTTCTTAAATTTTTTTTTTTAATGTTTATTCATTTTTGAGAAAGAGAGAAATAGAGTGAGAGAGAGCAAGCAGGGGAGGGGCAGAGAGAGAGAGAGGGAGACAGGGAGTCCAAGGCAGGTTCCGCGCTGACAGTGCAAAGCCTGATGTAGTGCTGGAACCCGTGAACTGCAAGTTCATGACCTGAGCCAATATTGGACGCTCAACCGACTGAGCCACCCAGGCGCCCCTGTTTTTTCTTGTTAACTGCTATATTGCTAGTTAAGTGTACCCATGGAAAGTTTTTTTCTCCTCCAAATTTTCATTTATTAATGAGTTCAGTAGCTATTTATTAATACTGCACTGTGTGCCAGGTTACTAGGCCAGGTACAAACGCCTTTTGATCCTCCCAGCAAGTGCGGATTTGAACTGTAATAAGCAAGCATTGTGTGGAGCTTGGCCATTGTGCAATTTTTTAAATTTTTTATTAAGGAAATTTTTTTAATGTTTATTTTTGAGAGAGAGAGAGAAAGAGACAGAGAAAGAGACAGAGCGCAAGTGGGGGGGGGGGGGCAGAGAGAGAGAGAGAGAGGGAGAGAGAGGGAGACACAGAATCCGAAGCAGGCTCCAGGCTCTGAGCTGTCAGCACAGAGCCCGACGCGGGGCTCGAACCCACGAACTGTGAGATCATGTGAGCCAAAGTCAGACACTCAACCGACTGAGCCCCCAGGTGGCCCTGAGCTTGACCATGTTTTGGTGGTGATGGTAAGGCTCACCACCTGCAGCTTCGATTTCAGCTTTCCTGCTCCGGATATGCCTTGATTTTAGTGGGTTAAAGCCTTTTAAAATTAATTTACTCTCCTTTTAGAGGGATTTCAGGGAGAGCACAGATTAATGGATGTATCCAATCTGATAACCAATATTGATGTTATAAAGGCTGGAGGAAATGGAAGAGCAGTTCTTCAGGCTTCTGTTAGTAAGGGGCTTCATGTGACCGGCATGTACTCCTGAGCCTCCTCACCTTTTTTTTTTTTTTTAATATTTTTATTTATTTCTAGGAGAGAAAGAGACACCGTGAGCAGGGGAGGGTTAGAGAGAGAGGGAGACACAGACTCTGAAATAGGCTCCAGGCTCTGAGCTGGCAGTCAGCACAGAGCCCGACGCGGGGCTCGAACCCACGAACTGCGAGATCATGACCTAAGCGAAAGTTGGACGCTTAACCAACTAAGCCACCCAGGCGCCCCGAGCCTCCTCACCTTTAAATGTGCTTCTGAGTTGTAATTTGGAGCATTCCCCATGCTGTGAGCAGGAAGAAATGATGGGGTCGAGCCCAGCTTCAGAACAGATTGTTGATAACAAATATCTAGAGATGTTCAAGTTGTCATGAATCATAGAAGGGGTGTTGCAGGTGGTTACCTAGCCACAGTTCAGCAGGAAACACAGGGTTAATGTGGTCTGCGGGAGCGCATCCAATAAACTCGTGTAGATTTCACCTGGGATTCCAGAGGAATCCTGGATGTTGGTACTAGTGGCTGTTGTGATATGAAGTGATACTGAATCCTCTCCCCTTTTTTTGTGTGTTTCTTTCCCTCTATCCAGTCCGTTGATGACTTGAGCAAATGGGCCCTATTTCTTGTTTCTCCTTTTATACTCGAAGCAGAACACATAGCGTTTGTGACTGAGAGCATTTGGGTGCAAGGCGAGAATTTACAGAGACCATCTTCCTCTTCAGAAGCTGTGAGTAACATGTTTTTCACTTGTGTCCCATAAGAAAAACTATGTCTTAACCAAAAGTAAATATGTTCTTTTTCTTTAAAAAAATTTTTTTTAATGTTAACTTATTTTTGAGAGAGTGAGAGAGAGAGGGAGGGAGAATGAGAGAGTGAGCATGAGATGGGGAGGTGCAGGGGCAGAGAGAGAGGGAGACCCAGAATCTGAAGCAGTCTCCAGGCTTCGAGCTGTCAGCGCAGAGCCCGACGCGGGGCTCAAACCCACGAACCGTGAGATCATGACCTGAGCCAAAGTCCGATGCTTAACCAACTGAGCCACCCAGGCACCCCTAGATTTGTTTATTTCTATGAGTGTTCTTTCCTGGCCTTTTAAACTCTCTTTCTGATTTGGATATTTTGGGTTAAATAAAAATATACTAACAAAATTATTTTCACCTGTTTCTACCTTTTTAATGTGGCTACTGGAAAATCTGCCCTGGTGGCTCGTGTTTGTGGCTCACGGTATGTTTTCAATGGGCAGCGTGGCTCGAGGGACGTCCAGCCTGTCCCTCCGGCTTCTTCACGTCAGGTTGATCTGGATCGCCGGGCCTTCCTAGACATCTCCCCTGGAGTATTGTGAAAACACTTCAAGGTTAAGAACCTGACAAAGAGTAGTTGTTTATATTTCTCTGCTTGAAAAAAAGAAAGTCTCAGAGGAGCGCCCCAACCTGTTCTTCCGCCTGCCTCCTTCCTGCCCTTAAAGTCCGAATCCTACGGACACCCCTCCCCAGGCGCTCACCTCCTTCATTTCCATTCTTCGTCTCATGCTTGGCCGCAGATCTGTTTGTCTACACCATGAAAATGTCATCCTGTCTGGTGTCCGTGGGTTTCCCTCTTGGTGGCCAGAGTTCTCTTTGTGGACACAAATCCAGGGGAACCTGCACCCTCGCTCTGGCTTCGGCGGATGCCTTCCCCCCAGACACAGTCATGCCCTTGGGCTCATGGAAGTCTGAGCCTAGCCCGGCCTTGGTGTCTGTGCTGAGTCCTTGTCCTCACTCGGCCACCACGTGTTCCCTGCCTGCCACTAGCTAATGCAGCAGGGGTTTGCTGGTGATAGCCGTGGTCACTGGATTTCCATGTCACAAGCTCCATCTTTAAGATATTGTATTGGGATGAGAGGAAAGGAAGAGAGGAGGAAAGCCAGACATAAATGACTAGAATTCAAGATAGATTGAAATAAGAGCTGTGAGATTCGTGAAGATATTTGTTTATTTATTTGAGATAGGTGAAGATGTTTAAAGAAGAACAAGGGGCACCTGGGTGGATCAGTCGGTTAAGCATCCGGCTTTGGTTCAGGTCATGATCTCATAGTTTATGGGTTTGGGCCCCACGTCGGGCTCTGTGCTGACAGCTCAGAGCCTGGAGTCTGCTTCGGATTCTGGGTCTCCCTCTCTCCCTGCCCCTCCCCACTTGCGCTCTGTCTCTCTCTCTCTCTCAAAAGTAAATTAAAAAAATTAAAAATGAACATAAAAAAAAAGGAGAGCAAGAAACTGTAATTCACAAGGGACATAGGAGTTTGCAGGTGGCCTGAGAACAGTCCAGTGTGCTGTGACACCCCAGTCCCTCCTGCAGTCTCCTGATGTTTCTTCTAGGCTTCTATAGAGTTAGGATAATAACGATACCATTTATCAAGCTCCTGCTGGGTCTTTTACATACATTACTTCTGTGCTTACAATTCTGTGAGAAATTATTCTTGTCATTTTATTTATTTTTTAAAGTTTATTTATCTTTGAGAGAGAGCATGTGCGTGCATGCATGTGTGTACAAGGGGGGAGGGGCAAAAAGAGAGTGGGGGACAGAGGATCTGAAGCAGGCTCTGTGCTGAGAGCTGACAGCCGACACCTGACGTGAGGCTCAAACTCATGAACCTTGAGATCATGACCTGAGCCGAGGTCAGATGCTTCACCGACTGAGCCACCCAGACGTCCCTTATTCTTGTCATTTTAAGAGAAAAAAACTGAAGTCATAAGATTGACACTTCTGAAGCCACCGACTGCTGGACACATGGCTGGCTTAGTCAGAGGAGGGTGTTACTCTCAATCTCGAGATAGTGAGTTCAGTTGCCACATGGGGTGTAGAAATTACTTATAAATTAAAAAAAAACTTAAAAAATCCTCCAGCTGCTGAGTGGCAGATAAAGTTTGAACCAACGTCCATACCCTTTAGTAGTCAAGGGAATACATTAGTTTCTAGAGATCTAGACATTGTGGTTTCCTAGTTGTAGCAACAAAGCTTGTATTAACTCAAGGCCAATGCTTGCAGCTCCTCTCCTGTGTTTGGTAGAAAGGTGCCAGTTGGTGATGTGAAGTATTTTGGTGAACTCAGCCATGATTTTTATTTCTTTTTAATTTTTTGTTGATAAAATTTTATTTATTTATTTTTTGAGAGAGAGAGAGAGAGAGAGAATCCCAGGCAGACTCTGAGCTGTCAGCACAGAGCTTGACACGGGGCTTAAACTCATGAGCCGTGAGATCATGACCTGAGCCAAAGTCAGACACTTAATTGACCCAGCCACCCAGGTGCCCCTAAAACAGTGATTTCAATGTATTACAATTATAAATGACATGATCAGTTAGTTTGAATCATGCCAATAAATATTTACTTTTTTTTTTAATGTTTATTTATTTTTGAGAGACAGAGACAGAACACAAGTGGGGGAGGGCCAGAGAGAGAAGGAGACACAGAATTCGAAACACGCTCCAGGCTCTAAGCTAGTTGTTAGCACAGAGCGCGATGCGGGGCTCAAACCCACGAACCCTGAGATCATGACCTGAGCCAATGTTGGACGCTCAACTGACTGAGTCACCCAGGCGCCCCCAAAACTCAAATGACTTTAGAGTGAAGTGCAAAATAGATTCATAAGAGCTCCCCCCCAAATGCAAAATCCCGTTAAGGAATCAACCTGAATGAGGACAGTGAGATATGAGATCGACTCCTTTTTTTTAAGTTTATTTATTTAGAGAGGGAGAGAGGAAGAGAGCGCACGTGAGGGAGGTGCAGGGAGAAAAATGGAAAGAGAATCCCAAGACCCAAAAAGGCACTCAAGTGCTCAAGTTCAGGACTGTGAAATCACGACCTGAGCTGAAATCAAGAGTTGGACGCTTAACTAACTGAGCCACCCAGGTGCCCCTCAACTCCTTTTTTTAAAGCAGACTCCACGTCCAATGCAGGGCTTGAACTCAGGACCCCTGAGATGAAGAGTTGCATGCTCTACAGACTACGCAAGCCAGACACCTGAGATTAATTCTTTTTCAAGTCTGAAGGGCCAACTTATAAAATGGAGTTCAGTGTAACAGCCAGGGTGGTCCAAGAATTCGCTCTAAATATCTCCAGCTCCTGGCTGCAGGACCCACCAAACAACCCTCTGATCATAAATAAATGAATTAACTGGATAGTAGCTGTCTTCCCTGGTGGGCAGGCATCTTTCTTCCTCAGAAAATTAAGAAATAAGCTATTACCATTAAGCAAGATCTTTTTAATTTAAAAAAATTTTTTTTAATGTTTATTTTGAGAGAGAGAGAAAGAGCATGGGGAGAGGAGCAGAGAGAGATGGAAACATAGAATCCGAAGCAGCTCCAGGCTCTGAGCGGTCAGCACAGAGCCCAACGTGGGACTCGAACCCACAAAACGTGAGATCATGACCTGAGTTGAAGTCGGATGCTTAACCAACTGAGCCACCCAGGCATTCTGCCATTAAGCAAGAACTTAATTAAATCTTTGTTAGAATATATATTAAATGAGATGGTTACTGTGAGACATGCTAATTATCTCCCAGGATCTTCTAGTCTGTCTTTCTTCCCTTCAACCCATGGCTGTCCAGCTAGAGCTGTAGATGTCAGGCTGCCCTGCAGCTGACTGGACAGGAGCAGAAGTGACCCATGAAACTTCTGGGTCACAGTTTTTAAAGAAGAAGCTGGCTGGCCGCCACCTTCGCTAGTCCCCCATCCTGAGGGCTAGAATGTGCATGAGGTTAACAGCGGTGGCTGGGGCAGTATGAACCAGTGTCTACCAAGGGACAGAACAAGGCTGGCAGAGGGCACGTAACAGTGCAATAAAACAGAAGGGAACGAGCTCCCTGGATGGTCTTACGGAGCAGAACCACCTCCACAAGAGGGAGAGAGAAAATTCTAGCTTGTTTGCACACCTGCATTTCTGGGTCTCTCATATAGTAGCTTAGCATCTCCCCTACAAAGCACAGCAACTGTTCCTTCAGATGCTATGTATCTCTTAACCCCATAAAGATATGCAAGTAAGGGACACCTGGGTGGCTCAGTTGGTTAAACATCCGGCTCTTGTTTTCAGCTCAGGTCAGGATCTCACAGCTTGTGAGTTCAATCCCCACAGAATGCTCTGCACTGACAGTACAGAGCCTGCTTGGGATTCTGTCTGCTTCTCTCTCCACCTTTCCTCTGCTTCTGCTCACTCTCACTCTCTCTCAAAATATATTAATAAATTTAAAGAAAAAAGATGTGCAACTAAGTAACAATGACTTAGGAAGTTAAGAGCACAGCAGTCACATTTTGTGTTAAGAAAGAATCTGTGCATATTTGATATTTTATATAATTGTAATATTTTAGATATCTTGGCCTTGGTTTGGGGTTGAAATCTTACAAAATATACATATAACATTAGCATATATAGGAAAACATCGAGCTTCCTCTAGGTTCAATAATTTATAAAATTGGGGCACCTAGGTAGCCCTGTAGGTTGAGCACCCGACTCTTGATTTCGGCTCAAGTCATGACCCCAGGGTCGTGGGATCGAGCTCCGCCTCAGGCTCTGTGCTGAGCATGGAGCCTGCTTGGGATTCTCTTTCCCCCTCTCCCTCAGCCCCTGTTCCCCACTTGCTCTCTCTCTCTCCCCCTCTATAAAATAAAAATAAAAACAATAATAATTTATAAGAGTTATGTAAGTGTTCAGAAATGGTGTTTGCTCACTTAGATGCCTTATATATCGAAAAAGAAACTGGTCTAGGGAGGGAGGGGGCAGAATGGGTGGATAGATTCCGGGGGACCACATAGGTGCTTCTTCCATTTCCATATTGAGTGGCGAATTCACAGATATTTATCATACAAATTTCAAAGTCATGAGTGAATGAGGGCCATGCGTAACCAACAATGAGAGTACATTTTGATCAAGGATTAGGATTATTCCAAATCTGCATAGAGTCTAAAAATAAAACAAAATATTTTAAGATATTTGAGCCTGTAAATAGGACAAATATTATTCAGACATACCATTAAAAGTGATCCCAAACTTTTGCTAAACGTCTAAGCATGCTAAACTAGGACTTAAAAGCCCAAATTGGAACTATTAGGTTACCACAAATGGGCTCTTCATAGGTTTAAAAAGAAAAGCCAGGGGCTCCCGGGTGGCTCAGTTGGTTGGGCATCTGACTGGCTCAGGCCAAGATCTCGTGGTTTGTGGGTTCGAGCCCCACGTCGGACTCTGCTGACAGCTAGCTCGGAGCCTGGAGACTGCTTCAGAATCTGTGTCTCCTTCTCTCACTGTCCCTCCCCTACTTGTGCTCTGTCTCTCTCTGTCTCTCAAAAATAAATAAACGTAAAAAAAAAATCTGCTTTAGATTCTGTGTCTCCCTCTCTCTCTGACCCTCCCCTGCTCATGCTATCTCTCTCTGTCTCTCAGAAATAAAACATTAAAAAAATTAAAAAAAAATAAAGTTACTTGAGTTTTGGGGTACCTGAGTGGCTTAGTTGGTTACGTGTCTGACTTCGGTTCAGGTCTTGGTCTTATGGTTCATGAGTTCGAGCCCTGCATTGGGCCCTATGCTGACAGCTCAGAGCCTGGAGCCTGCTTCAGATTGTGTCTCCCCCTCTCTCTGCCCCTCCCCTGCTCAAACTCTGTCTTTCTCTCTCTCTCAAAAATAAAAAAAAATTAACATTAAAAAAATTTTGAGTTTAACAAGACCTTAAGATATTAAATTGAAAATATAAATGTCAGAAAGACTTTTGACCTTGACGAAAGGTTACATTCTTTCATATTTCTTGGATTATAGATCTCCTATAGATATTTAAAATATCTTTTTGAATTTGGGATAGCTCAAATGGCTTTCCTTTGTGGCCATACTATAGACCCTAATGACAAATAAGTGAATCTTGGGAATTCAGGTTTTCAAAGAATGTAGTATTCATATATTCATATTTTCACTAAGTCATTCATTAACCTATTTATTGGTCATCTACTGTTTTCCAATTATTTTGCTAGGGGCCATAACAGATACTAGCGGAGCATGGTAGATTCCGCTCAATTTTCAATATCTTCTGTACTGATATCCGCAGTCCTATTTAGTAAGAATTGATGACCCAAAAAACTTAACATAATTCTTTTGCTGCAGAAAATTCACTTATGTTCCTTGTACTCTTATCAAGGCATTCATTCACTCATCCAGGGTTTATCCAATGCCTGTTACTTGTCAGCTTGTGTGCCAGAGCTGGAGTTACGTGGCGTGTAGATATGAAAGATGCATTCAGAGATGATGGTCCCTGTCATCTTAAGGAGCTCGCTGTGTGGGAGGAAAGACAGCTAAGTAAAGGAACACTTGAACACTTGAAATGTCACCATGATAAGTGCAGTGAAAAGGCATGGATGGGGGTGGTGGCAACCTCTATAGATAGGGGTGAGGTCAGGAAGGACATTTCAGCCGAGGTCATGTCTGAGTTTTAAAGGAAAAAACAGGGATTTGGTGCAGAGGAGGGAAGAACAGCAGGGGCAGAAGCACACGAAGCACACGAAGTTTGCCCCTGGGGCTACTGCACGTGGCCCAGTGACATGGAGCCTCCAGTGACATGAGCAGAGTTGAACTGTCCCTGCCAAGCCCTGCCCATGTTGAGATCGAGCAAAATAAATGATTAGCTTAAGCCGCTAAATTTGGGGGTTGTTTGTTATGCAGTGATGGGTGACTAGGACACCTGGGGTGTCTTCTAAAACTTCTGCTCTTCCTCAGCTTCCCAGCCTCAGTGGGGTGGGCGTGTAAAGTGGGCAGTGAGCCCTCGGGGATGCTAATGCAGTACACCTTGGGGGGCCTCAGGTGCTTAGGGGACACACCTGGAGCCCAAGACTAGTAAAAGAGGGTGCCAACACGGGTATTTCTATTATTTTCTGACTTACTCTCCGTTACTCAGAAGATTAAGGTACCTGGACCCTCCTTTTCCTTGGGTGTCCGCTCTGTCCTGGTTTTCAAGGACCGCTTGATTTTGCCGTCAGCCTATTACAGCTCTTGTTTGCAGTGGAGTTGTGACGTCCCTTACACTGTCACTCGATTTTCCAACACCCTTCTAAAAGTGCCACAGGGCATATTAGTCTTTGAAATAACAGCGTGAGAATGAAGTTTGTTGTAATCCTTTTCCTTGGTGTTTGCAAACCTGAAGGCCGCAGGGATACCCACAGGCTGGAGGTAACTCCCTTCCTTCTCTCTCCTAGCATCCCGTTCTTCCCATCTCTGCGTGCCTCCCACTCCTTTGTCCAGTTTGTCGCTAGAAATGTTAAAAACCAGGGACGCCCAGTGACTCAGTTGTTTGAGCGTCCGACTTTGGCTCAGGTCATGATCTGACAGTCATGGGTTCGAGCCCCGCGTCGGGCTCTGTGCTGACAGCTCAGAGCCTGGAGTCTGCTTTGGATTCTGTGTCTCCCTCTCTCACTTTCTGTCCCTCCCCTGCTCATGCTCTCTCTCAAAAATAAAATAAACATCAACAAAATTATAAAAACCTAATGTGTAATTAAGTTGATTTGGAAGGATGGAGTAAGAGGCAGGCACATTAGCAGCACCAATTATCTGACTCTGGAGAATTGGTTGTAACTTGTTTTAGTCTGGGTTCTTCAGAGAAGCAGACCCAATAGGGTGTGTGTGTGTGTATGTGTGCGTGGGCGTGTGTACCCATATATGTATATGTGTACATTTATATATATACGGGGGGAGGAAGAAGGATGGTGGTAGGGAGAGAGAGACAGAAAAAATTATTTTCAGGAATTGCGTCACCTGATCGTGGAGTCTGCAAGCCCAGAATCTGCAGGGCAGGTCAAGAGGCTGAGGGAAGAGTAGGTATGGCTGCTTGAGTCAGGAGGTCATCTGGGGCCAGAATTCCTTCTTCCTTGGGGGACCTCAGTCTTCTTCTCAGGAGGTCTTCAACTGATTGGGCGAGGCTCACCCACATTATGGTAGATAATCTATTTGACTCAAAGTCCACTGACTTAAAATGTTAATCACACCTAACATATACCTTCACGGTCCCATCAGGATGGAAATTTGGCTGCATATCTGGGGACCATGGCCTAGCTGAGTTGACACATAAAATTGATCATCACCTGGTTGACTATCAACTGGCCGCTGAGACCTCTATTCCCACATTTGCTGGGAGAGCCACCCCTGTGAATCGAGTGCCTCTCGGCCCTGGGCCTTTCTTCTGGACGTGCGTTGAGTGGAGCAGATGCACCACCTCTGCCCGCTGTCAATCAGGGCAACGACAAGTGACAAGCTGTGGTTATGGAAGGGATTTCTAAGCCAGGAAATCCCTTTGTGGAGGGCTGGCCAGGGCTTCCTTAGCTTTGATCTATGGCAGTAAGGCTTCAGTTTGACTTCCCCTTTCTTCCTCCGTCCCTTTGTTCCCACCTTGAAGGGCAAACCGGAAGTGCCCTGTTTGCTTTCAGACAGACGGCCCCTGGATGCATCAGTGACAGAGTGGCTTTGCTTTGATGGAGCGCACAGTGCTGCTTGAGGGGTTTGCATGGTCTGTGGCTCGCGGGCCACGCTTCTACAGAAAGGAAATGCACTTAGGTGAGGAAACAGCTGGCTGAGTCGAGAAACTTGATCAGGGACATGTGTGTATTGTTCTCTGGCCGCTTCCTGTCCTTCCCCACGCTTGGTTTGCCTCCGCTTCTCTCCTCCCTGGGGTGGGGGTGGGGGTGTGTGTGAGAATGTAATTATTGGCTCCTTTTACACTAGATGCTTCCTTGGAGGCATAGCTCTCCAGCAGGGCCTGCTACAGCAGGGTGCTAAATCGGCTTTGCAATAACTAAATTCTGGGCCTGTGATTGCCAGCGACGGCCCTGAGACCAGCGGTGCTCTTCGCCTCATGCAGGACGTCGGTTATTCTGTTCCTGTCCACGTTTCCCACGCACCCTCCTCTGCAAAGCCCGCTCTTGCCAAGGCGACAGTTTATCTTCTCATCCCCCCGAGCTGCCATCCCTCCTCTCGTCTCAGAGCTGGAAATGAGCTAAATCAGAACTGTGAGCCTCTGAGCTCGGCTCTCCTCCTGGATCAGAGATGTCAGGCTTGAAATGCAGAATCCCACTGAAACGCTGGTCAGGTGAACCCTACTCACTCTGGGTGCACGTCTGGCAGGAGGTGGAGAAGTAGGTGGTCAAGTGGAAGGAAGGCCACATGTAGAGCTAAAAGGAAGTTCTGAGGATCCTTTCTTTTTTTTTTTTTTTTAAATTTTTTTTAATGTTTTATTTATTTCTAGGAGAGAGAGAGACAGCATGAGCAGGGGAGGGTCAGAGAGAGAGGGAGTCACAGACTGAAACAGGCTCCAGGCTCTGAGCTGTCAGCACAGAGCCCGACGCGGGGCTCGAACCCACGAACCGCGAGATCATGACCTAAGTGAAAGATGGACGCTTAACCGACTAAGCCACCCAGGCGCCCCTCTGAGGATCCTTTCTACAAATATTCTAGACCCATTAGGGGGTTTCCACCTTTTTTTTTTTTTTTTAATATTCATTTTTGAGAGACTGAGTGTGAGTGGGGGAGGGGCAGAGAGGGAGACAGTGTGAGTGGGGAGCAGAGAGAGGGACATACACACAGATTCCCAAGCAGGCTTCAGGCTCTGAGGTGTCAGCACAGAGCCCGACGCGTGGCTCGAACTCATGGACCACGAGATCATGACCTGAGCTGAAATCAGACAACCGACGGAGCCACCCAGGCGCCCCAGTGGGTTTCCACCTTTTGACCATAAAGGACTTGCAGTCATTCTTTTTCCCTCTAAGACAGTGATTCCCAGCTTTTACAATGACTTCTGGAATGAGAAACATTAGATTCAATTTGAATTCTAAGAGAAATGAAATACTAAGGAATAAGATTTTGTGGGGTGGAGTTCACCCTTGAAGGGCTATAAACTCTTGTGATGTGGAGAAGAACCTTTTTCACCTCCCCCCTCCCCTCTCTCGCCCTCAAACCAGTTTTTTCCCCACTTTGAGGGCTATATGGTCCCCACTGAGAATACCCGCTTTGAGGACTCCAGGTTTAGAATAATAAGACTGCCTCTCTGTGGACCAGGTACTTTGTGCGTTACTGCCGTTTATCTTTCCCAGTAACCTTCTGAGGTAGGTAGTCTTCCCATTTCTGCGTTACAGATAGGAAACTCTGTAGAGAGAGTTTGAGAATTCTCTCGAGCACAGAGAATTTGAGTAACTTGCTCGGGTCACACAGCTATGAGCCAGAGGAGCCAGGACTCAGTTCCGGAAGTTGGGTTCTGGAGTCCTCCCACTGTCTATAGTGCGGAAGTAAGCAAACTACCTTGGTTCTTTTCCTTTTCCTCTTTGAAACTGAGCTATAGTTCCCATGCCCTGAACCTCATCCTTTTACAGTATACAATTATAATTCATTAGCTGTACGGTCATCACCGCTATCTAATGCCATTTCATTGTGCCCCAAAGAAACTACGTTTCCGTCAGCAGCCGCTCTGCACTTTCCCATCCCTGGCCTGGCAACCCGTAATCCACTTTCTGACTGTTCAGATTTGTCTGTTTGGATGGTTCATATACATAGACGTGTGTAACATGTGACCTTTAGTTATTGGCTTCCTTCACTTAGCATCACGTATTCAAGATGCAACCATGTTGTGACATGTAGGTGTGACATGTGACCCTCACCTACATGTGACATTCATTCTTTTTCACAGCTGAATGATACTCCACTGGATATGGATAAATACATTTTGTTTATCCCTCCATCTGTTGATGGACATTTGGGTTGTTTACACTCTTCGGTTATTGTGATGAATGCTGCTGTGGACACCTGTGTACAACTTTTGTGTGTGGACATATATTTTCAGTTCCTTTAGTTACATACTTAGGAGTGGAATTGCTTGGTCGCTTGGTAATTCTGTGTTTAACTTTTTGAAGATCTGTTAAGCCTTTTTTCTTAATGTTTGTTTATTTTTGAGGCTGGGGCAGGGGAGGAGCAGAGAGAGAAGGAAACACAGAAGCTGAAGCAGGCTCCAGGCTCTCAGCTGTCAGCACAGAGCCCGACTCAGGACTCAAATTCATGAGCTGTGAGATCATGACCTGGGCTGAAGTTAGATGCTTAACTGACTGAGCCACCTGGGTGCCCCAAACCTTTTCCAAAGAGACTGCACCATTTAAAAAAATTTTTTTTTTTAATGTTTTATTTATTTCTAGGAGAGAGAGAGAGAGAGACAGCGTGAGCAGGGGAGGGTCAGAGAGAGAGGGAGTCACAGACTCTGAAACAGGCTCCAGGCTCTGGGCTGGCAGTCCTCACAGAGCCCGATGCGGGGCTCGAACCCACGAACCGCGAGATCATGACCTAAGCGAAAGTCGGACGCTTAACCAACTAAGCCACCCAGGCGCCCCGAGACTGCACCATTTTAGGTTTCTATCAGCAATGTTGTAGGCTTCTGATTTTTCAGCATCCTCCATAATACTTGTTAGTACCCATCTTTTTTATTATATCTGTCCCAGTAGAAGTGAAGTTTTGTTTTGTGTTTCTATAATGCCTAATTGGGGATGTTGTGTATCTTTTCAAGTGCTTATTTCTTGTATATTTTCTTTGGAGAAATGTCTGTTCGGATTCTCTGTTTTCAAATAAGATATTTTGTCTTTATTGTTATAGTTCTTTATATATTTCTATACATTGTAGATGCAAGTCTTTTATCAGATATGTGATTTGCAAATACTTTCTCATATTTTGTGGACTGTCTTTCCATTTCCTTGAAGCTGTGCTCTGAAGCATAAAGATTTTGATGAAGTCCCGTTTATCTGGTTTTTCTTTTGTTGCATGTACTATTAGGGTCCTATCTGAGAAACCATCTCCTGATCCAAGGTCATGACGATTTATGCCTGTTTTCTTCTTCTTCTTCTTTTTTTTAAATAGTTTATTGTCAAGTTGGTTTCCATATAACACCCAGTGCTCATCCCCACAAGTGCCCTCCTCCATACCCATAACCCCCCTTTCCCTTCCCCCACCCCATCTGCCCTCAGATTGTTCTCAGCATTCAAGAGTCTCTCATGGTTTGCCTCCCTCCCTCTCCCCCACTATTTCCCCCCTTCTTCTCCCCCATGGTTCTTCGTTAAGTTCTTCCTAATCCTCCTATACATGCAAACATATGGTAGCTGTCCTTTGCTGCCTGACTTATTTCGCTCAGAATAACACCCTCAAGGTCCATCCATATTGCTACACATGGCCAGATTTCATTCTTTCTTATTGCCATGTAGTATTCCATCGTATAGATAAACCACAACTTCTTGATCCTTTCGTGAGTTGATGGACACTTAGACTCTTTCCATTGTTTTGTATGCCTGTTTTCTTATAAGAATTTTGTAGTTTTAGCTCTTACATTGAGGATTTGGTCCAGTTTGGGTTGATTTTTGTACCTGGTGTAACTGGTGTGAGGTAGGGGTCCACTTTCATTCTTTTGCAGATAGATACTCAGTTGTACCAGCACTGTCTTTGAAAAGATTGTTCTTTCTCTGTTGACTTGTCTGGGCGACCTTGTCCAAAATCAGTTGTCTGTAGATGTGTGTGTTTATTTCTGTGCTCTCAGTTCTATTCCATTGATCTATATGTCTGAGCTATAATGCCAAGTGGACCTTGACTTTTGCACTTGATCTTTTTTTTTTTTTTTTACAAACAGTTTATTGTCAAATTAGTTTCCACATAACACTCAGCGCTCATCCCCACAAGTGCCCTCCTCCATGCCCATCCCCCCTCCCCCCCACATCCATCAGTCTTCAGTTTTTGTCAGCATTCAAGAGTCTCTCATGGCTTGCCTCTCTCCCTTTACCCCACCATTTCCCCCCTTCTTCTCCCCCTTGTTCCTCCGTCAAGTTCCTCCTAATCCTCCTATACGTGCAAACATATGATATTTGTCCTCTGCCTGACTTATTTCGCTCAGCATAACACCCGCAAGGTCCATCCATGTTGCTACACGTGGCCAGATTTCATTGTTTCTCATTGCCATGTAGTATTCCATGGTATAGATAAACCGCATCTTCTTGATCCATTCGCCTGTTGATGGACACTTAGGCTCTTTCCATGTTTTAGCTATTGTGGAGAGTGCTGCTATGAACATTGGGGTACATGTGCTCCTATGCCTCAGCATTTCTGTATCCCTTGGGTAAATTCCTAGCAGACTTTTGCACTTGATCTTAGCCAAAAGGCAGAGAAGCCATGGACCTTGACTTTTGAACCCCGTGTTTCCTGGATGATCAGGTGCCGTCAAGGCTTGGCTTGTGGGAATTCCCCTTAACCGCTGTAGGGTTGGGATTTGCCTCAGCCTTGAGCCTGATAATACTTCATTATCTGGTTGTTTCTTGAGTGCTGTTAGCATGATGTTTTATTGATGTTATCCAGCACTTTTTCATTGTTTTCGGCAAGAGTCACTTCTAAAAACCTAACCTCTCAGTATAAAAAAGTGGAATTCAAAATCATTTCTCTCTGTTTGTGAAATTTGGGGCAATGTATCCCTGAGACAGTTTACTCTGGGAAGCAGGGAAATGATTCGTGGCGTCTTAAGAAAAGACCGCTCTATTTACTTGCTCTTATAACCAACTTCTTAATAGCTAATCATGGTGGCTTTCATTAATTGAACACTTTTTCTGTCCCAGGCTTTCTGCTGGAGGCGTTACATATGCTCCTTAATCTCATTAACACAATAAACCTCTAAGATGACTGGAATGAGGAAGCTGGGACTCCAGGGGTTCTGAGATTTGCCTGAGGGCACAGGGATAAGCCCAGTCTGTGCCCCAGACCCAGACCCACGTCCTTGACTCCAGAGCCAGGCTCCAAGCCCCTGGGGGCCCCTTTCTATCCTAGTCTCACATTCTCCTTTTACCAAAACGAGCACATTAAGGACTGAGTTTTGCTTTGGCCCCTTTTTCCTGCCCCCTTGTGGTGGGAATGTGAACCGGGACAGGCAGGAGCTCCCCGGAGTTTTCCAGTTTTAGGAATCCTTAGGAAGTCCCTTTAGAACTTCTGATTCCTGGGCTGCAGCTGCAGGGTCCCGAGCGCCAGACAGAACGCGGTGCGCAGATGGGAGGTGTTCACGTGCCCCTGGTGAGTTCCGGTGCACTTGGTCTTGGACTGCGCTTGATGACCCTTTCCTCTATCAGCTCCTTAAAAAGTGGTTGGGACTTCAACTGCTTTTTAAAGAGAGGATTGTATTTAGTACTTTGGATGCCATGTTGTCGGGTAGAAACAAGAATGTTCGAGCCGAGCACCTTTGATGTTAATAAAATGCAATATCCAGTGACTCATTATGTTTGACTATAATTTAGCGGTGGGGGCTGAAGGGAAATTTATTTTAGAGAAGAACGACCTCACCTTCTCTTTGCCTTGCTCCTCCCTCACCCATGTTTTCTCAGATCGTGAAGTGGTCGGACTGCTGTTTGCCATTAGCTTGCAGACCTGGAGACCCTTACCAATTAATCGCTGAAGCAAGCGTGGACAACTTCAGCAAGCTGGGGGTGGCGTTCATGGAAGATAGACTCCAGATGGCTGATGGACTGGTACCCCAAAAGATTGTTTGTGAGTGACTTTAGAAATGTTTCCATCAGGGAAGCCTTGTGGGCTCGGTTTTAAAGAGCATGCTACTCTTGATCTCTGAGTCATGAGTTCAAGCCTCAGGTTGGGTGTAGAGATTCCTTAAATAAACAAAAACTAAAAAAAAAAAAGTTTCCATTATAGCCATTGGTTATTGGCCTAAGAACTGTTGAGCCCTCTTGGTGGATGTGGCTTAAGGTCGATGCTTATCTTTAATGCATTCAGGGAGTTGGATATAATTATAATAGTATGAAGTTCATTTGCATGTCAGGTTTTTTTGAGGTGCTTTTAAAATTTTCATAAATTTTAATTTTTAAAAATTTAGTCATTTTTAAAAATATTTTGAGAGAGAAAGCACGTGAGCGAGCATGCGAGATAGCACGCAAGGGAGGGGCAGAGAGAGGGAGAGAGAGAATCCCAAGCAGGCTCCATGCTGTCAGTGCAAAGCCTGACACAGGGCTCAATCTCGTGAACCACAAGATCATGCCCCAAGCCGAAATCGAGAGTCATGCTCAACTGACTGAGCCACCCACCACCCCCATTCTAAATTTTTAAACCAGGATTTCCCATAATTGCACTGTCTGTGAGATGCTGTGCAAACGTAGGAGCCATATAATATTTGTTTCACACAATCTAAAAAGTGTAACTAGTTTCTAGACTGTAGTTCGATTGAATGGAAAGCATAGCCAGTGTTACTTCAAAGATCTAAATCTAGGAGTTTTTGAATTAAAAAAAATGTATTATAATATTTTGGGACACATCTTTTTTTAGGCAACATGCAAAATGTTCTTCCTTAATTAGGCTTAAAAATTGGGTTTCTGTGTCCATGAAAGCCTTCATTTGTATCTTGCTCAAATGAGTATTACTAGCTCTGGAAATCTGTGTAAATCACTTAATTTCCCCATTTGGCATGTACGTGTGCTTGATACCATGGCAGATGTGTAGCAAGTACTCAATAAATGTTTAAAAATTTTTAAAAATGTTTATTAATGTTTGTTTATTTTTGAGAGAGAGAGAGAGAGAGAGGGAGGGAGGGGCAGAGAGAGAGGGAGACACAGAATCTGCAGCAGGTTCCAGGCTCTGAGCTGTCAGCACAGAGCCCGATGTGGGGCTCAGACCCATGAGCTGTGAGATCATGACCTGAACTGAAGTCAGATGTTTAACCGACTGAGTCACCTAGGTGTTCCACACATGCGCGCGTGCGCGTGTGTTTTAATGTTTATTTTTGAGAGAGACAGAGCATGAGCAGGAGATGGGCAGGGAGAGAGGAGGACAGAGAATCCAAAGCGGGCCCTTAGCTGACAGCAGCAAGCCTGATATGGAGCTTGAACTTACGAACTGCAGAGATCGTGACCTGAGCCGAAGTCGGACTCTTAACCGACTGAGCTGCCCAGGTGCCCCATCAGTAAATCAGCGATTGTGAACGTCTGTTCAGTCCTGAGATAAGGTACTGCAAAGGCTCCTCTTCCCCACGGATCCGATGAAGTGTCCCCAAGAGCACCTGCTGCCTGGGCTGTGCCTGCACACACTTGACACAGACCTTTTTTTGTTTCTCAGTTTCATTCTCTTCTAGGAGACGGATGCCCAGGAAATGGAATCTGTAAGTAAGCAGGCGCGGTGACCTCTCTGGTTCACCTGGGACAGGTGTCGTGGAAACGTGGGATTTCACTGGGAGGGGTCGTCAGGCACTGCCTCCCCGCCAGCAGGCGGGGGCAGTGACGTGGATCCAGAGGACACCGCAGAGTTGTGGTGGGGACGCAGGCAGGACCGGCAGGTGGGCCGCCCTGGTGCGGGAGTCACGTGTGGAAGGCACCACGTGGTCTTGAAATGAGCTGCGTGACGAGCCAGGAGAGTTGACGGGTTGTCTCTTCTGTTTGTATTTCAGCAGTGCACTTGCAGGAGGTCACTTTGAAGGCACTTAAGGGTCAGGCCTCCAACAAGCAGGCCCAGATCCTACAGCGGAATCCTGAACCTTCCATTGAGAGCAAGCCCGAGCCGGACGTTATGGAGCACGCTGGTGGACATGACCTCAAGGCTCTTGGCACACGACCCACGCAGGGGAAGGATGGTACCTCGGGCAGTGAGCCTGCTGGAGAGGATGACAGAGGAGTGGACTCCGTCGAGCACTGTCACCTCCACCTGTCTAGTTGCCATGAGTGTCTGGAGCTTGAGAACAGCACCATTGAATCTGTCAAGTTTGCATCTGCAGAGAAAATTCCAGATCTTCCGTGTGACCCCAGTGGCAGGCTGGAGGACATTGCTGATGACCCCCACCTGGAGAGAGAAGGGGGGAGAGCCAACATCACGGGAAAGGCCCCCAACATCCTTTTCTACGTGGGCTCTGCCTCCCAGGAGTCCCTGGGCCGGTTCCGGGAGGTGCGGTCCGTTCTGGCTGACTGTGTGGACACGGAGAGCTACACGCTGTACCACCTGTCAAGGGAAAGTGCCCTCCGAGACCCGTGGTCAGACAACTGTCTGTTGTTGGTCATTGCCACCAGGGAGGCGATTCCTGAAGACCTTTCCAAGAAGTTCATGGCCTACCTTTCTCAGGGAGGGAAAGTGTTGGGGCTGTGTTCGCCCTTCACGCTTGCCGGCTTCCCAGTGGCCAGTAAGGGCGCGCTGCGGGACACAGTCCAGAACTTGGTTTTCTCCAAGGCTGACCAGACCCACGTGAAGCTCAGCGTCCTGAGCAGTGGCTACGTGTATGAGGAGGGCCCTGGGGGAGCGCTCAGCCTGGGCAAGCTCCAGGGCCACCTGGAGAATGAGGACAAGGACAGGCTGATAGTGCAAGTGCCTTTTGGACCATGCGGAGGAGAAGCTGTTCTTTGCCAGGTATGGAGGCCGCTGTCCACGCAGGGATCTTTGGGGATGTCTGACCGCAAGCACACTCCCTATCTAAGGCCGTGCACTGAAAGGGTCAGGAGTCTGTGCTCCGTGGGTACTTTTGATCCTTAGCTGGGAGTTTTTGCTGATGGTGAGTCGGTATAGATGAGGGCCTTCATGTCATAGGAATATCCAGTTTCACCAAAACACTCGTGGTGGAGGGACATGGCAGAGGGTGTCACGGCCAATTAAAGTTTCTTGGTTAATGGAGGATTAGTCAGAAAATTCTTTCCTGTTTTGACCTGTCCTGGTACTGGTCTTTCCAAAATACATTAGATTACTCTTTTGTCTCCAAGCACAATGTAATCGAGCCTTTAGGTAACATAGGGAGTTGAGTTCCTTGGGCTGGTGATTTCCAGCGTTAGTAACCACCTCATGCCAGCATTGTAGTTGATGTCAGGGACTACGGGAGCGAATGCTCACCAACTTCTGGGGTAGTGAGTGTTGAAAACACTTCAAGTCCTCCATTCTTTTATGACTTTTGGTCACTCTTAAAACCTAAGTGCTGAGAGAAATTTCAAATAGAATATTGAAGCGATTTGGTTTTATGGCAAATTAATACAACCCATCCTGAAATAACACAGCTTTAAACTGCATGGGTCCAGTTGTGTGGATATTTTTGGTTAAATACAGTATAGTACTATAAATGTATTTTTTGTTCCTTCTGATTTTCTCTCTCTTTTTTTTTTTTATTTTCGTGAGAGAGAGAGTGAGCGTGAGTGTATGCGAGTGGGGAAGGGGCAGAGAGAGAGGGAGAGAGAATCTTGAGCGGACTCCAAACCCAGTGTGGAGCCTGATGTGGGGCTCGATCCCATGACCCCGAGATCATGAACCAAGCCAAAATCAAGAGTCAGATGCTCGACTGACTAAGCCACCCAGGTGCCCTATATTCCTTATGACTTTTTTAATAGTTTCCTTTTCTCTAGTTTACTTTATTGTAAGAATAGAGTATAAATACATGTAATATACAAAATACATGTTACTCGACAGTTTATGTTATTGGTAAGGCTTCCGGTCAACACTAGGCTGTCAGTTAAGCTTTGGAGAGTAAAAAGTTAATATGCATGTTTTCAGCTGCCTGGTAAGATTCACACCCAGCCCACACATTGTTCAAGGGTCAGCTGTATATAGGTAAGGAGAAAGAGGGAAGGAAGGAAGGAAGGACATACTACTTCCCTTCCGATCCCTTCCCAAAACCTTCGGTTTTTTTTCCACCTTCTTTTTCCTTTCAGTTTTTTCTTTGTGTAAGATGGAAGTAGGAGAGGCTGTTTCAAAATTCCTGATCATTATTGCAAACTTTTTAATGGCTCAGGGCAGAAGTTTTTGTTAGTTAGATGAACACTTGTTCTTAAGGATTTGTTTTTCTTTTCTTTTTTTTAACAGAGTGTGAGTGGGGGAAGAGCAGAGAGAGAGGGAGACACAGAATCTGAAGCAGGTTCCAGGCTCTGAGCCATCAGCACAGAGGTTGATGCAGGGCTTGAACTCACAAAACAGTGAGATCATGACCTGACGCTTAACTGACTGAGCCACGCGTGTGCCCCTTAAGGATTTATCTTAAATGAGAATACTGAGTAGGTGTAGGTATTTTGCCCAGAATAGTTCCCAGATGAGTGTAACAGATTTTGTTTTATTACAGGGATCTTTTTATTGAATTAGAGATTTGTTTCTTTTTTTTTTTCTTGTTTATTTTTATTTCATATGCTGTCCTAGGAGCTAAGTCTCTTGGGTTTTCTGACCAAATAGCTTCACGGGGGTATAAAGTTGTCTCTTTACAATTCCAAAGTCCACTCACTTGTTCTTAAGCTAATGCTCCGGCAAAGATGCCTCCAGTGACGAAATCTGGACATCAGGGTAGATGAGCGTGCACAAGCCAAGTAGGATTCATGTAGGCTGCAAAGCACGTGAATTAGTTTGGAGGCCTAATAAACGTTCCTCTTATCTTTTTCTCTGCAAAGATGGTAACTATAGCAACTGTGCATTCTCAGACAATCCGCTTAAAAACCTGACTTCCTAGAGCCGTATTTCAGTTTTGAATGGTGACTTATACCACCCCTGTGCACAGACTTGTACTAGAAAATTGATTCGGCACTGTTGCGATCCATTTCTCGGAGTTACGTGGCAACTCTGTTGGCTGCACCATTTAAATCGACCCTGTTACCACCATAAAATTTGATACCGCATGCATCGCTCTAGAAAAAGAGGCAATACGATGCAGCTTCAAAAATCGGATTCAGAGGATTAGATGCAGTTTTTGATTTTCAGTGACATCCAGTCTCTGTGCGACAGGCTCACTGCTTTCTTCTCAGGCCTGTGTCACTACAATCTCTTGCTGCTGAGATCGGCCAATGAATGTTATCACAGGCTGGTTAGTTTCCTCTTTCCTTGGTCAATTTCGTAGTTTTCGTCTCCAGTAAATGGAGCAATGATGTAACCCAGTAAGAGGGCACAAAGCACTTCAAGGGCAAACCACAGCCGCACAGTAGGTGGCGGTCTCACGGCCCAGGAGCTGCGTGTGGACGCCTTTGCCCTTCATCATAATAAAGAAAAAGGACATTTCCGTGTGCTTGCTATAATGATCAGGTTTGCAGGGGAAATATAAGGCCGTGGGTTCGTGCTGACATTTGATTATCAAATGGACCAGGTCTTTGGCATGAAGCTGCTCAAATGAATGTCTCTCAAACGGATTTAAATATATTTTATTTCCTCCTGTGGTTTAGCACATGGGAGCAGCGGTGTGGCAATTACAGTGACGTTTCTCAGCCGTGGCACTGGTGACATTTGGTGCTGGTCCCGCCTTGTTGTGAACTCATCCGCGCACTGGAGGGTGTTAGCAGTGTTACCCACCAGATGCCCGTAGCACCCGCCCCCCATCCAAGTCCCCCCAGTTTGTGACTGGAGATGCTTTAGTTCTGCTTTTGGTGTGGTCAAAAAGCCTTAATTTTAGAAGAAGCCAAGTGATAGAAATGGACCCATCGGTATGATAACGGTATTCCAGCCTGAGGGTGTGACATTTGTCGGGTGCCACAGGGGACCAGTAGTGCAAATCCGGAAGCACATGCTTTTCTGTCCTGGGAACTGAGGCCTCGATTCCTCCCCAGGAGGGAGCCCTTCTCACTTGTCGTAGAAGTGCTGACTCTTGAAGCCCACGCAGGCACTCCTCACACCATGTCGGTGTCACCTCCTGGAGCCCCGGAGGCCCGCCTGTGGGGTGAGCCCTCCTTGTCCTCGGCGTCTCTTCCCGGTGACAGGGAGTTCAGCACACCTCACGTGCGTGCTTCTCGCATCTTCTGTGTATCACTCAGCCTGGGGTGTGCGTGTGCCGTTCATCACGCTCACCCCTCTCCCCTGAGCCCACGTGGCTCCTTTTATTTCTGCCTTCTGTAAGGGGTGGGTAAGCTCCAGGAGAGCCGCGTGCTCCCATGAGTTGAACGTGGCCCTCAGCTCTGCTCATTGCCCCAGCGCTGGCTTCGTCCACGGGAGGGGAGAGGCCGTCTTTAGGGAGAGAACGCAGGGGAGAAGGAGACTCGGCAGGCTTTGGATGCTTTGAAGGATTTTACTTTTCTCCCTCCTCTCCCGGGAGGAGGACAGACTCACCCCTGCTTCAGTGGCCAGCTGACCTGCTGTAGTGGGGGTTTGGGGGTAGTTAGGAGGTGGTGGGGGGGAGGGGCATGCAGGACAGTCTTTACAGACCTTTTCAGATTCACCATTAACTTTGAACAGTTGGACCATTTTGGACAGTATTTTTTTTTAAATTTTTTTTACATTTATTTATTTTTGAGAGACAGAGTGAGACAGAGTGTCAGCGAGGGAGGGGCAGAGAGAGAAGGAGACACAGAATCTGAAGCAGGCTCCAGGCTCTGAGCAAGCATTCAGCATAGCCCGACATGGGGCTCGAACCCATGAAGTATGAGATCATGACCTGAGCTGAAGTCGGTCGCTTAACCGACTGAGCCATCCAGGTGCCCCAAGGACAGTATTTTTAAGTTGGTGAAGGCTTGGGTGGGAATTGAGAGATTTTACATTGCCTGAAGGCGGACACCTTGCTTTTTGTTTTCACAGTGCTCCTATACTATCGGGTCAGGAGCTCTGCGGATGAAGCGAAAGCAGACCCCTGGCAAAATAAGATAAAGCAAACTTGCTTACGTTGTTCAATGTTTTGGCCGCCTCTAAGACTCTAAGGGCCACTTAAAATCTGATCTCAAGAGGGCCAGAAGTTCTAGTCTGTTCCTTTATACCAAGGCACACACCACTGCTAGGAAAGTTCTAGCTGAAGGGAGCTAAAGATCTAGCATGTTTCTTCAGACCAAGACACAGACCACTTGTTGATAGGTGGGGCTGTTTTAATTTCAAGTAGACAACAAAGCCTGAACTAGGTAGAAGTCCTGAATCTTAAATTCAATCAGAGGGTTGTGGGGTGGGCCTTTCTGGGGTCCCTCAAACCCCACTCTTTCCATCCGAATGCCTGCAGACCCTCAAAATGGTGAACAAGCTACTCCCCTCCCTGGTATGGTTCCCCAGCGGTTATGACTAACAGGTAGAGCGAGAGTTTCAACATGACCGTCACGCCTCTCGGAGTTCAATAGGGACTTCACTTGGATTCTCAGCACAATTCTATTTCTTCTTCTTTTTTTTAATTTTTTTTTTTTTTTTTGAGAGAGAGAAAGAGAGAGAGAGAAAACGTATGCGCGTGAGCATGAGTGAGTGCAGGGGAGGGGCAGAGAGAAAGGAATCCAAAGCAGGCTCCACACTGTCCGTGCAGAGCCCAAACCAGGGCTTGAACCCACGAATCGCCACCTGAGCCGAAGTCAGAAGCTCCACCCACTGAACTGCCCAGGTGCCCCCGTGCAATTGTGTCTCTAAGCATTTTGGTCTTGGTCAAATAATCAAGTTAAGCGACTTGCCCAAGGTCCCCTGACAGGTCGGTGACAAACGCCGGGGCCTGGACAGAGTCAGATCACCACTTGGGCCCGTTTCTAGCCCTGCTTTTCCGCCTGACAGCCACCAGTTCAGCCGGCTCCTTTGAGTCTTTTTCTTGCTTGTCATTATTCTTCAAATGTTCAAGTCCAACATTTAGGTATTGTTGATAATTAGGACTCCTGTTTAAGTTTTCAGAAAAGCTGGCGATTATCTTGTTTCTGTCGAGGTCAGTAAATGCCCCGATTTACCAAGTGGTGTCTTTTCCTCCCCAGGCGCACTTAGAACTGCCTCCCAGTTCTTTGGTGGTGCAAGTCCAGGAAGACTTCAATCTGCTCAAGTCAAGCAATACGAGAAGATACGAAGTCCTTAGGGAGATCCTGACAGCGCTGGGCCTGAACTGTGACCTAAAACAGGCTCCTGCCCTAACGCCTCTTTACTTGCTGTCTGCCGCTGAGGTGAGTTGTGTGCTCAGCCCAGAAGGGGGCGCCTCGGGTACCTTTCTTCCCCGCGGAGACCCTTTTCCTCAGGGGTCCCGTTGCGGTGGGTTTCGGTGTTGATTTCTGTTTTTATTTTGACTTCAGGTTTGGGAACTGTTGTAAAGATCTCCAAGGATAACTGATATTATTGGTGTTTGTAAAGGAGGGAGGGAGAGAAGGTAGTTTAGAAGGTATTAAAACTTCAAGGTCATATCCTATTCACTTTAGGGTAAAAAAAAGGATCCCTCTTTCGTGTGTCGAGAGCGTGTTTGGAAACCACAGTGTATTCATTTGAGATTTAAAACCTCTGATTTGGGCCTTTCTCCGTGAATAGTTGGACGGGAAAACTCCCAAGTTTTGTTTCATTTGTGCTGACGTCTGCCATCTTGTGGCGGAAGAGGGCCCTGGATTTCAGGTTAGATCTAGTGGTGTCTAAAAAGGAAAATGCCCGTGCAGCTGGGAGTGTATTCAGGAATGTTCCTGGTCTTGTGTCTGCATTTGATGCCTGTGGTTGTTACCTGGTTTGGGCAGGTTGCCAAATTCTCTAGGGGTGCCTCCTGCTAACCCCCTTTGCTTTGCTTGGCCTTGCCAAGGTGTCGATGTCTTATTAATCATGGCAGATTATTTTGTGGGTCTTTTTCTTGTCTCCTCTCAGTGGGGAAATTTGGGAGTTCAGTGACGTAACCGTGCAGTTTTAGCAGATATCTGATCGTCCAGGTGACTCTAAACACCAGGCTTACCTGCTTGTCTCCCTTGTCTCCCTCCTCACCCTTGTCCCTCTCCCCACTGCGTGCATATGCATGCTTTCTCTGTCTCTCTCTCAAAAACAAATAAACATTAACAAATTTTTTAAAATGTTTTATTTATTTCTAGGAGAGAGAGAGACAGCGTGAGCAGGGGAGGGTCAGAGAGAGAGGGAGTCACAGACTGAAACAGGCTCCAGGCTCTGAGCTGTCAGTCAGCACAGAGCCCGACACGGGGCTCGAACCCACGAACTGTGAGATCATGACCTAAGCGAAAGTCGGATGCTCAACCGACTAAGCCACCTAGGCGCCCCTAAAAATTCTTTTTAGAAAGAAAAGGAATTCCCATTTAAGTTATACTCTGTCCCTTGGCAAACTTAGTTTCCAGTGGAGACCAGAGCTGTAAGCTGTCTGGTTGGGATGTGCTCACTTGTAGAAGATTGGTATAAACTCCGAGGGATGTAGAATTAAGACACCTTACAGGATTGGGGCTCCTGGGTGGCCCAGTGGATTGACCTGCTGACTTCGGCTCAGGTCGTGATCTCGCAGCTCATGGGTTCAAGCCCTGGGTCAGGCTCTGTGCTGACAGCTCAGAGCCTAGAGCCTGTGTCTCCGTCTCTCTCTGCTCCTCTCCCACTTGCATGTGTGCGTTCATTCTCTCTCTCTTTCTCTCTCAAAAATCTGTAACATAAAAAAATTAAGAAAAGATACCTTATAGGATTGTATGAGGTCTACAAGAGATAATTTCTACAAGAGGTATGTGCCTGGGTGGATCCGTCGGTTAAGCATTCAACTCTTGGACATGGTTTCATGATTGTGAAATTGAGCCCCGAGCCTGCAGCCTGCTTCGGGTTCTGTGTCCCTCTCTCTCTCTGTCGGCTCCTGCTTGTGCTCACTCTCTCTCTCTCTCAAAAATAAGTAAACTTAAAAAAAAAAAAAAGTCCAATGGTTAATAGTAGTATTATTAGGTTATTGAGAGTTTTGATAAATTAAATGTGTATAATGTACCTGATGCCCAGTCTAAAAATAGGCTGCAGGTAATGTTTTAAATTTTAAAAATGAATCATATTGCAATGGATGATTTTTTTTTTCATTTAAGAAACATTCTTTTATTGCATTTTCATTATGGTTTTTAGCCAGTTTGCACTCTTTTTAATGAGTGCTCTTAGGAATTAAAGCGATGATTTTGGTTTTGTGCCTTCCACTCAGGAATTCAAAACATGTCATTTGTCTCTCTGTGTTCAGCTAATAGGAGGAAAAGCATCAGGTCTATGTCGTGACTTTTGTCAAAATAAAGTGGGACCTCAGAGGCTCAGCTCCTGTAGACGACCCGCCTGTGGTCCCTCCTGCTTTGGAGGGATGGGGCCGAGCCTCATGGATACGGGTTACTGGTCCCAGGAGAGATGTGACTGTCACTTTTAAATCTTCTCTGTCCCCCCTTTCCCGAGACTGCAAATGCGGGCAGGTGTCTGCTTGTTCTGAGGTCACGGAGCCAGACAGACCAGGCCTGCCCTTGGCAGGCGTCTTTGATCTTTCCTGGTTTTTCCTACCTACCTGGCCTTGGGACTCCCTCCTCTGGACTCTGACGTATCAGTGAAGAGGAAACCGTGTTCCCAAGGTTTGCGTTTAGGCATTTCCTGTGTCTTTAGGATGAGCAGAACCCGAAATACCTAAGCAGAGGCTTTGTATCGTGCGTCTGCTTATATTAACATACCCAGTAGATGCTTTATATTTTTGCCCTTTTGTTCCTTTAGACCGCCTGTGGGGGGTGGGGGGGCGAGATACGTTTCCCTCCTACTGACTGGTACCTTCATTCACAGACCTTGGGAATGAAATGTTTGAACCAGATGGAAACAAGTACTTGTTCTACATACAGATACACAAATACCCTATACAGGCATCAAACCGACCAAGTTCCTTATTACATAACTAGGGAAGAGCAGTTTTCGGGAACGTTCTCTTCTCATTTCGGGTCATCCAGTTGGCCTGCTTGATCTTGGAGACCTATCCTGTGGATAATACTTTCTCCGGACTGCTTTTCTCCGAGTTCCTCTGTACTTTGGGAGCCCAGGGAACCAAGTGAGTGAGCATATGAGTGTTGTGTATATGCATTTCTTATTTTATTACTCCTCCTAGAAGACTTTGAATCTGCTGCTAAAGGAAATACAAGAATTCAGGACGTTAGAGTATGTTTTCCTGGGATACAAAATCTTTAAGGGATTACGATGCAAATGAATATGAAAGCGGATGAATGCTCGCTGACTTTGATGGTGTTTCTGGAGGCAGCTGCTCAGTTCCCCGGGCTGTCCTCTTAATGTCAAGGTGGAGACATTTAGGAACATCTGGTCATTGTGCGGTGGTGGCTCAGCATTTTCAGCTTTTAGAGATAGCTGGGGATGACAGATTGGGAACAGAGCTGGGTCATGCTTTCTGTTTGGTTTTCTTTCCTGCGGCTCTTACTAGTTCTCATTGATCTCCATGTAATTAAGGTACGTGGGAGGATGTTGGCATCCCGGCATCTGTAATACACGGCCCATCCTTGACTCATCACCTGCCTTGCAGATTCGATGCCTGCCCTGGCTCCCTGCTCCCTGCAAAAAATAACTCTGTGCTGTTGAGAATCAACCACCTCTCACCACACGGTGTCGCTGCTGAGCCAGGCTGCCTGGTGGACAGGCTCCTCTGTTCAGAGATTTTTTTTTTTCTTTCTGCATCAGCTTCACAGACTGTAGTAGTTTTCCATTGTATTGGTGGCACTTTCTTTTGGATCTGTAGGATTATTTCGGTGCCCCAGTTAATAATATCCATCTTCCATTAAACATTTGCTGCATACGGGTCCTATTCCAGGACGGAGTGTGAAAGAAGAAAGTAAACACACTATCTGAATAGTTTTACGGCATACCAGCTGTGTTTACACAGTTTGGTGCCCAGGCCCTCGCTCTTTATGGTACAGAAGATTTACGAGGCCTCTCTGAGCTTCCACATTGCCATGACACAAAGGGAAAAGAATAGCATGGCGATCCAGGTAGGGAAAAAACCCCACTCACCCGCAGCACAGTCGACTCCTGGTGTTTGCTGGGGATGTGTTCCGAACCTTTGCCCACACCCACACCCCACTGCAGCATGTGATTTCCCCTATAAAATCCAGTCACGTAGGGCCTCATAAGCGTCACCATGCATGACACCACGAGAAAGCAGGGCTCTGTGGAAGTGCAGGCTCTGGGTGCGCGGGGGCTTCCCGGTTCATTGAAACACCCAGGGGCAGGATTGACGTGCAGGCGTCGGCAAAATTATGCCCTGTCAAAGCCGACAAAACACACGAACACGTGTATGCCACACGCACGTGTCTACAGAAAAAAGACTGGAAGGAAACACAGTATGTATAGGGTGTGTTTCTGGACGGTGGGGTTAGTTAAGGCTGATTATACTAAACTTTTGTATTTTTAAAATCTTCCGTAATGTGCTTAAATATCTCCTCTTTCAAACGGTAGAAGCTGCTTTTTGTGCGTTGGCCTAAGGCTGTCACATCTAAGGCGGGTGGGGGGATGGGTCACCTAGGGGATGGGGCTTAGCTGATGAGCCCCAGTGTTGTATGTGAAGTGTTGAATCACTAAATTGTATACCCGGAACTAGTATTGCACTGAATGCTAACTAACTGGAATTTAAATTAGAACTTCAAAAAAAAAAAAAAGCAAGGACCGTTGTGTAGATATTGATAATTTATATTTAATATTCGACATCAATAATTTATTTTTTAAAAAATGTTTATATTTTTGAAAGAGAGGGAGAGAGGATGCAAGTGGGGGAGGGAGAGAGAGAGAGAGAGAGAGAGAGGGGCAGAGAGGGGCATAGCAGATCTGAAGTGGGCTCTGCACTGACAGCAGAGTCTAACGTGAGGCCTGAACTCAGGGACCAGGAGGTCATAACCTGAGCCAAAGTTGGATGCTCAACCACTGAGCCACCCAGGCGCCCCTACATTAATTACTTGAAAAGCACCAGCTTTGCTAGTAATGCCTTGGCCCTGGTGAGAGGCTGCTTCCTGCTACACTGCTGGTTTAGCTGTGGCTCCCATGTTTCTGGGTGGGCGCCACAGGCATCAGCAATGCATTCACACAGTACTACGGGGGGCCTGGGGAAGCGCATAATTCAGGTGCCTTTGTCCCCGCGTGGATGTTTCTCTATGGAACCCCTGAACCGTTTCTCAGAGAACCACACGTGTGCTGACATCCACACAGTGAGTCCTTTCAAACAGATGACCTCCCTCTTGGACACGTGCGTCAAGGGAGAGACTCAGGAGCTACTTGTGTGACCCCAGGGTACTGGGTGGCCGCCGCACTGACCTCCCGCCACCGGTGCTGGCGGGAAGTTCCCGGAACACCTTTCCGAGGGGGAACCCATGTGTGGGTGAGCGACCCCGATTGGATGGAAAACCACAGCGCTTTCCCTTGCAGAACCCGAAGTCGCATGGAAAAACTCACCCTCTTTCTGTCTCTCTGGGCTCTGTTTCCATTTTTCTGTCTGCTAGGGGTGGGGGGGCTGTGAGGCAGGGCCCGGGGGACAGCTGGTTGATGGGGACAGGCTGGGATGGGACCTTCGTGTGGAGCTGGCTGCCAGTGGGTCCCTTTGGATCCCCCATCCCGGGCAGCGCAGGGGGAGGAGGGTGGGACTGCGCCCAGCTCGCCCGGCACCCTCCCCTCCCCTGCCCTGGGACATCACCTGCTCCGACCTGGGGCTTTCTGAAACTGCAAAGCTGGCATTCTCTTGGGCGTTCCTCGTGGCTGGTGGCTGATGGCACGGAGGCTTCCCGCAGGATGCTGTGGGGTGGGGATGGGGTCCTCCCACATGGAGGGGTCTGCGGTTCCTTTGCCTCGGGGTCACGACGTCACCGTAACAAGAAGTGACAACCCGAGTTGTTATGAGAGCAGCTGGGCAGAAATCGTCCTGTTGTGTGTAGTGTGTGATTTGGGTAGTGTGATGTTGTGGGGTGGGTCCTGCGTGCTTTAAAACAAACCCGAGTGTCACATTTCATTTTGATTCAGCCCCCATTCACTTGCCGCTGAATGCCTCCTCCCCCACCCAAAAGGCAGGTACGAGTACTTTCCGTATCTGTCAACGTATTAATATCTCCTAATGTCCCTTTCCCCCCGGGGGATTCATTTCCTGATGGTGGTTGCTTTAGGAAGAAACTGAGACTAAAGCATAGTAATGGCCCTTCTTCCTCCTCTGACCAACCTCTGCACTTAGCAAACATCTGAGTGCCTACTATGCGTGAGACGTTTCTGTGGAAGTTTCTGGAAGACAGATACGTTCCCATTTTGTGGCATGCGGTATAGGTAACCGGGTGCCTCCCCGGGCCTCTCCCGGATCTCACACTTGGTCCTGGCAGGTGGGAAGGCTGAGTCGGGGGGGGGGGTCCCCTTCCCCCTCGGAAGAGCGAGCCAGGTTGTGGGGCAGACAGAGAAGCATCTCTTGGATTTTTTTCTGAGCTAATTCGAATTCTCCAGTTAAAAGAACCAAACCCAACCGAACCCTTCGCCTTCCACGTTTAAGTGTCTAGCTCCTTCCGCATTTAATCTTTGCCCTGAATCTCCACTAAGTACGGCGAGATGGAAAATCCTAGTGTTACTTTCAAACACAGCTTAGAAAATAATTTTTAGGGGTCCAAATTAGAGAGAAACTCAGAATTCCAGGTGCGCCCTGAATAGCTTTTGACATGTGGCTGGCGTGGCCTTGTGGCGGCTTTTACAATACGGCCCCGGCTCAGGAGCAGCTGGTAGATTAAAGCAAACGTGCAAAAGCTTTTATAGCCCTGAATGGTTAAGGGTCTTTCATATACCTTTCTCTCCTTTCTTTCTTCCTTCGCCCTTCACCTAAACTGGAAGGTTTTTGTTCATTTTAACGGACTTCCTGTTATCGAACATAATGCCTGTGTCAAACAAGGCATGATGTGTTTTGACGTTGAAATGCTAAAGAAATAATGGAGTGTTTTCCTTCGCCACCTTTTACTTTGGTCTCTCTTCTCGGGGGGGGGTGGCGGCACAGGGAGGCTTTTCAGCTACTGTACATACCGTATTGTTACTCGAATCTTCTTTGCGCCAGAATGTTTCCAAGCGACTCCCAGAGGAGCAAATCCTTCTAGGCCACGGGGAAGGCAGGGGCTGAGCCTACGGGCAGAGCAGACTTCGGTTGTTTTCTGTTTGTGACGGGTGTCGTTTCCGTTTGGTTCTAGCCTGGCTGGTTCTTGCTGGCTGGCCGGGGGCAGGGGAAGGCAGGAGAGAAGGCCTTTCTCTGCAGTTTTCCTTCTGGGGGGCAGCACTCTGTCTAGGAAGGGCGCTTAGTTCCTCAGACTATTTATATCCCCCCTTATGCAGTCACAGATCCGTGGATGGGAAACAGGCCCCTTTGGAAGAAAAAGTCCTCCAAGACCAAATGCTTTCTGTCTCCTACACCAGCTCCCTAATAGTTGCCATGTGTGAGCGGGGGACGGGGGACGGCGTTGCTTCCCGGGCAAGTCGATTGAAGCCCTCTCTAGAAGGCTTGCAACGATCTCAGCCGCAGATCTGGGTCCCCCGGGTCTGAAAAGTGCGCCCCAGGGAAGGAGAGCGCAGCTGGCACCGGGCTGGAGGGCATGGCCCACGGGCCCCGTGAGCTCAGGGGCGGGGCCGAGGTGCCCGGGGCGGTGCCGGGGTGCCGGGTGCCGAGATCTGAGCACCATCGAGAAACGTCCCGCTTCGTTTCCCCGCGCGTGAGCTCCAGACGGGGAGCACGTTTTGTTTCCGTTCATGCTGAGAATTCGGGAACGTTGCCCCGAGAGTTGGGCCGTCTTGCAAAAATGTTGATCGCATTTCGGGGTTTCAGAACTGACAGGCAATCTGTGGCCCCGAAGGGGGTGTAAGCCTGTTTCCCCTGCCCGAGCGGGAAGGTGGAGACATCGGGGGTGGTAGAGACAACCCGGGGTGGTGGTGTTCCTGTGTGGGACCTCAGCGGGGAGTGTAGGCCAGCACCTCTCTAGCTTTCGCTCCAGAGAGGGCAAACCCGGCCAAGGTTAGTCCGTCTGTCTGTCTGTCTCTTTCTCGCTGAGATTCGGGAATGCTATCATCACTTTTTCAGTTTCTTCTTGTTCCGGCGCCTCGTAACTGCCTGTGAGGCGATGCCTTTTCCTAGGTGCTGCTGGGCCAGTTACTGGATGTTTCTAGAACAACGCTATATTCTTCTTCTCCTCCTGGTGTTGTGTTTTTCTTTCTTAAAATGTTTGCAGGCTTTGGTTTAATAATAGAATCAGTGGAAGAAATGCTGGAGTATGGACTGGTCTTTTAGTTCTTAATCGATTGTTGGAGATACTGCCCTTCATAAAATCTCTAGAGGTCAGCCCCCATTTGATGACTTGGGGAGCGTGACTTTGAATGAGAACGATTAAGAGTCTTTAGGATATTTGTTTTTGGGGCGCCTGGGTGGCTCAGTCGGTTAAGCGGACTGACTTCGGCTCTGGTCATAATTTCGTGGTTTGTGAGTTTGAGCCCTGTGTTGGGCTCTGTGCTGACAGCTTGGAGCCTGGAGCCTGCTTTGGATTCTGTGTCTCCCTCTCTCTGCCCCTCCCTTACTCACACTCCATCTCTCTCTCTCTCTCTCAAAAATAAATACATGGTAAAAAAAATTGAGAATATTTGGTTTAGGGGCACCTGGGTGGCTCGGTCGGTTAAGCGTCCGACATCGGCTCAGGTCATGATCTCACGGTTCATGGGTTTGAGCCCTGCTTCGGGCTCTGTGCTGACAGCTCAGAGCCTGGAGCCTGCTTCGGATTCTGTGTCTCCCTCTCTCTCTGATCCTCCCCTGCTCACACTGTCTCTATCTCAGAAATAAAAAAAAAAAAAAAATTAAAAAAAAAAGAGAATATTTGGTTTGACAGTTTTTAGTGGTATTTGAATCTTTAAAATTTTAATATACGAATTAACATGAATAGTGAATGAATTATTAAATACATGCGTGTTTTCCTCTCTTTGCTTTAACTCAGACTTCTGGAAAATGCTATACGATTGCTGAAATAGAACCTTCCTTTGTGGGGAGGTCTTTTGCCCTGAGGATGAGAGATTTTGGTGAAAATATCTACAGAATTCTGCTAAAAAGGAAACATACATTCCCATCAGCACCTGGAGATTTGCAGTTTAATCTTGTGATAGGAGTGTCAATTCTCCTGTGTGTCTTCCGTGTTTGTGTCCCGGTGTGGGGAGATTGGGGGTTCTGGGTTAAGAGAACAATTGTGTGGGCACTCCTCAAGGTTTAAATTCAAACTCGAAATAGAATGTCGTGCAAAGGTAGACTGGCACCTGCCATCCCTGGGCAGCGGGGTCATCCGACTCTGAATGGGTACATCCCTGGGCTGTTTGCTGGTGTCAGAAACCACAAATCTTTCCTGAGCCCGGATCCGTGAAAGCATGTAGTTTAAACCTACTTGCCTCCTGCAGGCAAAGTCAGAGTTTGAAGTGTAAAATTAAAGTGAAAAGTGAGTATTGTTCTAAGAAAAGTTGTAAAGTTTTCCTTTGTTTAATGCCACACGGAAGTATTTGACAAAGCCGGTTTCTTGTCTTTGAGCAGAAATGAATCTATACAGCAGTTTATTAATGACTAATTGGATGATGGTACCGCTAATCCCCCCTTCCTGTTTTTAATCTCCGTAAATAAGGAAATATGTCTTTTAAAAGCAAACACCAAACTGTGGTTTTGTAAATTAAAAAATGATGGTCTGTTGTTTTGAGGGGAATGTCCAGGCTCGTTCTGCCTTAGAATTGTCTAGATTATTGCTCCATATCGTTCCTTTCCACAGGAAACCTTGTGCACGAATTTTTAAGTTTTTCCTCTGGCTTTTTAGTCTATAAAATGTTTTAAAGGTCAAAGATCTATACTTTTGAAGATTCCTGTTTTTGTGTGCACTTTCCTTCCGTGATGATGGGATCGCCATGTGCTGTCTTGGTCAAGTGAGTTTGTCACGCAAGGTGGCTTTTTAAAGGACAGCCCACTGTCACCAAATCCTCATTACCAACCCTCTCTCTGTTCTTTGTGGGAGGGTAGATGAGATGATCTTTTACATTCTTTCCAGGACTCCACAGCACAGCAATCAGATGCAACAAACAAACAAACAAAAACCCCAGCACCCCCCCCCCAACAAAAACTATTACCATTTTCCTCCTCATCCTGGAACAGACAAGCACAGTGGAACAATGTTTTGCTCTTTGCTTTATTTTTGTCAGGTTCTTTCTCAAATGCATTTCCCTAACAATTACCAATGCAATAAATATATAGGAGCCTCAAATTTGCAATCAAGTTATGTTTTCAAAATTTATATGCTAAATTGGCTGTTGTAAAAACATGGTTATTTATGTCATTTGGATTTCCTTACCAGCTCACATATGTTCTCATGCTCCATAATGCAATTGAATACCATCTTGTGCTGTTTCCGTCAGACTCTGGCCTGGCGGCTCATGAACGCACTGGGAACACACGGAACATCTCTTTCTGCTTCTCTGGAGTGTGACTCAGAATTCAACAGCTCTGTTTCAGACGTTGCCCCAAACAGTCCCGTTGGACGCCTAGTAATTCTGTTGTGCACATACATCCTAACAGGGAGTTAGTGAGTTTGTGTTGGTAGATTAATACTTTCCTTATATTTAAGAAAAATTTTTTTTGAAACTGTGTTTTTTTCTTTTTCGTAGTAACTGTTGAATTGTATACACACGTAAAAGGAAATGTTTTGGTGGATCAGTTCGTAAAGCATCCAACTTCAGCTCAGGTCATGGTCTCACGGTCCGTGGGTGCAAGGCTCGCGTCGGGCTCTGTGCTGACAGCTCAGAGCCTGGAGCCTGCTTCAGATTCAGATTCTGTGTCTCCCTCTTTCTCTGACCCTCTGCTGCTCATTCTCTGTCTCTTAAAAATAAATAAATGTTAAAAAAAAATTTTAAAATTTAAAAAGTTTTGTAGAAAATTTGAAATGTACAAAAGTAAACAGAAAAAGTAATGAACTCATGAACTCAGTCACTCTGCTTCACAGATTTTTATTCTGGCTGGTCTTATTTCGTCTCATTCTACCCACTCCTTTTCCATATTATTTCGGAGCAAATCCCAGATATTCTATCAGCTCTCTCATCTGTAAATATTTTAGTATGCGTTTCTAAAAGATAAGAACTCTGTTTAAACTCATAACCAGAATACCACTGACACACCTAAAATAAATCAGTTCCTTTGTATAGTCTCGTAGGCAGGGTCCCATTTTCTAATTAGACATCTTTAAAGACTGGCTGTACGATCTCTGCATTGTGTAGAAGCCTGTTGGTTTCTTTATAAAACCAATGGAAGAAGAAAGCGACTAGATATAAGCCAGTATAACTTCTGGGGAAGTGATTTGGAAGGTAGCTTTCTGTGTCTCTCGAAATGCCGTATTTTAGCCCTTGGTAGTAGGGTGTTCTGAAAATAGCAGCAAATCCTGATTTGTGATAGTACGCAAATAGCCGTGCATTGAAACACGGGGGTTTTGTGTGACACGTGGCCGTTCAGAGCGAGGCCTGAGTTTCTCTCCGTCTCTTTTCTGCACCAGGAGTCCTGGCTGCTTCCGCGGGGACGGTATTGATTTTTGCTCCGCATGCTTTCGGTTCGGGTTGATGTTTAGCCTTTGACCCAGCCACTTTCTTACAATAAACAGTTTGTTGATGAGACCAGCTGCCCACCAGATTGTTTCCAGATTGTTCTCTCCTGGCTGAGGACAGAGTGCACCTTACGGAGAAGTCGGCTCCAAGCTTGTGGCTTCCACCCCTTATAGCTCACCGCCTTTGAAGCCAGCTGTCAGCCTCTGAACATTCTGGTTACTTCCAGTAAGACGGTGAATCTGTGGCACTAGATATCAGACCTCCCTTACCATCTTGACTGGTTTTTTTTTTTTTTATTCCCTTAAAAAAAATGATAGCCTTTTCTAGAAGGTATCTGCCATAGGGAGCAATTCTTTATATTACAGTAAGAAGTCCAAGTTTTGGTACCTGGAAATTAGTGGTATCGGGTGGATGTGTGTAGAGAAGTAGACAGAACATGCTTGATTTTGTATAGGAATCTGTGTTCCTGGAATATTTAACGCTTTTCCACACAATTTGAATTCTTAATGGTTTTCTATACAATTTGAATATTTAACGGTTTTCCACACAATTAAGGAATGAGGTAACTTTCAAAACTATGGGGGTAAGTATTAGCTGCCTTGTGTTAAAATCTTACCCTTTTAAAATAAATTCTCCTTTTTTCCTACTTTCAGAAGACAGTACTATATATATATATTTTTTTTGAATGCAAGCGACAGGTAACCTAACGACTTGACAATTTATGTGACTCAAAGGTGCCCCTTAGTTTGAATTTTTGCCGCTTTCCCTAATCACCCCGCAGCTGTTACCTGGAGTGGACTGTCTGCCTACGGCGACCTTCATTAAGACAAGGTCGGAACTTTTCAAGCATCAGAGCCAACACTTTTCACTAAACTGGCCACCGGGGGCAGCTGTCAGAATGGCGAGACTGAGCTCACCTCCCTAGAGGCAAGTTTACTCTTTCTACAACCAGTAAATTTTGTTAAGCTACCAATCCTGGTTTCGAAACAGGTCTCACTGCATAGCCTCCAGTCACCAAGCATGCTTACAGCTGTCTCCCTTCCAGCCAGGTATGACGTAGGCCCTGGACCCAATTCAAGACCCAAGATTAAGACTTGTGTGTTTTTCATTCAGTGCCAATAAGCTGTTATTAATACACCGGTTCCACATACACTGAAAAGCTTCACGAACGTACTGGGGTTTGTGTTCAGGGAGGGTACGTCCTGCCTTTGGACTGTTTAAGATCCAGGTTTCTGGAGGAATGGCCCATGGCGATGGCCATCTGGGTTTTCAGGAAGGTGTTCTTGCCCGAAGTGGCCTTAGCCTCCCCGCCCCAATGCAGGGGTTGCGTTGATTCAACCAAAACGTCTAATGCTAGAAGGTGGTCTTGGGGGTGGTTTCATTTTTTAAATTTTTTTTGATTTTTTTTTTTTTATGAGAGAGCGAGCGAGAACGCATGGGAGAGAGAGCGCACCAATGGGGGAGAAGGGCAGAATGAGAGAGAGAGAGAGAAAGAGAGAGAGAGATTCGCAAGCAGGCTCCACGTTCAGCACAGAGCTCGATGCAGGACTGGATCCCACAACCCTGGGATCGTGCCCTGAGCCCAAATCCAGAATTGGACACTTCACTGACCGCGCCATCCAGGTGCCCCTGATTTCTTTTGATTTTTAATTTTTTGTTATAAAGGCTGTGTCCTTGATGATTCCAGGATTAACAGCAGAACAGAAATGTTGGAGCTGGAGGGGCCTTCGAGCCTCTGGCACAAACCCCTTCATTTTTCCTAAACTTTCTATTAAAAAAAAATTGAAGAAAGGGTGAAAGAATAGTATATAAACCACATATAGCCTTCACCTCGATTCACCCTCGTTAACATTTTGCTACACTTTCTTGATAAGGGGTGTTTGGTTTTTTTGGAAGATGCATACGTTACTGCCTTTATTAAGTCAAACGCATAGCCCACAACTTATAAGTTATTTATGAGAGCGTGAGCCTTTGACATTGTTGCGTCTAGGAGTTGGCAAGAGAGTGGTGCTAGTTTGAACTTGGAGCCGGGCTGGTTTTCGTTATTTGAAGGGAAACCAGTCGCCTACTGGTCGGTAGTGGTTCTGGGTGGCTGGCCATCACCCCACTGGGCTGAGCTTTGGGCTCATCTCATCTTCACATCAGCCAGCTTGTATGAAATTCTTCCATTATAATGTGTCTTAAAAATCCTGAATTATAGAACCTAAAACATCTTGGAGCCACGTGTTAAGAAGACAACTAGTTGATCTTTTATGCCCAACAAAGGGCTTCTACCCCTGATCTAGGAAAATTCCACTGATGACCACGTCATGAGTATAGGATTTACAATTTTTCTTTCAACTTTCTAACCCAAGTATTGGGACTTGGGAACTTTAGATCTTATTGCTTGCTTCCGTAAGAACTTTTTTTTTTTTGGTAAACCGTAAGTAGTGTACAATCGCTGTTGTATTATTTATGTGAATATCTGTCTGGCCCATTAAACTGTAATACAAGATCATTTGAAAGCAAGGACCATATGTTGTTAATCTTTCCAGTATTCGGCCTATAGTAGGCATTTAGTCAGAGTATTTTGTTTGAACACTTAAGAAGCATTTTGGCTTTTCCCACTAACGCATCGTGAAATGCTTCCCCTGCTCCTGTGTCTGGGACACCCGAGGGGCCTCGGGGGACAGGCTAGCAGCAAACAGCCCACCCAGCTCGGACTGGCTGCCCGTCCAATCTTGTTCTGTCACCGTGTATTCAGGTAGAATGGGGGTTTCATAAACAACCGTGTTAAGCAGTGTAAAAGAATCGGCTGCTGACGTGTCCCGGGAACACCGACCAGGTGGAGTTGAGGAGAAAGTCGGAAGAGTTTTCTCTGTTATTCTCATGCTTTCCCATTTAGGAACTTTACCGTGTTCATGCTGCTGGGTCAGCTGCTCGTTGCCGTGAATGAGGAGTTCCCGTCTGAACACAGGCTCCTCCTGCGAGCGCACTGCGGACAGTGTCCTACACCCCTCCCCAGCCCCCCGCAGGTGTGGTGTGCCCCGGGATTCTCTGAGCTTTCCACAGTGTCCTGATGACAGCCAGTCAACAGATGAACCTTTGCTAAAATAAGTGGACTGGAGTAGGAGCTGCTTGGCCCTCTCTGAATACACCCCCAGCTGGCTCCGTCTCTCTTTCCAGGTGACATGTATTTTTCAGTATTGGAATCCTAGAGATGATGTATAGTTTTAACTGAGCATTACACATCTGGGACTAAATGTTGAATATATATTTTTTTCATGTTTGTTTATTTTTGAGAGGGAGAAAAGGAGAAAGAGAGAGAGAGAACGAGTAGGGGAGGGGCAGAGAGAGACAGAGACACAGATTCTGAAGCCAGCTCCAAGCTCTGAGCTCTCAACACAGAGCCCACTGTGGGCCTTGAACCCACAAACTGTGAGATCATGACTTGAGCCCAAGTCTGACGCTCAACTGACTGAGCCCCCCCCAGGCTCAGCCCCTAAAAGTTGAATCTTGAAGCTGAATCTTGGATGTTAAAACTGGAAGGTATGTTCCATTTTTCTTAAAAAAATTTTTTTTAATGTTTATTTTTGAGAGAGAGAGACAGCATGAGCAGGGGAGTGGCAGAGAGAGAGGGAGACACATCCGAAGCAGGTCCTAGGTTCCGAGCTGTCAGCACAGAGCCAACGTGGGGCTTGAACTCTTGAACCTTTCCATCATGACCTGAGCCAGTGTGGGTCAGATGCTTACCTGCCTGAGCTACCCAGGCGCCCCCTCGTTTTCTTGTTCTAAAAATGAAGAGACTGGGGATGCCTGTGTGGCTCAATCAGTTAAGTGTCTGACTCGGCTCAGGTCATGTTCTCCGGGTTCATGAGTTCAAGCCCTGTGGGTGCAGAGCCTGCTTGGGATTCTCTATATCCATCTCTCTCGGCCTGCTCCCCCCCCCCCCCGCAATCCCCCCTTGTGTAAGCTCTCTCTCTGTCAAAAATAAATAAACATTAAAAATTTTTTTAAATGAAGAAATTGAGGCCCAGAACAGGCAGAGGCGGGCCGGCTGGTGGGGAGCAGAGCTGCCCAACCGATTCCGTGCCAGGATCGGCTGCTTCCGCCTACAGCGGCTGGAGGGCTGGAGGCCAGGCGGGTGGCCGGGGAGGGGCCCTGGCCATCTGCCCGTGCCGGCGCCTTGCACACCCGCGCGTGTCAGTGGCCACACTGCCCCCTGGGGGGGGAGGGGTGGGGAAGCGAGACAGGCCGCCCGCGGGCGCCCCCACTCACGCGGGGCCCACCTGCTTGTGTTGGCCCCGGACCCAGGGCGGCGGGTTCGCACATGCAGGCTTAATGAGGGCCCCCGAGACTTCTCCGGAGGTGGGGCGCGAACCCGCGGCCCATCGGTGCAAGTTAGCGCCTCTCTCCTGGGGAAGTGCTGAGGGCGCTGCGGCCGCAGAGCCACCCGGCTCCCCTCTCCTCGGCTCCCCTCTCCTCACTCCTCTGGACTAGATTTCACCTCCACAAAGAGCCCGTTTGGCCCCACCGAGGTGTGATGCCTATAAAAGCAGCCTTGTTAGGACTGCCTCCTTCATTGCCTCTGTTTTACTGCTCCGCCCCGGCCCTTTGTGGTCTCCGCTAGTTGGCAGGTAACAAAAAGTCGCAGTAAATCGGTGGCCTTTCAGAGCCTGAGCCTGAGCGATAAAAGGCACACAGCTCCACAGACGCTGGTTGAGGGCCTGTGTCCCAGGCGCGGGGCCCTGGAGGGACCGTGAGGAGTCCGGCTCACGAGGGCCGCCTGGGGCTGGGATTTGGACACCCGACACCATCCTAAGGCCCCTGGAGTCGCTGGGCTGCAGCCCCCGGTGTGGTCTGACTGGTGAAGCATCAGCACAGGGTGGAAGGTCATCTGGCTGCAGGGCCCAGTCGAGCCTCAGGGCAGGTCGCAGAGAGCCTCCCCGCAGCCCCGAGCAGCTTGGGGTTCTCCTCGGCAGGTGTGTAGGCCGCTGGCCAGTGTGCCCTGTCCCCTTGTTCCCGGCCCTTCCTGGGCTCTGGTTGTTCTCGGCTACAAGGTTGCACAGGCAGGAGGTGAGCAAGGTGGACAGATTTCCTCTGCCCTCTCGGCCTACAGCCCGGTGCGCAGTCTGCTTTCCTTCTGCAGGCCCCTCACGGGCCCTTGCTGCTCATAACTGCCCGTAAGTAGCCCTTCAGATACACCATCGCTCTCTGGCTGACAGCAGACAGAATGAGTGATAACTCACTTAAAGGATAAAACTTTTGTTTCTTTGTGGAAATGTCCAGGGGACACCTGGGTGCCTCAGTCAGTTGAGCGGCCAACTCTTGGTTTCGGTTCAGGTCATGATCTCACAGTTTTGTGAGTTCGAGCCCCATATCAGGCTCTGTGCTGGCAGCACAGAGCCCGCTTGGGATTCTCTCTCTCCCTCTCTCTTTCTGCCCCTCCCCACTTTCACTGTCTCTGTTTCTCTCAAAATAAATGAACTTAAAAAAAAAAGAAACTCTTGATCTAAGCTTGCCTAAGTAGACAGAGTTAATTAACGGTAGACCCAAGCTTCGGATTTAAATTTCTTTTGCCAGACATTCTACTCCCTCCCACCCATGCCTGCTCCAAGCCATATACATCTGTTTTATCACTATTTTGTAGTTAAAATCTTGACCCCTCCCCTTCCTTCCTTCCTTCCAACCTCCCTCTTTCTTTTCTTTTCTTTTCTTTTCTTTTCTTTTCTTTTCTTTTCTTTTCTTTTCTTTTCTTTTCTTTTCTTTTCCCCTCCCCTCCCCTCCCCTCCCCTCCCCTCCCCTCCCCTCCCAGTGGACCCCAGTGCAGGACTTGAGCTCATGACTCTGAGATCTTGACCCTCCCCTCCCCTCCCCTCCCAGTGGACCCCAGTGCAGGACTTGAGCTCATGACTCTGAGATCTTGATTAGGCATCTTGATTAAGAGTTGAATGTATAAACCACATTTTGTTTGTCTGTTTATCTGTTGATTCATCTGTCGACACTTGGATTATTTCTACCTTTTGGCTATCGTGAACACTGTTGCTGTGAATATTGGTGTTCATGTATCTGTATCCCTGCTCTCACTTCTTTTGGATATCTATCTGGGAATGGAGTTGCTGGACCATATGTTAATTCTTTGTTTAACTTTTGGGGAACTGCCAAGTTGGACCCCTTCTGTCTTGAGACTCAGTATAACTGGACTCACTGTGATGAATTAAGATGGACCTAACTGGGGTGCCTGGGTGGCTTAGTCGCTTCAATGTGAGACTCTTGATTTTGGCTCAGGTCATGATCTCATGGATTGTGGGTTCAAGCCCCATGTCAGGCTCTGCACTGCCCCCTCCCGGCCCCCACTCTCTCTCTCCCTCTCTCAAAATAAATAAACATTAAAAAGAAAAAAAAAAGATGGACCTAACTAGAGAGAAGCATCATTGAGGGCCCAATGGGAGTTCTTGCTGCATTTGGTGCCAGACTTGATACAGGACCAAGATGAGTCGTTTCAAACCCAAATGCCTCTGGGGCAGAAGAGGTGGCACCCCAGAGTCCAGCTGCAGAGTGTGTCCCCAAGTGGTGAGGGCGGTGCTGCCTGGCCCCAGCCAGTTACTACCATGTGGGAAAGAGTTTCCGTGTATCCAAAGCAACAGCACATTTGATGTGAAATGTCCTGATTTGTAAGTGTTAGCAACTAGTTCAAAATGAGTGGGCCAGATAAAATACATCCCCTGTGGGGTCATTTTGGCCTGTGGGGAGTGTAACTTTTGGCAGTGGGAGACCTAGATGTGTGTGGGGATGGATAGGTTTCAGCAGTGTGTCATTAAAGCTACCAGCCCATCCAGGTCCAGTTCATTCATTCTGGGGTAACAGTGCTTGGGACTGGCGGCTGAGCCTATTTGGGGAAAACAGGAAGGCAGGAGTCTGGGGGATTCAAACTGGGATGCAGTGATGCCCAGAGTGGAACCTTGACAAGTTAGGCGGGGGGTGATCAGGCTGCAGTGGGGTTGGTAGGGCTGGGACAGAAGCATCTGCGTGGCGAACCCACCAGCTGAGAAGGAGAACACGTATATCAGACCCTGCCCTGCTTGGCCCTGGCGCTCAGAATAAAAGGCCCCCCGGAAGTTGTGAAATGAGCGATCCCTACCTTGACTGAGGTCAGGACCAAAACCAGTCCTGCTCTTCTCGGAGTGGCATCTTTGATTATGAAGATCTGCTATGGTGTGTGCTTTTACCACCTTCGTGAAGTCCATGTGAAATTGGCTGTGAATATTTTTTTTGGAAAATAACTGCTAATAAGAATTGGGTTGCTTCATATAAATTCCGTGAGAGTTAGAAGAATATCCGCTCCTGTTTCCTTGAGAGTATGTAACCGGGAAGGAGGCACCCATAAAAAGAGCTTGTAGTCCATGTCTTTGTAGATTTCATTTCTGATTTGCTCACTTCTGGTTGCCTAGCAACCAGACAGTGTTATGACTGAAGCACAACTAATTCGATTATTTACAATGAGGCAAATGTTCTCTGAGATAGAAAACCTTTATAAGTTAAGATCAGTTTTTTGGTGTTTCTTGGGAAAAGGAGCACCAAAATACAAACAGATGGCAATAAATATTTTAATAAATCCATCGCTGAGTTAGAGGTGTGGCTGTATTTCAGCCGGTGGAGCCTCTTAGGTGGGTAAATGTAGAGATAAGATGAGTGATGGGGTGAAATGGCTCTAATGTGACATGACACGGAATACTGTATGCCTCTGATCTTAGTCACGCTTCCTGGAGCAGACATTACAATATGGTACCTAACCAGACAACAGCCACTCCTGTGTATTTTCACCGAATATAAAGGTAAGCATTCATTTCTGCAGAAGTTGGGATATTGGTGTTTTTTGGACATTAGTGAGTAATATAGAGCCTCATGGGCTGTAGTTATTCTCTAGTGTTTCATGAGTCTGTTACTATTTGCGTTTTTCAAAAAAAGGTCAACTTTAGGTATGATTTAGATTTAAGAAGATGCACTCATTTCAGTGTAGGGTTTTTGATACATATATATGTCTGAGTCACCACCATTACAGTCAAGATGTAGAACATTCTTGTATCCTACAAGATTCCTTTGTTCTCTTCCTCAGTCAGCCCTCATCCACTCTGCACATCCCATACCCTTCATCAGCAATCACAGATCTGCTTTCTATCACTGTAGGTTAGATTGGACTTTTTTGAAGTGTGACCTGAGTAGAATCCTACAGTACGTACTCTTCCCTGTCTTCTCTTTATTAGAAATCAGAATTATGATTTGACAAAATACAGCATCCATTCTTGATAAAAACCCTCAACAAAGTGGTATAGCTGGAACATACCTTAACATCAAAATGGTCATATATGAAAGATTCACAGCTAATATCATCCTCATTAGGGAAAAACTGGGAGCTTTTCCTCTGTGGCAGAAGCAAGACAGGGATGTCCACTCTCATCGTTTTTATTTAAGTCCTAGGCTCAGCAATCAGACAACAAAAAGGAAAGACATCGAAATTCGGAAGGAAGAAGTCAGACTTTTCACTGTTTACAGATGACGTGATACTCTATGTAGAAAACCCAAAAGACTCCACCAAAAAATTGCTGGAACTAATACATCAGTTCAGCAAAGTTGCAGGATATAAGATCAATACACAGAAATCTGTTGCATTTCTCTACAACGACAATGAAGCAGCAGAAAGAGAAATCAAGGAATTGATCCTATTTGCAATTGCACCAAAAACAATAGGATACCTACGAATAAGCCTAACAAAAGAAGTGAAAGATCTGTACTCTGAAAACTATAGAACACTATACAAGAAACTGAAGAGGACACAAAGAAATGGAAAAGCATTCCATGCTCATGGATTGGAAGAACAAACATTAAAATATCTATACTACCCAAAGCAACCTACAAATTTAAATCCCTATCAAAATACCACCAGCATTTTCTGCAGAGCTAAAACAGTCCTAAAATTTGTATGCAACCACAAAAGACTCCGAATAGCCCAAGCAATCCTGAAAAAGCAAAGCTGGAGGCATCACAATTCCAGACTTCAAGCTATATTACAAAGCTGTAGTCATCAAGGCAGTATGGTACTGGCACAAAAACAGATAGGTCAGTGGAACAGAATAGAGAATCCAGAAATGACCCACAACTATGTGGTTCAACTAATCTTCAACAAAGCAGGAAAGAATATCCAATGGAAAAAAAGACAGTCTCTTTAACGAATGGTGGCAAAACTGGACAGCCACATGCATAAGTATGAATCTGGACCACTTTCTTACACCATACACAAAAGTAAACTCAAAATGGATGAAAGACCTGTGAGATAGGAAACCATCAAAATCCTAGAGGAGAACACAGGCAGAAACCTCTTTGAGCTCGGCTGTAGCAACTTCTTATTAGACACATCTCTAGAGGCAAGGGAAACAAAAGCAAAAATGAACTATTGGGACTTCATCAAGATAAGAAGCTATTGTACAGTGTAGAAAACAATGAGCAAAACTAAAAGGCAGCCTACCAAATGGGAGAAGATATTTGCAAATGACATATCTCAAAGTGTTAGTATCCAAAATCTCTGAAGAACTTAACGAAACTCAACACCCAAAAAACAAATAATCTAGTTAAGAAATGGACAAAAAGCATGAACAGACATTTTTTCTAAGGAAGACATACAGATGGCTAACCGATGCTTGAAAAAATGGTCAACATCACTCATTATCAGGGAAATATAAGTCAAAACTACAATGAGATATCACCTCACACCTAGCAGAATGGTGAAAATTAACAACACAAGAACCAACAGATGTTGGTGAGGATGTGGAGAAATGGGAACCATCTTATACTGTTGGTGGGAATGCAACCTGGTGCAGCCACCTAGGAAAACAGTATGGAGATTATTCAGAAAGTTAAAAATGGAACTAACTGATGACCCAGCAATTGCACTAGTAGGTATTTACCCGAAGGATACAAGAATACAGAGTCAAAGGGGAGCATATCACCCTGATATTTACAGATAATACAGCAGTATTATCAACAATAGCCGAACTATGCAAAGAGCCCAAATGTTTCCATCAACTAATGAATGGATAGAGAAGGTGTGGTGTATATGTGTGTGTACACACACACACACACACACACACACACACACACAGGAATATTACTCAGCCATCAAAAAGAATGAAATCTTGTGATTTGCAGTGACATTGGTGGAGCTAGCTTGTATTATGCTAAGTGAAATAAGTCGGTCAGAGAAAGACAAATACCCCATGATTTCACTCATATGTGGAATTTAAGAAACAATACAGATGAACATGTGGGAAGGAAGGAAAAAAAGAGGGAAACAAACCATGAGAGACTGTTAATGATAGAGAACAAACTGAGGGTTGTTGGAGAGAGATGAATAGGGAATGGGCTAGATGGGTGATGGGCATTAAAGAGGGCACTTGTTGTAATGGGCACTGGGTGTTATATGTAAGTGATGAATCACTAAGTTCTGCACCTGAAACCAATTTTACCATATATGTTAACTAACTAGAATTCAAATAAAAACTTGAAAAAAACCCTCATCATTATGGTTTTGGGATTCATCCATGTTATTTCATATATGAGTAATTCATTCCTTTTAATTGCCAAGTAGTGTTCCATTGTATAGATAAGCCATAACTTACTTATCCATTCACCTGTTAGTAGACATTTGGGTTGTCTGTAATTTTTGGCTATTGACTGTTCATGCACAGGTGTTTTTGTGGACATGTGTTTTTATTTCTCTTGGGTAAATACTTAGGAATAGAATTTCTGAATTGTATGGTAAGTGTATGTTTTAATTCAAAAATAAACTGCCACACTGTTTTCCAGAGTCATTGTTCCATTTTACATTTGCATAAGCAATCTCTGAGAGTTCCAGTTATTTTACTTCTTTGCCAAAACTATATATTGTCAGAATTTAAAATTTAACTATTCTAGTGGGTGTGTAGTGGTAGTTCATTGTGGTTTTAATTTGCATTTCCCTGGTGACATAGTAAGCAGTTTTTCCATGTACTTTTTGGCCAGCTGTGTTTTCTTTTGGGCAGTGTTGTTCAAATCTTTTTCTTGATGTATGTTGAATTGGTTTTTTTCCTAGTAATTTTGATTTAAGAATTCTTATTTATGGATTCAAATCCATAAATCAGTTGAGAAGAGTTTCTCTCAGTCTGTTTGTCTTTTCATTTTTCTTAACATTATCTCTTAATGAGCAGCAGTTCTTAATTTTAATGAAGTCCAGTTTATTATTTTCTTCTTTTATGGTTCATGCTTTTATCTGAGAAAGGCTTTACCTTTCTCAAGGTCAGGGGTTTTTCTCATTTATTTCATTCTGGAAGTTTCATATTTGGGTCTGTATTCATTACAAGTTTTGTGTACCTGGAAGGTGTAAGGATCAAGGTTATTTCGTTTGTTTTGCATATGGATGTTCAATTTTTTCACTATCATGTATTGAAAGATAATCTTTTTTCAAGTGAATTACCTTGGTGCTTTTGTCAAAAATCTATTGAATATGTATGTGTGGCTCTATTTATGGCCTCTGTTCTGTTTCAGTTATCTGTATCTGTATGCAAATACCATACTGTCTCGATTGTTGCAGTTTTAGAATAAGTCTTGAAATCAGATAATGTAAGACTGTCAACTCTTTTCTTCCCCAGATTGTTTTGGCCATTTTAGGTCTTCACCATTTTTGTGCAAGTTTTAAAATCAGCATATTAGTTTCTATAAAAAAGGCCTGGGATTTTGATGGGATTGCACTGAACCCATAGATCAATTTGGAGAAGAATTGACATCTTAACAATATTAACAGTATTGTGTCTTCTGATCAATGAACATGGTATATCTCTTCAATTATTTAAGGCTGTAAAAATTTTAATTCAGTAGCGTTTTGTAGTTTTCAGTATATAGGTCTGACAGCATATTTTGTTTAATGTATCCCTAAATGTTTCAGATCTATTGACATCATTGAAAATAGTATTTGAAAAAAATTTCATACTCTCAGTACTAATTGCTAATACACCCAATTTTGTGTATTGACCTTGTATTTTGCAACCTTGCTAAACTTGCTCACTTGTTCAGTACTTTTTTTTTTTTCTGGAAGATTCCTTGGGGTTTTCATGTTGTGTGCAACATGTCCCAATAAGAAGCAAAGTTGTATTCACCTTCCTTGAGAATGGCTAGTGTTTCCCCATTGCTGTGGCTAATTCAAAGGGCCAGCATGTATGTGACTCTAAAACATTCGGTTTTTGGTTTCTCCTGAATTGTATTCATTTGGCTTTAAATCTTGGGAAAGGTAAATACTAAATTCTTGTGGTTCAAATTAAAAAAAATTAATTAGAAAGTTTTTGTGAATTTCATTGTGGTGAAATTTTTTTTTCTTTTTTTTTTTTTTTACAAATAGTTTATTGTCAAATTAGTTTTTACATAACACTCAGTGCTCATCCCCAAAGTGCCCTCCTTCATGCCCATCCTCCCCTCCCCCCCACATCCATCAGTCCTCAGTTTTTGTCAGCATTCAAGAGTCTCTCATGGTTTGCCTCTCTCCCTTTCCCCCACCATTTCCGCCCTTCTTCTCCCCCTTGTTCGTCCGTCAAGTTCCTCCTAATCCTCCTATACGTGCAAACATATGGTATTTGTCCTTCTCTGCCTGACTTATTTCGCTCAGCATAACACCCTCAAGGTCCATCCATGTTGCTACTCATTGTGGTGAAATTTGATAGCATTTATTTTGTTTTCAATAGGACTGACTTGACTTTCATAGATTTCAGATTTGTTTTTGAAGCTTATGTAACCATATCAAGACCATTTCTTATCACTGCCTTTTTTGGATTTTACCTCTTGGAATATATATGTCTATGTATATCTGTATATATCTACAGCTATACATCTATCTCTGTATCTCTATATCTGTATCTATTTTCTATAGCTGTAACTTGAGTTTTGGTAAGGACTTTAATGAGCATTTTTATATGGTGAATACTTATTAAGCATGGACTATTTGCCAGATCTGGTACTAGCTGCTATGGATACAGTTGGGCAAGACTGAAATGTGCATATAATGTTTTATGGAGCTTACCTTCTAGCAAGACAGTGGGGCATTGAATAAATGGTTATACAAACTATGGAAGTTGTAAAGTCACTGTTTATGAGTAAGAATTCTAGCTGAGATTGGGAAGATCCATGGGTCAGAAAAGACTTCCCTGAAGTAGTGATGTCTAGCTACACTCTGGTAATTTAATTCAAAAAGTTAGGTAGATTTGGGGGTGGCATTTCCTGATTGCCTTAGTGGTCATTAGTAGACTTAAGCCAAAAATCATGGATTAATTCTTTTTTCTTACATATGTTAGCAGCTACTTCTGTAGCTCTTAAGTCCTTGTAACCTGAGTGCATCTGAGAGGAGGTATCAGGCAGATTTGCATCCAACGGGTAGTAATTTTGATATGTCTTGGAACCAGAATTTTATTCTCCTGTCCAGAGATGATGGGAGGAGGAGCCTAATTGTTTCCTGTGTGTACTCAGTTTTACTTGATGGGATACAGTTGTATTTGACTATCATGAATATAGATATTTTGGAGAATTATAGGTAGTATACAGTTACCTTTCTTCAGATGTTTCAGGTCTCATTTTATATCTTTTAGGTTATCTTTGTTCTGAGTAATATATTTGGCTCCCAGTAAGTCCTGAAAGATTACATGAAAAAGGCATTAAGAACAAAAATCCGTGTTCCTTGCTTGCATCAATTTTATTTTGCACGTTTGTGCATCTCTTAAGCATTGCTTCCGGAAACAATTTGGAATATCACTTTAGTAATTAGTAGATGTAACGGTGATAATGTAATTCCTTGAGACTCTGGCTCCCAAATTGTATGCAAATAAGAGTAAGTGGTTAAACTTAATGGGCCAGATTGACCCACTTTGCCAAAGGTTGTGTATATTTGAATAGTTTGAAGGAATTTTTTAAGCACTTGTTATACTAGGTTGTAGTTGTGTGTATGCATACCTTCCTCCTCTCTTCATTCTGTGGTACTATTTTTGAGAAATACTGGGTGCTTGGGGTGCCTGGGTGGCTCAGTTGGTTAAGTGTCCAACTTTGGTCCTGGTCACGATCTCGTGGTTGGTGAGTCGAAGCCCTGCGTCGGGCTCTGTGCTGACAGCTCAGAGCCTGGAGCCTGCTTTGGGTTCTGTGTGTCTCTCTCTGCCCCTGTTGCACTTGCGCTCGCTCTCTCAAAAATAAAAATAAACATTAAAAAAAAGTGGGTGCTCCATATATATTTTTTAATGTTTTATTTATTTTTGAGAGATAGGGAGAGAGCGCATGTGTGCATGAGCATGAATGGGGGAGGGGCAGAGAGAGAAAGGGACTGAGGATCTGGAAAGGGCTCAGCACTGACAGCAGCTAGCCCAGGGTGGGGCTTGATTTCATGAGCCATGCGATCTTGACCTGAGCCAAAGTCGGACACTCAACCACCTGAGCCACCTAGACACCCCTTTCCTCCTCTCTTTGTTCTGTGGTACTATCTTTGAGAAATAGTGGTGCTCCATATGTATTTCTTAGATGAATCCCGTGTAGGTGGCCAGTTGAATAACTCACTCCAGAGGAGATTCCCTGCTTTGTTCCCGTTCTAAGTATTACTTGTTTCTTTTTTGGTTTCATCGACTTCGAATGGAGATCCACATTGCCTACAGCTGCTGGATAACCACTTAACCCTCTGCTTGAATTAATGAAAACTGCAGTTGGTTAAATACTTGTTTTCCAGATTATTTTCCCTTTATTTTTATGATTTAACCTATTCACCCATATGTATCTTTAACCTTTGTGGTGCACTTGTGGCATCTAGGTGACCTGGAGAACATGATGAAGGCAATTCAGATCTGTTCACTTTCCACCTCAAGGGCATTAACCAAAGTTTAAGGTGTTGGTTGTAACTAATGGCCAGATTTGAGGTTTGGGGCTATCTTAGTTCAGGCTGCTACAACAGAAGTGCATAGACCAGGTTTGTAAACAACAGACATTTATTTCTGACACTTCTTGAGTCTCCACGTCTGAGATCAAGGTGACAGCATGGTTGATTCTGTTGAGAACCTTCTGTTGGGTTGCAGACAGCTGCTTTTTTTTGCTGTGTCCATGCTTGGTGGAGTGGGCGAATGATCTCTCTGGGGTTGCGTGCATGCGTGCGTGTGTGTGTATGCAGTTTTTTAAGTTTATTAACTTATTTTTGAGAGAGAGACAGAGAGAGTGTGCATGTGCAGGTGGGGGAAGGGCAGAGAGAGAGGGAGAGAGAGAATCCCAGGCAGGCTCCACACTGTCAGAGCAGAGCCTGATCCGGGGCTTGAACTCATGAACCCTGAGATCATGATCTGAGCTGAAGTCAGATGCTTAACTGACTGAGCTATAAGAGCCGGAACCCATTCGGGAGGACTCCTCCCTTACGACCTAATCATCTCCCAAAGGCCCCCACCACCTGATGCCATCACTTTGGGGATGTCAATTTCAACATAAATTCTGGGGGGATGCAAATGGTTAGTCTGTAATGGGGTTACTTTTGTATGTTTTTTATTCATTCATTCTGCCTTCTTCCTCCAGTAGAATTTATACCAAGAAATAACAGTGAACAGGGAATGCTGTGTTTAAAATTTATCTTGGTTCTTTGTGCAAAGGTGGAAGGTTAGGGCTGTAGCTTCTGGGAACGCATGTCAGCTTTCCCTCTTTCAACAACTCTTCTGGTGCTGTGTTGAAACAGAATCACTTCCTGTTTTGCTTTCCTCTTGGGCACTTTGCTTTTCCCTCTGAAATTTTCCTTTCCTGTTCTGTGTTCCTCTTGCTGACCTTCCCACTGGGTTGTGAGCTCCTAGGCCAGGATTATCGTGTCATTTATCTTTATATTTCCATCAGAGCCTCCTTTGCAGTAGGTCAGTAACTTTATATACCTCCTCAGCCTCCTCTGTACCTATTCCACAGAGCTCTGGAGCTGAGCAGGCTGGATAAAAACACAAAATTGTGCCAACAGTTCACTGTAAATTCAGAAACACTAACCTGGGAGTGGACCCTGAACACTTCTAGCTGCTCATTGTATTTTCCCTGCTTCCTGCGTTTTCTCACTCTGCCTTCTCAAACCTCCGTCTTCCTTTTCCCTCTTAGCCGATGATCGTGCTTTTTTATTTATGAGAAAAAAATAGAAGGAATCCAAAGATGATGTCAACAGCCTTCAACCCAGGACTCCTCACCTGCCTCCCTGCAGCTGGGAACAGAGTGCTGGTCGTGTAGATGCATTTCCAGTGCTACCCTCGATGGCCGTGTGGTCGGCGGGGGTGAGGGGGGGCTGCGACCCAGTGGAGAAGCAGGCTGGGTGTCTCTATTGGGGATGGGAGCCCTGTCCATCCCGGGGCAGCAGGGGGGAGGGGAGGGCTCTGCTCCCGAGGCTGAGCTCTCTGCTTGAGCTTTAGGGTCCAGCCCTCATCTGTTCACCTGTTACCTTTCTGGATGGGACCTTTCGCATCATCATTAAAAAACAAAACAAAACAACAAAAAACATGCTGTTACTTCCGGAGTCTGCAGTTTCTTTCCTTCCCTTATTATTTTTTAATGTTTATTTATTTTTGAGAGAGAGAGAGAGAGAACATGTGTGGGGGAGGTGCAGACAGAAGGGGGAGAGGATCCGAGGTGGGCTCTGTGCTGACAGCTGAGAGCCCAGTGCAGGGCTCAAACTCACAAACCGGGAGACCATGACCTGAGCTGAAGTCAGATACTTAACTGACTGAACCACCGGATGCCCTTCTTTCCTTCCCTTATTGACATCAGGCGTTGCCTGCACCCAGTGGGCTCTGTCCTGCGGAGTCCAGTGGTTACAGCTCAGCTGTCTTCTTACTGCCTTACCATCATCTTCCTGCCTTCTCGCCACCTGTGAAACTGGGCCCCAGAACTCACGGGGCACTCGCCCTCCGCCCTTCACACGCACACGCACACACACACTTGGTTTTCCTTTGCCTTCTCCTCTCCCTGATATCTAAGCACTGACCCCTGTCGTGGGTTGAGTTTTGTCCCCCCCCAAAAGGTACACTGAAGTCCTAATCTCCAGAACCTATGAATGTGACCTTATTTGGACACAAATAAGGTCTTTGCAGATGCAATCTGGTTAAGAAGGGCACTGCGGCTGGCCCTAATGCAGTGCGGCTAGTGTCCTTATAACAAGACGAGAAGAGAGTTGGGCACGTGGAAGGGAGCCATGGATCGCCAGCGACACCAGTGGCTGGGAGAGAAGCCTAGAATGGATTCTCCCCTAGAGCTTGCAGAGGGAGTGTGGCCCTGCCGACACCTTGATTGTGGACGTCCAGCCTCCAGCGCTCGGAGAGAATACGTTTCTGCGGAGCCCCCGATTTGTGACACTTTGTGACCCTTTGCAACGGCAGCCTCAGGGCACCAGTGCAGCCACTCTGTTCATCCAGTCAGTCGCTCACTGCTCAGCCTGTCTTCTGGCTTCAAATTAGCATCCACAGCCTGGAGTTTCCCAAGGTTATGTCCTCAGGGTGGCCCTGTCCCCTAGCTCCCTGACACACGTGTCCCAGTGCTTAATGCCGCCTCCATGCATTTCCTGGCGCATGTCTCACACGTGCCGTACCCGGAGCTGGCTCCAAACCTGTCCCTTCCCGCCCTTGCTGTTCTCAATGGCACCTCTGTCCCTCCCGGTGCGCAGGCCGGAAATCTTGGAGAAGTAAGCCTGCGTTTGCTTGCTTTGCAAATAAAGTTGGCTGAATTGGTTGCTTGGGCTCCTTTTGACTCCCCATTTCCTCTAAATGTGATCTGTCCGCCAGTCGTACAGCCGCTACCCCAGAGTCCCTTCTCCCATGCCCACTGTCACACCTGTCCAGGCATTATCGCCGCCCTCCCAGGAACCTCGGGGGCCTCCTGACGGGTGTCTGCTTCCTCCGGTTTGCGCCCCTCAGTCCGCCCTCGGTGCAGGTTGTCCAGCGAGTGAGCCTGCTGTGGCTGTGCCGAGTAGGTCACCACGCTCCCTTCCTCAAAGCCCCCGAGGGCTCCTCGTTGGCCCCAGGCCCCACTGTGCCCCTGAAGGCCCTACACGGTGTGCGTGCAGCTGTCCCTCGCCCTCTGGGCCCCTTGCCTTCCTCCTGGCTCGCTCTGCGTCCCTGGACTTCCCTCCCCACTCGCGCTCCCTCGGGGCCTCTGCTTCTCCTTGGAATCCTCTGTATAAGTGACGGAGAGCAGGGCCCCTGGGTGGCTCAGTTGGTTAAGCATCTGACTTCAGCTCAGGTCATGATCTCTCAGGTCATGAGTTCGAGGCCTGCGTGGGGCTCTGTGCTGACAGCTCAGAGCCTGGAGCCTGCTTCAGAGTCTGCATCTCCCCCTCTCTTTGCCCCTTGCCTGCTCACACTCTGTGTGTCTCTCTCTCAAAAATAAAAATTAAAAAATAAGAAAAAATAAGAGTGATCGTATATGTTAATAATATACAATTAGCATAATATATACATTGTGTATAATTAATATAATGTGTACATTGTATATAATTAATAATACGATGTATGCATTGTAAACAATAATATAATTCCTCCCTCCCTTGAGTCCCTCTCATGTATGCCCTTCCTACAGTGTCTTACCTCCAACACTTTTTATCTCTTCTCTCCTTGACACTTAGGACTATCTAACATTCTGTGTCTTGTGCTGATGGATTTTTAAAAATTAACTGATTCTTTTCTAGAATATAAACCTTATGAGGATGGGAGATTTGGCCCCTTGATTCACGGCCAAATCTCAGAACCTCAGAGAATGTCTGCCATATGGTAGGCACTCATAAGATCATAATATTTGTTGGATGAATGGATTGACAAAACGCTTTAGTGGAATGTGTATTTTTATAATAGTTACAGTTTATTTTATCATTTTTGTCTGTGTCTGTTTGTTTTCTTTTTTACTTTTAATCATGATAGTTTTAAAACCTGGAGAATAGAGAGGGTAGTGTAACAAATTCCTCCAATATTCATGGTCTAAAATTAACACTTATTAGCATTTTCCTTCTTTGTTTCATCTAGTTTGGGGGTAAATTACAGACATTGTGACGCGTGCAGGTTTCTAACATTAAGGACGTACCGTTATCATGCCTTCTGAACCTGACAGTGAATCTTTGTTATTTGATACGTATGGTCCATATTCAAATTTCCTCATTGTCTCACAATGTCTCTTCCAGCTTGATTTTCAAACCAGAAGCTGGTGAAGAACCATTCATTGTATTTGATCATATCTTTTTCTTTTTCTTTTTTTTTTTTTTTGAGAAGAGCGAGAGCGCGCGTGCACACATGAGAGTGGAAGCATAAGTGGGAGGGAGGTGGAGGGAGAGGCAGAGAATCCCAAGCAGGCTCCACACCCAATGCAGAGCCCACTGCGGGGCTTGATCCCACCATCTGGGAGATCATGACCTAAGCCGAAATCAAGAGTCTGGTCAGAGATCCAACGAAATCAAGAGTCTGACCCCTAACCAACTGAGCCACCCAGCCACCCCATTTTTTTTTTAAGTAATAAAAATTCATTGAGAATTCCTGGAATGGTGGCTATTGCGCCCCTCCGCCCTCCATCCTGGAGGGAGGAACCGACACTATAGGAAATCACTCAGAAGTCACACGGTCCCAACACCTCTGGCCGAAACAGGAAGGAGAAAAGCCATTCCCCTGAATACTGGTCAGGCTTTGTTCATCCAAGAAGGGTTGGGAGCACAGACACAGAAGGGACCCTCGCATGACACTGGGTGTCGCAGGGGGCGTGTCCTGGACCCCAAGCTGGCTTCCGCACACTCCAGGAGACACACAGGTCCACTTCTTCTCTGGGGATGGCGTTCCTGGTCTCCAGGCTCATTTCTTACCCTTGATGAAGATGTCATTGCCCCTGGTAAAACTTCCGTCCTGTAGGCCCAAGGCAAGTGTGTCAGCAGTGAGGTAGATACGGTTCTGTGATGAAGCCGTCATCTTGGAGATGCTCTGGGGTGCCCAGACCTTGTGTAGTTTGATAAGGCCAGGGTTCCTTCCCAGGTCTTCTCCAGGGTGAGCGGGTTGGGGCCAAGGGTTCACACAAGGGCTGGTCTCAAGCCCTGACCCCAACCTAACTCCTCCAGCCCTTTTTTGGGCTGGCAGCTCCAGGGTTACACTCGGATGGCTCGTGCCCGGTCCCACCTTGGTCCCCTCCTGTGGGCCCCCTTGCGGGCAGCTGCTGTATTTGATTCTACCTTCTATGTCTCTCCTCCTCCAGGCGGGGTCTCCCCCTCTTCTCTCACCCCCTCTCTTGCCTTTTTGTCCTCTGTGACACTGACCTGCAGATTCTTGTTTTGTGAAATGTCTCACCGTCTGGATTTCTTTTGATTTCCTTCCTTCCGAAGTTATTGAACTGGTTCCCTTATCCTCTGTACTTTTTGTAAGCTGAAGTGAGTTTTAATGGTCCATTAATTGAATTGAGTTGAATAAAATTTCATCTTTGAAGCTACTTCTTCCCTGTGGCCATGTGTACCTTTGGGACATACCCTCGTGTTAACAGAGGGTTTACCTTTCCTCTTTTGAAAGGCCTAGCATTTGCATGAAGGTGGCCAAGAGCCTGCGTCGGTGTTTACTGTGACCGATTTTAACACATTTGGTGTTGGCCTCTTGGGGTGATGACTCCCTTGGCCCCGTAGGTCCGTGGTGCCCCACCGTGGAGGGAGGCCTCTGGGTCCTCCAGGGCCCAACAGGAAGCTGCGGCTTCTAGGAGGCTTCTTGTTTCAGGGGTAGAATCGAGAGCTTTGTTCTGGGTTAGGCAGGGTTTCTGGTAGGCTCTACTCCCCCCTCCCCGCCCCCCCCCCCACATGGGAAAAGCCGCTGTTGGGTTTCCGATTATTTTCCTATGTGAAAGTCATGTCCCCCCTGCGGGTGACCTGTCAGCGGCTGGTAGTGGTCAGCTCGTCTAGGACAGGAGGTGAAGGTGCTCTGGAAGCAGAGAGCGGAAGCCGCTGTCTTTGTGCTTTGTCTTCCGTGACTGCTTTCACCTGCCTCTTTACAGAATTTCCCCAGCTTGAACAATGAATTTCCTTGGGGGACAAAAGTGTAAAACTGTAAATTTTCTGCAGAATGTATGGACTGTAGGATTACTAATGAATTCTAGAGCTGGAGAAGACTTTTAAGGACTTAGGATGTAATGTAGGATAGAAAGTTTAATAATGAGCTGTGTTTATTTCTAAACAGTGTTCAGTTTACCCTTGAATGACGTGGAGCTTAGGGGAGCCACCCGCCCCCCCCCCAGTATGGTAAAAAATCCACAGCATATAACTTTTGGCTCCCCCAAAACTTAACTACTATACCCTACTGTTGACTAGAAGCCTTACCCATCCCCTAAACGGTTGACCAACATGTATTTTGTGTAGTACATGTATTATATACAGTATCCTTAGAACAAGCTAGGGAAAAGGAGAGGTATTAAGGAAATCATAAGGAAGGGAAAATATATTTACAGCACTCTACTGTATTATTTTTTTTCAAAGTTTTATTTATTTACATAATCTCTGCACCCAACATGGGGCTCGAATTCACGACCCTGAGATTGAGTCACATGTTCTTCCAACAGAGGCAGCCAGGCGCCCCAGCTCTGTATTGTATTTACCAAAAAAAGCCTGCATATGGGTGGGACCCATGTGGTTCATAACCCACATTGTTCAAGACTCAACTGTAACTTTATAGCATAAGCATACTTCGTATACTTTTTGTCGATTGTATGATAGCGCAGAAGTTTGAAATATGTTCCTTTAGCTCTTATTGGTCATGAATTAGGAAGTATTTCTATTACCAAAGTGGCATTTTAAGGAAAGGCTACCCTCACCTAATGTAATGCCAAATTACGACCTTTTCATTTCTTTCCTTATACCACAGGAAATCTGGGACCCTCTTATGCAGTGGCTGGGGAAACATGTGGATCCTGAAGGAGTAATCAAGTCCAGCAAGCTCTCCCTTAAGTTTCTTTCCTCCTACACGTCTGACATAGAAATCACCCCATCTTCTCTACCTGTGGTGACTGACGTGGAGTCCTTCTTATCAGAGCATTTTAACTTAGAGATCTACCGACAAAATCTGCAGACACAGCGACTTGGAAAAGTAGTCCTGTTTGCCGAAGTGACGCCCACCACGATGAATCTTCTGGATGGGTGAGTTGTGACCAGACTTGCACACCCGTTCAGAGTCGTCCAGTTACATTGACTGTTCTGTCTAACCAGTGCTGGGGAGAAGGGGCAGAGACGTCGAAGGAGAGCTCTCAACAAGCCCATTAGCAAGGTTGGGAATACCTTTGCCCTGTCCGAGGTAATGCAGAGGGAGAGAAATTAAATAATGATTTCCTTGATCACAGATATGTATTTTAAAGCAGGGCGATTTTGTGTATTGTGACCCACTTCCTTCAGTATCAGGCTTTTCAGATGATCCGTGGCCAAAGAATTTGATGAAAAAATATCTTTAACGGGTGACAGTATTACTCAGGCCATCATTTGATTTTTGTATTGTTATAACCAGTGTTAAACATTTAGTTGAAAATGTTTTGCGGGAGCACTAGAATAGGAAATCTGAATGACACGTACGCCGTGTTAGGTGGAAATGAAGTGGAGATTTCTTACTTTTGGAAACTTGTTTGGTATGTCCTGTCCAACACACTTTGTAGGTGCTCTGTCATCTTGTTCAGATGTTCAAGATTTATTCTTACTGAGTTTTCCTTATTTCTTCTGTTTCGTAGACTTTTAAAAAATTCCTTTAATTTATATTCCAGTTAATAGTGAAATATTAGTTTCAGGTGTACAATATAGTGATTCAACACTTCTGCACAATACTCTGTGCTTCTCACGACAAGTGCATCCTCATCCCCATCACCTATCCCCCCCACCCCCACCCCCCACCTTCTGGTGACCGTCACGTGCTCTCGACAGTTAAAGGTCTGTTTCTCGGTTTGCTTCTCTCTTTGTTTTTTCTCCCCTTTGCTCATGTTCCATGGATGTTGGTTAAAGGTTAAAAAATGGCAAAGAGATGAAAGGATTTTTTTGTAACTCTTAAATTAGTATTAATCAGTACTCTTCTATTGAGATAGTTTAAAAAGTAGGCTTATAGAGGGAGTGAATAAGAAAGGCATCTTTCCTCGACATGAGACTGAAATTTCAGGAATGTTAAGACCCCAAAAGAACCACTGGATTCACAGTTTCTAGGCATTTTCTCTCATGGGACTGTGCAAGTAGATGCAGAATTCAACGCGGGGAAATATTTGGGGCTTTCTTAATAACTTCTGGAATTCCATAACATGTTGATATGATATGTTGAAATGATGTGATACCGTAGTATTTTCCAGACTGTCCTACTCAACCCTACTCCATTCTCATGGAACTGGCAGTTCTATGTGGGTATAGTATGTAGAGAAAGCATCAGTATAGTGGAATTGGTAGAGCGAGGTGAGTGTCATAGGAAGGGCACTATGAGCCACGGTCATGAATGGTTCTTATGTTGTCACGGGTACTTTTATTTGTCAGTGTTACCCCCCTCTCCTGGCTTTCCCTCCTTCCCAGTGCCCTCTTCTTGGATGAGCAGGGAAAAGCCTGTGTTTGTATACGGAACAAGCATTACTTGCTCATGTGAATTCTGTGATAATCCTTTGTCGCTCAAGAGAACATGATTTATACTGAAAAGGTGACCTATTATTATATTTTCCAAATAAAAAATCAGACATGGCATTTAACATAAGATTTGGGGAGATTAAATTTAAAAAGGAAAACATTGGCATGTCTTGTCCATTTTTTTTTTTTAATTTTTTTAAAAAATATTTCTGAGAGAGAAAGTGTGAGCCGGGAGGGTCAGAGAGAGAGGGAGACACAGAATCCGAAACACGCTCCAGGCTCTGAGCTAGCTGTCAGCACAGAGCCCAATGTGGGGCTTGAACCCACGAACTGTGAGATCATGACCTGAGCCAAAGTCAGACGCTCAACCGACTGAGCCACCCAGGTGCCCCTGTCTTGTCCATTTTTGATGGATAGTCAGCAAAGAATATTTTATGTTGGGATGATCTTGAACCAGTGGAGTTACGGCCTCTGAGCTTGTATAGTGGGCAGTATATTATTACTAAGATGGCCGTGAGCCCTTTCGAGTAGATGGACTGAGTCTCCCATGTAATCAGATGGTTGGGTTTCCTTACACACTTGTGAGCACATGTTTTAGGATGGGGGGAAAATGCCATGTAAATACATTGCTTTAGTGCCCTTGGATGTTGGTGAGTTCCTTTTTGATATTGAACTTTGTTTTTCATTCTGTCTTAAGCAACTCAGGTCTAAAAATGTGTAGTGAGTTCAACACTAATGGAGTCAGAACCTTCTGTAAGATAAAGAGTTTTTATTTTTATGAAAGGGAAAAAATATTTTGGCTTTTCCGAGGGCATTTGGGAAGCTTCTTTGTTTTGCTTCTTGTCTGGTCTCTGTAGAGCACAGAAAATGAAATGGCTTTGATGATTAATGATTAATCCCTCCACCTGGCACAGAGCAGATATTGATTGAATAAATAGTGGCCGCTCAATGTAACCTACAGATGTCTTCTTCCACTGCTCATGTGGGTTCCTTCCTAAGGCTAAGAGATAAAGTTACTCATTACAGCTTCGTGAGGTCAGCAAGGCTGGTGAGAAGTTCCTGGGGGTGGGGTGGATGGGCTGTATTCTTTTTTAGAAGGACCTTGAAGCGGTCACCTTGATGCCCAAAACTCACAGCTGAGCACAAAGGGACCATGAGATAGGTACATGGAATATATGGCTTATCACTCTCTAAGAGTAAGACCAAGACCATTTCTGTAGCTAAGATTCTGTTGGGTCCCACATGGGCCTTCCTCACGGAAGCACAGTCTGTGGTTGTGATAATAATAGCAATAATACCAGCCAACATGTATCAAGACCTTTTATCTTCCAGACACTGCTTTCGTGTATGTTACATGTATCCACCAATTTCATACGTCATCTTTTAGTGCCTAGGGTCACCAGAGTCAAACTCTAGTGTCCCACCAGCGTGTAGGAAGCTACGTATCACCAGTTACTGTATGTGAATTGTTCCTGTGGACTGATCACGTCTGTAAGTCCACGGCAAGAAGACTTTTCAGAACTGTGGCCTGGGTTTGAACTCCATGCATGTTTCTTTACATCGGTTACTTCTGTGGCTCTTTCCTAGTAGTCTGGAATGGAAGTAAAATGTAAATTAGATAACAGATCTTTATTAGAAAGTTTCTCAAATCCTTTTTCTGTGCCCCCCCACTGCTACCCACTGGGACTTACAGCAGCTAAAAATTGAGAGTTCTCTTCTCAAGAAAGGAGCGGGGAAGTACACAGTGGGGAACAGCCAGTAATTTCTGCCCCAATCCCAAATATCTGTGTTGCATCCCCTCCCCCCCCGTTTCCAAACTCTCGCCTCCTCCTCCAGGAAGCTAGCCCTGCGAATCTACTTGTTTACTTCCTCTCGAGCAGATTCCGGATCTCTGGGGACAGAATCTTCTCTCTCAGGGCTGGACATGGCTCACTGAGGTCTGAGGTCTGGCAGTCGCTGGTTAAACAGATGTGTCCTCAAGGGCACCTGGATGGCTCAGTTGACTAAGCTTGATCTCAGCTCAGGTCATAATCTCCCAGTTTTGTGAGTTCGAGTCCCACATTAAACGTGGAGCCTGCTTGGGATTCTGTCTCTCTCCCTCTTTTTCTGCCCCTCCCCCGTTCACACACTCTTTGTTTCTCTCTCTCTCAAAAAAAAGAACAAAAACAAAAAAACCAAAAAAACTAAAAAACAAAACAAAACAAAATCACAAACATAGCCGTGCGTCTGACAGCCCTGGTTCTGTTCTCTAGGAAGGCATCTTTGCCTGGTGTCCATGTGGTCATGGCTTTGCCTTTTGGGGAGGTCTTTTTTTTTTTTTTTTTTTTTTTTTTTAAATAAGGAAAGAGATTAGTATGAAACTTTTTTTAAAGTTTTTTTTTAATGTTTTACTTATTTCTGAGAGAGAGAGAGAGAGAAAGAGAGAGAGAGAGACAGCATGAGCAGGGGAGAGGGAGGCACAGAATCTGAAGCAGGCTCCAGGCTCTGAGCTGTCAGCACAGAGCCCAACGCAGGGCTTGAACCCACGAACCATGAGATCATGACTTGAGCCGAAGTCGGCTGTTTAACCGATTGAGCCACCCAGGCACCCTTACGGGAGGTCTTAACTGTGCCACTTCTGAGATGTGCATCAGAGGGATGGGCACATGACATCCACTGCCCCTGAGGGTTTGGAATCTGGGTATTGTTTTGAGGGTGAACAATCACAACTTTTTCTAGGTCAGCCTTATGACTTCCATGGAGATAGAAGTTTCTTAAGAGTTTAGTGGGCCTCTGATGGGTCCATGTGGCTAAGATCTTATCAGGACAGAATGTTTCAGTCTAAAACCTCTGGTCTTTCAAAGGCCTTGAATCCCAGCCCATCCCCTTCTCTCCCAGTTGGATGGCGGCTCCCTTGGCTGGATGAAACAGTGGCTTGGGTCAAAGAAAGGCCAGGCTCTCGATAATACCTTTGGCACAAGGCTCCAGGCTATCTTTGCAGAAACATCTGTCTTAGCACCTCTTGGGGCTGGTGGGACAGCCCCATAGACTCCATCATTGACTGCTGGTCGCCAACCAAGAGCCCCTCTTATCAGATCTGTTCTCTTTTCCATCCTTTGAGATCAGTTAGCTCTAGCGGAGATTATTTCTGTTTCAGTGAACTTTGCTGAGAGTGTCAGGAAGGACTGACAAACACTGACATTGTGAGTCTTCAGAGTTTTTTTAAATTATAATTATAGCTTCTAACAGATGCAGAGTCTTCCTCCCAAGCTATAGAAAGCCAGGCCTCTAGCGAATGTTTTTGTTTTTTAAGTGTATTTATTTTGAGAGAGAGAGAGCAAGCAGGGGAGGGGCAGAGAGAGGGAGAGAGAGAGAAGCAAGCAGACTCTGCCTTGTCAGTGCAGAGCCTGACGCAGGACTTGAACCCATGAACCCTGAGATCATGACCTGAGCTGAAGTCGGATGCCCCTCTATTGAATGCGTCGCCGCTGTGCAACGATAGTGATGTCCAGTTATAAGCCTGTGAGACCCATGTTCTCTGCAGCTGCTGCCTGCCTCGGACCTCCACATTGGGCTGCAGCTTTAGGCCTTGATTTTTCAGACATGCGTAAACCTGGTATTCACTGTACTCGGGTGCCAGTTTCTAGGTCAATTAGGATTAGACAGATATCCCCACGTTCAAGTGTTTCAAGAAAGATTGAAGCTTATTTCTCTGTCCTTTAAGTGACATAGGCTGAGACAGGCAGTCCAGGGGCGGTCAGTGTATGGCCCACAGTGCCAGGGACGCAAGTGAGTGGCTCTGTCACCCCCAGCAAGTGATCTAAGAGAAGCCCAGGCATTTCTGTTCTTGGTCTAGCCAGCAAGCAGGGGGAGGGATACAGTGGGTGTGCCTCCACTCTTTATGGACTCTTTCCAGAAATCGCTCCTGACATTTTTGTTTATATTCTAGGGCTAGGATCTAGGCACAGGACCATATCTGCCCACAAAGAAGGCGAGGAAATAAATGTGGTCTTTATATTCAGTATCCACGAATCCACTGCAATTCAGGGTCCCTGTGTGACGGAGGAATGGAGAGTAGATATCAGAGAACAATTAGAAGTCTTTGTCCCAGGCATGGACTGTTTATTTGTCAGACTACTAAGAAAAACAGCTGGGGGCCTTTAAGTCGTATCCATGTAAGGATAGCCCCAGTGTCTATAAGGTTTAAAATCATGGCCGAAAATAATTTATTTGAATAGTAACACTAGATCTGTTTCACTGCTTACTCAATGCCATTAGAGGTATTTTTCTTCATGTTACTTGCGTAAATCTAGGATGATTTGGAAATTTCTCTTCTGACGACTATTTTGGGAGGGCATCGTGCTTTCTTCTCTGACTACAAACCTCGCAAAATGGGTGGGTGGCTCAGTCGGTTAAGCCTCCGACTTCGGCTCAGGTCATGATCTCGCGGTTTGTGGGTTTGAGCCCTACGTCGGGCTCTGTGCTGACAGCTCAGAGCCTGGAGTCTGCTTTGGATTCTGTGTCTCCCTCTCTCTCTGACCCTCCTCTGCTCACGCAGTCTCTCTCTCTCTCAGAATTAAATAAAACATTAAAATAATTAAAAAAAAAAACACACACACAAAAACCCAAACAGTGAAATGACCATGGCCCTGAGATAGACTGAAAGCTTTCATTTGATCCCAGAGTATGAAAATAGGCTGATCTAAAAGCCATGAACCACCACCACCTTCACCTCCTGCCTGTGACCGGTGAAATTCATTTTATTTTATTTTATTTCATTTTATTTCATTTCATATCTTTTTAAGTGTCTCTTTATTTATTTTAAGAGGGAGAGAGAGTGAGCTAGCAGGAAAGGGGCAAAGAGAGGGAGAGAGAAAGAGCCTAAGCAGGCTCCAAACTGTCAGTGCAGGGCCCGACGTGGGACTTGAACCCACAAACTACAAGATCATGACCTGAGCCAAAACCAAGAGCCGGACACTTAACCGACTGAACCACCTAGGCGCCCTTAACTTGTGAATTTTAAAGACATGCTATGGGACACCCAGGTGGCTCAGTTGGCTAGCTGACCACTTTGGCTCAGGTCATGATCTCATGGTTCATGGGTTCGAGCCCCGCGTCGAGCTCTGTGCTGACAGCTCGGAGCCTGGAGCCTGCTTCCCATTCTGTGTCTCCCTCTCTCCCTGCCCCTCCCCCACTAGCGCTCTCTCTCTCTCTCTCAAAGATAAACAAACATTACAGAAAAGAAAATACATAAAAATACGTTAGTAATTCAGTAGAGGGGAAGGAGCTCTGGAGAAAGGGAGTGACCAGGCGATATAAGGGGGCTACTTGCTGATAGTAACTTAAGACCATCGAAGGGCCTGTGGGCTTCCCTTTCCAAAAATAAAAAGTGAAAGCCATGTCAGTGAGTGATGTTTCCCCCAAGGACTGACTTGCCTGAGCTACCCATCCAGTCTGGTTAGAATAGATAATGTCACCCTGTGTCCCCTGTCCCTGTCATTTTCTCTGGAACTGTGATTCTGAGCATGACATGTGTTTTCTAGTCTATTGTCAGGGTAGCCTTTCAGATGTGATGCTGATGTTAATTGCCTTTAGACACCTTTCTTTTCCTTTCTGCCCCATTTCCTGGTAGGTTTCCCTCTGACCAGTTAGCTCAGCTAGTTAGATAGGGTCCCGAGGACATGGATTCAGTACTGTCTGGCCCAGTGAACTTTATGGTGTCCCATAGTCTCATCCTACAGCTACGCACCCCGGGAGCCATTTGCAAATATGAGCTCCTGGTGGTGGTGTCCGCACAAGTGAGTGTGGTCACCGCTACTCCATGGGGAGAAACACCACCAGGTGGCCCGGTCAGGATGCCACATTCTGTCTCATCTTGTGGCAAGTGGTGATTGGCCCTCTGCTGTGGGGAAGGTGTTAGGCTAGACCATGGAGCACAGACCTTGGGGGTCACTGAGTCATGATAATTTTGAAGCTGTCACTTATTAGATTTTGGCTTATCTCATCTTTTTTGATGACTCCTACCAAATCACTTCCAATATTGAAATAACTCACATGTGAAGCCACGGTTTATGGTGTGGCAGGCGAGGGCAAACTTGTTCATACTGATTACCCTTGTGTACTTCTCAGTCCTCAATAAACTGGCCAAGGGTGGAGCTCTTTATTTGCAAAGCATAATGCAGACCTCCTTATTAAATATGGTTCTTTTCTTTTTTTTTTTTTTTAATTTTTTACTGTTTATTAACTTTGAGAGAGATACAGAGCGTAAGCAGGGGAGGGGCAGAGAGAGGGAGACACAGTACACAGTATCCGAAGCAGGTTCCAGGCTCCTAGCTGTCAGCACAGAGCCCAACGTGGGGCTTGAACCCATGACCCGTGAGATCATGACCTGAGCTGAAGTTGGACGCTCAACCAACTGAGCCACCCAGGTGCCGCAATAAGTTTAATTTCTTAATATTGTTTTAGGCCCTTGATTTCCTGGAGGCGAAAGTTCGCCTTCATCACTGATGCAGTAAGCACTGACGGAATGCCTTCTATATGCCAGGCGCTGCGTTAGGCACTGAGGGAGGATGATGGAGAAGGAGCTACCTGCCTTCCAGTGCATCGGAAGAACCAGATGCCAGTGCGCGTGCTGTTACCTCAAGTCGTGTGCCCTCGTTCTGAGAGCTGGGAGTCTGGGCAGAGAGAAGTGGGTGCCGTAGATAATGCAGTGTAGGGAAGGAAGGAAGTAGACTGGTCAGTGAATTGTTTTTGAGCAGTTACTCGGCATCAGTCATCATTCCCGATGCCATAGATCTCCCGGTCTGGGAGGGAAGATGCTGGAACTAAAGATTTTGTCACCGGCTGGCTCTGTAACCTTGGTAGTGTCCCTCCCCCGGGCCTTGCTTTCCTCAGCCACGAGACCCGGGGCTGTGGACACTCCCTCCGTGTCAGCGGACTTGATGGGACGATCCTCCCGAGGCCGCCTCTTCCACCAGCCAGCCTTTCTGTCTCTCGTAACCTCCAGCGCCTTTAGGGGGCTGAAGTGGTTTTGTGAATTGGGCCCCCGTCATTCAACGATGCTTTGTAGGGGAGACCATTGCCTTTCTACAGGCAAAGGGAATGAAAAGGAAAAACAATCCCACACCACAGTTTTTGCAGACCTTTATGGGGGACATCGCATTGGGGAGAACGGCCACCATCATCTGAGAAAGAGGATTTTTGTTTCAGGATTTGGGGCCAACCTTTCGCGTCTGTGCACGCGTGTCTCCTCGGTCCCCAACATCTCTTTCCCCTTTTCTGCTCTTGTGGTTCTGCCCCCAAACTTGCTCTTGCCTACAGCCTCCTCCCCTCAAGTCGAGGCCTGAGAGACAGAAATTGGGCTGGAACTAATTTAATGGCTGAGTGACCTCACAGTAGAGAAACAGCCGGATCCTAATAGGGGTCTTTGTCTACATTTCCACCTTGGCTGGTAGCATGCCCGTCAAGAGTCAAGCTAGAGACACAGGTGGAAGCGATTAGACCTGTCATAGGGTTTGAAAAATTGATTCTGGAGGCGAAGTGAATAGATTGAACTTGACAGTGTTGTCCTAAAGATTCTAAGGGAAAATTCTGTAGTTTAATTTGAAATCCCTTGATTATTCATTAGCTTTTCCAGATGGCTTTTGTTGATGTTTTACATATTAATGCCTGTATTGTGTTATCGGTGTGCTCCTAATGTGCACATAGGTAATGAGCAGAGAATAAATACGCGGTAAGTGTCCCAAATTAATGGGATGTTGGTGTAATCGTGAAGTAAAGGGTTTTTAAGAAGTTGATTGCTCTGGAATAATTAGTGTGAGCTCTTTTATGGGCTGGTTAGGTGCTTTTAAAGTAAAAATTATTGGAGAATTTTAAAGAAACCTTCATTTTAATGTTTACTTCTAAACTAAGGTTTCGAACAGAACTCCAGCCTTTGACTCTGGAGGTCATGACTGAAGGGCTGTTCTGGCAAGTTCTCCATCAAATGCTTCCCTCCTCCCCCTCCCACCCTGGTTCAACACCTGAATAAGTTAACCTTTCACGTGCCAAACTCCTGGAAATGAATTATGAAGGGGCCTATTATTTTCCATAGATGCCACCACATTAATTTTTAGTGTTTTAGGATGTTTACTTTCATATTCTGTAGCTGATGTTTTTGGACAGGGTAAACTTACCGTGAGGTTTGCCATTTTACGGTGGTTCTGGCGCATTCTGTGTAGATGGCGTTTTCGTTAGAATTGGACCTTCTTTGTCTCTCTCTCTCTCTCCTCGTTGAACCACATTTAACTGTCGGACGACCAGAAGCGTCCCAGGTTTTACTGCGTGGGAGAGTGAGGGTGAGTGTAAGTGTCTGGCCAATGCCGTGTGAGCAGCCAAGGGACAGGCTGCCCAGCCATGGTGGCAGTTCTGCTGTGCCCGGCACATGGTGGAAGTCCTTCCAGAACCTTCTTCCCAACACACAGCACAGTCCTTTGCATGTTCCCAGTGGTAGAGGTCTTACTCTTTTGAGGGTATACCAGGCTCTTAGAAAAAACGAAACAAAGCAAAAAACTCCAGACACTATGCCATGCTGTCTGTCCCTTGTGGGAAGTATTTGCAAACACAATTAGTTGTCCATGGTTCACTCATTCATTTCTTTCTCTCTCTTTCTTTCTTTCTTTCTTTCTTTCTTTCTTTCTTTCTTTCTTTCTTTCTTTCTTTCTTTCTCTCTCTCTCTCTCTCTCTCTCTCTCTCTTTCTTTCTTAATGTTTATTTTTGAGAGAGACAGAGAGAGAGGGAGAAAGGAGAGAGAGAATGCAAGCAGGGGAGGGGCAGAGAGAGAGGGAGACACAGAATCGGAAGCAGGCTCCAGGATCTGAGCTGTCAGCACAGAGCCCGACGCGGGGCTGGAACTCACAGACTGCGAGATCATGACCTGAGTTGAAGTCGGATGCTTAACTGACTGAGCCCGCCAGGTGCCTATCCCTCCTTTTTCCCCCCACTCATTTCGATTTATGGAGGATAGGCTCTTGGTTTGACCTAGGGGCTTAGATCTCAGGTTGGGATACTACTGTCCCGGGTTGGAATTCCAGTTCTGCCTTTTACCACATGAATGACCTTGGGTAAATTAGAAACCATTCAAGAATCCATTTCTTTATCCAAATTATGTAGCTGGTAGTCTCTGCTTTCTTCTTCTTTTTTTTTTCTTTTTAAGTTCAGTCGCTCAAGTAACTTGTCTTCGGCACCAGCCGTGTGCAGGCCTTCGCCGTAGGCTCTGGGACCCAGTGGGGAAAGGCAGTGGACATGTGAGATCTTCCTTTTTTAAAATGTTTATTTATTTTTGAGAGAAAGAGAGAGAAAGAGAGAAAGCAGGGGAGGAGCAGAGAGAGAGGGAGACACAGAATCCGGAGCAGGCCTCAGGCTCCAGAGCCTGATGCGGGGCTCAAACTCACAAGCCTTGAGATCATGACCTGAGCTGAAGTCAGCCACCAGGCGCCCCATCAGCCCAGAGCTCATATTGCCTACACACTCACTGTCATTTAAACTTTGGTGTAATCCTTTTGTTTATTTGTCTTTGACCTTCATCACGCCTTCTTCAATGGCAGTGCGCGTGTGTCCATGAAACAAACCAGCATTGCATTGTCTTCACCGCGGATTGTAATATGTGTTTCTTGGGGTGGAGTTTTTGCTGAAGATTTTGGCAGTGTTTTCTTGTCAGCCAAGAAGTGTGACGGCCCACCACTAGTTACTATTTTGCCAAAAATGTGTTGTTTTAGTCCAGCTTATCTCGAAAGATGAGAAAACAGTCAGTTGTCCGTGTTTGTGTGACCCTTAACATATGCACAACCAATCCCTTTTTTTTTTTAAATCAAACTGACTCTTTTTTAAAATCTTAACAATTTATCATTTTCTTAGGCAGCAGCAATCATTTGGAAAGAGCCAGAACTTCTACCCTTTGAACGGATATGCCTTGTGCATCACCTGTGTCTTCCTTGAGCCCCTAAACCGCTTGTACCAGTGAGAAATGCTTGTGTCTGATGTTGCTCCGCTGTCTCAAGATGCTTGAAATGTCTCAGATCCTTATTACTGCACGGAATCTCTCAACTGTGTGGTGCATTTGATGCTCGTTTTGTCAAATGCGTCTGTTCTGTTCGAATGAATAAGAAAACACCACAAAGGGTAATAAAGCAAAGTTTGCGGTTGGAAAAGACCTTCACTGAAGATGGTGGTAGGGAATCCCCTGAGCTTGTTATTTCCCCAGTTGCAATATATCTTAGAGAGAAAGCCGGGTGTTAAGTGCAGTTTAGAAGCGAGCCGTGTCCTGTGGTGATTGGGACTGTTTTTCCTCTTGGGTGTTGAGTGCAGGGTAGTTATTTCTTAGCGATAGGGCCGTGGTTGTGCCCTGGGAGGCCCACAGTGGGCGGGAGAGGAATCTGACTTACAGTGGCCAGGGCAGCACAGGGACCGACGGCATCTCAGGCCTCGGAGCGTCGTTGGCGAATTCCATGACTTCCCATCTTAAAATGGGCAAAGTGTAGTGATGTCCACTCGTAGGGCTGGTGCTCACGTTTTAAGGGTCAAAGGGAGTTGGTGACACGGGGAGCCCTGTTTTCGGTATCTGACGTGGGAGAAGGTGGTAAGTGCTGGTCTTGTCTCCTCTTTGTCTGCCGTCCGAGAGGGGGGCTTTCTCTGGATGGACGCTGCTGACAGCCACCTGCCTGGAAGCTGCAAAATTAACCTTGAGAATATGTTCCAAGGTTCTAATGCAGTAAAAAGCGTATGATAAGAAAATAGCATTTTAATTTTTTTTTAGTGTTTATTTATGTTTGAGAGCAAGAGAAGAGAGACCAAGTATGAGTGGGGGAGGGCCAGAGAGAGGAGACACAGAATCCGAAGCTGACAGCTCGGAGCCTAACGTAGGGCTCGAACCCACAAACTGCAAGATCATGACCGTCAGAGCTAAGTTGGACGCTTAACCCACTGAGCCACCCCACCCAGGCATCCCAGAAAACAGCATTTTAAAAACTTGGTTAGGTGACAACACAAACAAGGACATAATATCAGGCTAAGTGAGAGAAGTGAGAGAAAGATCTTTACTGTGTGCGATCACTTATATGTGGAATCTAAAAAAGCCAGAATCATTAAAGACAGAGTTAAATGCTGGTTACCAGGGAATGAGGGTGGGAGACTGGATCAGATGCTGTTTAAGGTACATGAGTGTCTGGCTTCTGCTTAGCTCGCCATCTCGTAGTTTATGGGTTTGAGCCCCACGTCGGGCTCTGTGCTGACAGCTCAGAGCCTGGAGCCTGCTTTGGATTCTATGTCTCCCTCTCTCTCTGCTCCTCCCCTGCTCACACACTGTCTCTCTTTCTCTCTCTTTCAAATCATAAGGTACAAACTTGCAACAAGTAGTCCTCGTAGTTATCTTCTCATGCTCTAATGCACAGCACGGTGAATATTGGCCACAGTACCCTAATCGTCAAACTTGCTTAGAGACTTACAAACTAATTACTCCAACCCCTAAAAAGAAATGATAAGTAGGGGCGCCTGGGCGGCTCAGTCGGTTAAGCATCTGACTTCGGCTCAGGTCATGATCTCACGGATCATGGGTTCGAGCCCCGTGTCAGGCTCTGTGCTGACAGCTAGCTCAGAGCCTGGAGCCTGTCTTTAGATTCTGTGTCTCCCTCTCTCTCTGACCCTCCCCTGCTCATGCTGTCTCTCTCTCTCAAAAATACATAAAACATTAAAAAAAAAAAAGAGGATAAGTAATGGGATAGAGGGGCCAATTATTGCCACAATAGCAATCTATTACAATATCTAAATGTATCAAATTCACATATACACCTTAAATTTATACAATGTTGCATGTCAAATAGACTTCAATTAAAAAAGTAAAACTCTCTGCAAGAAAAGGTAAATCTCAGTTTGTGAATTAACATTAGTTTCTTTAAAAAAATTTTTTTTAATGTTTTTATTTATTTCTGAGAGAGAGAGAGATGGTACGAGCAAGGGTCAGAGGGAGAGGGAGGCACAGAATAGGCTCCAGGCTCTGAACTAGCTGTCAGCACAGAGCCCGACGTGGGGCTCGAACCCACGAACCGTGAGATCATGACCTGAGCTGAAGTCAGACGCTTAACCGACTGAGCCACCCAGGTGCCCCGAATTAATATTAGTTTCTAAGTGGAAAAGTTTTAAATCTCAGAATTTGGTGTTCATGATGATCCAAATATGGCCACTCGCCTGTATACATGTGCGGAGGTGGAGGCTGAGCTGTGAGTTAAAACATTGTTAAGATGTGTTAGGTGAGGGGCGCCTGGGTGGCTCAGTCGGTTGAGTGTCCGACTTTGACTCACGTCATGATCTTGTGGTTTATGAATTCGAGCCCCACATCAGGCTCACGACTGTCAGCCTGACAGTACAGAGCCTGTTTTAGATTCTCAGTCTCTCTCTCTCTCTCTCTCTCTCTGCCCTTCCTCCACTCATGCTCTCTCTCTCTGTCTCAAAAATAACAATTAAAAAAATTTTTTTAAATGTGTTAGGTGATCAAGCAGATATTTTTCCTTTACCCTATTCTGTGTCCGTCTCCCTCATTTCCATTTCTCCCCTGACTTTGCTTGTGACTCACTTAGAAAAACTTCTGTTTTTCTTGCAGATGAAACACTTACCTGCTTTGGAGGTGAGGGTTGATTTGCTTTCATCCGCCCCTTGAAAATCTCTGCCACACCCACCATTTGTCCAAACACACTCGGAGCTCTGCAGCGCCCTGGTTTCTGCTTCTTGTTTTGGAGAGAAGCATGTTCTATTTCTGCATGAGGGGCATTCCGTCACTCTGAGCCCCAGACGCCACATTTTTTCTGCATTGCACAAGGGGTCATTCATCATTTTCATTTTTTGTTTGGCTCTCCCACCAGAGTATTCAAATTAGCGAGAAGGAAAATGATGAAGTCATTGCCTGGCAGAGAAGTGTTTTCTCGGGATGTGGGAAGGGCGGAGGAGACCAGAGAAAGGGAAGGGGTTGCGGGGAGGTCTGTACCTTCCCTCTTTTTTCTGGCCTTTGCTCCCAGGGGTCACCTGGATGCTAGCGTCGTTTTCACAGTTTGCAGCTGGGTAATATGTGTACAGAATTTAGCCCTAAAATGCAACTACATGGTGGGGTGGCAGTGTCAGTGACCTTGGAAACTTAGGCTGTGGTGGGGTGTTTTTCTTTTTTTTTTTTTTTTTTGTGATTTACATCCAGGTTAGTTAGCATCTAGTGTAGTAATGGTTTCAGGAGTAGATTCCAGTGATTCATCCCCTACGTTTAACACCCAGTGCTCATCCCAACAAGTGCTTACCTTAATGCCCCTTGTCCACTTAGCCCATCCCCCCACCCACAACCCCTCCAGCAGCCCTCAGTTTGTTCTCTGTATTTAAGTCTCTCATGTTTTGTTCCCCTCCCTGTTTTTATATTATATTAGTTCCCTTCCCTATGTTCATCTGTTTTGTATCTTTCATTCCACATTGAGTGAAGTCATATGATATTTGTCTTTCTCTGACTAATTTCGCTTAGCATAATACCCTCTAGTTTCATCCACGCTGTTGCAAATGGCAGGATTTCATACTTTTTGATTGCCGAGTAATACTCCATTGTACGTATGTGTGTCTAAATGTGTGTGTGTATGTGTGTCTATGTACATATACATATACATATACGTGTGTGTGTGTGTGTGTACAGACACACCACGTCTTCTTTATCCATCGATGGACATTTGGATCTTCCATACTTGGGCTATTGCTGATAGCACCTGCTATGAACATTGGGGTGCGTGTGCCCTTATGAACCAGCGCTCCTGTATTCTTTGGAAAAATACCTAGGAGAGCATTTGTTGTGTCGGAAGGTAGATCTATTTTTAACTTCTTGAGGAAACTCCATACTGTTTTCCAGAGCGGCTGCACCAGTTTGCATTCCCACCAGCAGTGCAAAAGAGTTCCTCTTTCTCTGCATCCTAGCCAACATCTGTTGTTTAGGCTGTAATTTTATCTGTGTCGTTCTCACACACCAGCTGTGTGACGTTGGGCGAACCACCCAAATCCCCTGGATGTGTTTTCTTATCTGTAGCATGAGAGGGCTGTACTAGATCAGTGGCTTAATTATATATATGTATATATACATGTATATATATAATACATATACATGTATACGTATGTATATATATATTTTTAGCAGTAAAGCCCCTTTTTACATGAACTACCCCACTATACAACTGCGGCTAAGGAGCCTTCTCCGAGCCCAGGCTCCTCAGGGCATGGGTGTCAAGACCACTGGCCAAGAAAGTGCCCAAGTTCCTGTCACCTCAACACAGCACAACTGACTGGGACAGTCATATCTTAATTGCAGGCTGAGTGGTTGACTGGACTATTTGTTTTTAGACCCTGCCTTGTTCCAAGAGGATTTAAGGCAGTGGGGATTTAAGTATATCTGTTATGAGGCAAGTTCTTTCTCCTCCTGTGGGTGCGCCATATAACCCACTGGATTGCACTGTTTCTGTGGTTGTTATTATACGACACGTCAAAGCTGTATGCATATTATTCATAAAACTCAGCACCATTCGGAGTTTCCCGACTTCCCCAGACTAACAGTGAGGACTGAGTAACTGTGATTCCCTTCTGGAATCCAGGGAGACCTGTGTGGGTCCCCTGCCTCTGTTAAGCCGAGTAGCTGTTGTGTTCAGGGGTGATTATCTAGTGGCTACTCAGATGTGTCTGGTTACAGAGGAGTCATGTCTGAGAGGGAGAGCTTCTGCTGCTGTAGCTTGGGTTTCAGACACCCAGACTCGAAAGGGGATGATACCATGGCATAGAGATCTCAGCTCTGGTAGAGAATGCCCCTCAGTTCCTGAACACTTTAGGAGTGCTATGGGAGGGGTGTAGGGGATGTGGGGGAGAGGCAGTGGTGGAAATATGGGGGGTTGGGGTGGGTGCATAGTTGTCTTATACGAGGTCTTGGTCAACGTTCTATTTATTTTATTTTACTTCACTTTTATTTTATTTTATTAACTTTTATTCGTTTTTGAGAGAGAGAAAGACAGAGTATGAGCAAGGAAGGGACAGAGAGAGAGGAAGACACAGAATCTGAAGCAGGCTGCAGGCTCTGAGCTGTCAGCACAGAGCCTGATGTGGGGCTCGAACCCATAAACCATGAGATCACCACCTGAGCCGAAGTTGGATGCTTAACCGACTGAGCCACCCAAATGCACCTGGATCAACGTTTTAGATTTTGAAGTTTCGTTAAAGTTTGTTTGACTCATTAACATAGCGCACAGTTTGCCCTGGAATCTGAGTATGGGTTGAGTGTGCTTGAACAGTGGTGCGGAGCTTGGGGTCAGGATTTACACAAGTGGCTTTCATCCGGGTTTCCTGGAGTTTCTATTCGTAAGCTTCTAGTATCCCTCTTACTTCTGACAATACCCTAAGGCACCTGCTCTTTTCTAAACTTCAACCAAATGAAATGTAACCTGATTTTTAACATTCTGTGCTTATCTGTGAAGATAATGCAAGAAACTTGCCTCATGCCTGTCAGGATTGCAAGTCTCTGATGAGAAGCACATCTTACAAAAAGTCATTTTTGTTTTTGTTTCAAAGCTCAGTTAAAATGCTTCCTGTAGCTTTGAGTCTAGGTGGTGTTCCATTCCGTTCCCTTCTCTTCTTTCTCCTTCCCTTCTTTCTGTTGCAAAGTATAGCGCCTCCCAGCTGTCGAAGGTCAACGGAGCCCCCACTTGGGGCTGTCCTGCAGGTCAGTGGAGATGGAGCCCCATGGGAAGATTGGGACACTTTTACTTTTTTTCTGTGGCACCTGGAGAACTATCATAAAACAGACCAAATCTGTTCAGCACCTTCTTGTCATAGTTGGGATAGAACGATTCTACGTCTCGTAAACCCGAGGTCAGACCAGTGCTGAATACCAAAACGCACATCATCTCTCAGATCTTGAGGGGAAGGGTACCCAAAGGGCCAGTCCCCCCTGCTTCCTGAGCGCCCTCTGCGTGGCTTCAGATGTGTCTGAGTCCTTGATGGTGAGGAGCTTTCTGGCGTTTGTTCAAGTAACAAATATTTATGGAGCTGTTATACCTTCAGGCAGCTCATCCCAGCATCTCGGGCCAGCCGCTGCCTCTTGGGATGGGTCCTTTGAAACCCTCCCATTCCAAAAAAGAAACCTGACTATGGATCCCAGCAGAGAAAATTTAACTTCCTCCCAAATGATAGTTAAAAGATCTGTTAATTAGCTCCACTAGTTTCAGATATTTGAAGGTCATTATTGGCCTTTTTCATCCCCATATTGCTTTAGAATTTTTCTAAGCGTCTCCCGTAATGAACACTTAGTCATGTCCCTATGGTGGAGATGAAAATTTTAGGTCCAGAAGATCAGCAGCCCTGACATAAAGCCCGTCAGGGTACATAAAACTAATTACTTTTTCTGGAAATATTTTTTAGTTATAAAAAGAATTCTTGGACATTGTAGAACACAAGGCATTGTAGTCATTTGTGGTAAGGAAATGAAAATCATCTGTAACCCCGCCACCTATACACGATCATCTTAATCTTTTGGTATATTTTCTTCTAGTCTGTTTTCCTCCTACACAATGTATGTAAAACTGTGGCTGTGTTGTTTATTAAATAATCACTTCCCATACAATCAGATAGTCTGCTAAAAACACGTCTTTGTTACAGTGCATACAGTTTGGCAATGATTTATCTAAGCAATCTCCAGTGAATGTGCCTTCCTGTCATTTCAAGTGTTTTCTGATTCTACATAATAAGCATATTTGTTTTTGAGTCAGCAACTCTGTATAATTCTTTAGTGAACCTATTGCAATTTTTCTTTTCTAGAAGATAATTGGAAAATTATTTAAAAAAACAGACATTGATAGAGCTGAACAGGATGAGGCTAGTGATACTTGTTGTTTATAATATTTCATACTATTTCATCACTGTCGTACAATTTTTTTACATTATTTAATCTTTTGTCCACAGAGATGTCATGTCTTAATAATAGCTAACATTAATTTGGCATTTACTTTGTGGAAGGTACTGTGTACTGTGTGCATTTTTCCCATTCAATCTTGACCAGAACCCCATGAGATATAGGTATCATTTTAAGTTAAAAAAATTTTTTTTAAATGTTTATTCTTAGAGGCAGAGTGTAAGTTGGGGGGAGGGGCAGCAGGAAAAAGAGGGAGACACAGAATCTGAAGCAGGCTCCAGGTTCTGAGCTGTCAGCACAGAGCCTGATGTGGGGCTTGAACTCCCAAACCAAGAGATCATGACCTGAGCTGAAGTCAGACATTTAACCATCTGAGCCACCCAGGTGCCCCAGATAGGTATCATTGTAGTACCCATTTTAAGAAATGAGGAAGCTGTTGCTTAGTGGGTTCAAATGGCTTGGCTAGAGCTACATGAAGAGTTAAATGGTAGAACCAGTATTTAAAAGATTTGTTTGTCTTTTGTTTTTCTTTCTTTTTTTTTTTAAATGTTTTATTTATTTCTAGGAGAGAGAGAGAGGGACAGCATGAGCAGGGGAGGGTCAGAGAGAGAGGGAGTCACAGACTGAAACAAGCTCCAGGCTCTGAGCTGGCAGTCAGCACAGAGCCCGACGCGGGGCTCGAGCCCACGAACCACAAGATCATGACCTAAGCGAAAGTCAGACGCTCAACCAACTAAGCCACCCAGGCGCCCCAAGATTTGTTTGTCTTGAGACCCTTAATTCTTAGTCCTACTACTATATTGCTACAGGTACTTTGCTGAAATCCTAATACACTATATCCTTTCTACTCCCAACATTTGTGTGTGTGTACACACTAATTTGTTATAAAAAGAAATCAGGCTAGCTGACATATTTAAATTTTGGTGATTTTCTTAAAATTTTTAGGAGTTTTTTTTTTGTGGAAACAGATATGGGAATCGTAAGTTAAAGTCTCAGCTCTTGAACTTACTAGTGGGACATCTTATGTAACTTGTTTTTTCTTCTGTACTATTATCTGTAAAACATAGACAATAATGTCTAATTAATGGGCTGTGATCTGAGTTAAACAGAAGCATTTATATAAAAGTCTCAGTTCAGTTCCTGTGCTGTACTTTTATTCAAGTAATACTAGGTACTCAGTAGTAGTAATTTCCTTGAATTTCAGTAGGGATAGGACATCTCTAGTTAGCATAATGTCCTCTGAAAATTAGAATGGCATGTTTCTTTTAGCTTGTCTAGTTCACAGTAACCCTTCAAAGATTAGCCATCTGAATTTAATTATATCTTCCTCATGCTCCCAAGTTTTGCGGACTTGAAAATAGAATAATAGTAATTACCCAATTTGAAGAAGAGAGAAAAAGACTGAAAAAAAATTAAGCTTCAGGAACCTGGGGGATAATCTAAAAATGTCCAATGTAGTATAATTGGAGTCCTTTGGGAAGGCAGACAGAATGAGGCAGAAAAACATATTTGAGGAAACAATGGCCAAATGATCCTCCTCATTAGTAAAAGATATGAATTGGCTAGTTCAGTATGTTCAGCAAACCCTGAGCAGGAAAATATGAAGAAAATACACCTGAGCGCATTGGCGTACAACTGCTGACGACAAAGATAAAGGAGAAATACTGAAAGCAGCCTGAGGAAATAACACTTTGCATGCCAAGGAATGATGAATTGAATGTGCACAGTTTCTCATCAAAAATGATGGAGTCCCGAGGAGAGTGGAACAGTATTTTTAAAGGGCTTTTAAAAAAAAAAAAAAAACATCAACCCAGAATTCTATACCCAGCAAAAATAGGCTTAAACAATGAAGGCAAAATCCATTTTCAGATAAAAGAACACTAAGACAATTTGTTACAGTGCAGACCTTCTGGATAGATTGCCAGCGGGAGTTCAGAGGGTAGAGGGAAGTACACCAGAGGGAAACTTGAATCCTTCGAGAAGGAATAAAATGACATGTAGCTGAGTAAATTTAAAATACTGTCCCCCACTTAATTTCTTTAAAACGTATATGACCGTTTAAAGCAAATATTATAACATCATCTTGTGTAATCTCATGTAATCTGATGTCGTACATATGACAGCTGTAGCATAAAGGACAATAGAAGGAGGGGGGTAAGTGGAGAGGCACATGGGTGGCTCAGTCAAGTGTCAGACTCTTGATTTCGGCTCAGGTCATGATCTCATGGTTCGTGGGATTGAGCCCCGTTTAGGGCTCTATGCTGACAGTGCGGAGCCTGCTTGGCATTCTCTCTCTCCATCTCTCTCTGCCCTTCCCCCACTTATTTCTCTTTCTCTCTCGCACTCTTTCTCAAAATAAATCAATGAACATTGAAAAAAGGAGGGTAAGTGGGATTACATGGTGGCAGTATTTCTACGTCTGATGTGAAATGGTATAAACTCAGTAGATGTGTAGATTAAGCATTTATATTATAATTCCTGGAGTAACCACTAAAAATGTAAGGCAAAGAGGTATAGCTAAAAAGCCAATAGATAAATTAAAATATCCAAATAATCAAACAGAAGGCAGCAAGAAAAGGAATCTTGGAACAAAATATTGAAGGAAAAAACAAAAATGAACAAAATGGTAGACCTAATTCAGCTTTACCAATTATTATCTTAAATGGTAATAAACTAAGCGCTGTGGTTAAAAGTCAGAGAGTATCAGAATGGATACAAAAAAAAGAAAGCAAGATCTGAGTATATGTTCCCTTTAAGACATAATTATAAAAACACAGGTTACAATCAAAAGGATGAGAAAAGGCATACCATGCAAACAGCAAGCTTAGGAAGGCTGCAGTGATTTCATTAACATCCAGTAAAACGGACTTCAGGACAAAGAATGAGGAAAGATTAGGAGGGATATTTCTTAACGTTAAAAGGGTCGATTGATTGAGAAGACATAACAATCATAGATGTGTATTTACCTGATAACAGAGTTTAAAAAAAAAAAAAATGGACAGGATTGAAGAGAAAAATAGAGAAGTCCACAATGAAGTCTGGAGATTTTAATATTACTCTCTTAACAGGTGGTAAAATAACTAATCAGAAATAGTGAAAAACGTAGAGGATCTGACACTGTCAACTGCTATCATCTAATTGGTGTTTCTAGAACATGACATCCAGCTAAATGCACATTCTCTTCAAGTGCACATGATCTGTTCACCATGGTAGATTATATGCTGGGCCATAAAATGTGTCTCCTTAAAAGTAAAGTGATGGAAATCACATAGAACAAGTACCTTCTCTGTCCACAGTGGAATTAAATTAGAAGTCAGTAACAAAAATGTATCTCAGAAAATCACAAATATTTTAAAATTAAGCCACACAAATGTAAATAATCCATGGGTCAAGGGAGAAATCACAACAGAATTTGGAAATTTGGAGTCCCTGGGTGGCTCAGTCGGTTAAGCTTCTGACTCTTGATCTCAGCTCAGGTCTTAATCTCAGGGTCATGAGTTCAAGCCCTATATTGTACTCCACACTGGGTGTGGAGCCTACTAAAAAAAAAAAATTAAGAGGGGCACCTGGGTGGCTCAGTCCATTAAGCACCTGACTTTGGCTCAGGTCATGATCTCATGGTTTGTGGGGTTGAGCCCCTCATCAGGCTCTGTGCTAACAGTGCAGAGCCTGGAGCCTGCTTCGGATTCTCTGTCTCCTTCTCTCTCTGCCCCCTCCACTCACACTCTGTCTCTCTCTCAAAAATAAACAAACATTAAAGACATTAATGTTTTTATTTAATGTTTTTAAAAAGAAGTTAGAAACTTTTTGAAGTTAAGGACTATTTAAATAAATAGAGACACCATGATTGTGGAAGAGAAAACTCAATATTGTTACAGTGCCAGTTTTCTTTAAATTGATTAATGGATTCAGTATAAGCTTAATCAAAATCACAGGAGGAGTTTTAGTAGAAATGTATAAGCTGATTTTAAAATTTACATATAATTTACATAGGAATGCAAGAACCCTACAATAGGGAAAATAATTTTGAACAAGAACAAAATTGGAGAGGTCATATCCTAAAGCACATGGTATTGGCAATAACAAGAAATAGATCAATAGAACAGAGAGAATATTTCCGAAATAGACCTGCCCTTAATTGGCCATTTGATTTTTGACACAGGTGTCAAAACAATCCATCAGAGAAAGGAGTATCTTTTCAAGAAACGGTGCTGGCATACATACTCCATATAGGAAGATAAATGAATCTTTTTAAAAACATTTTTTTAAATGTTTTATTTATTTTTAAGAGAGAGAGTATGAACAGGGGTGGGGCAGAGAGAGGGAGACACAGAATCCAAAGCAGGCTCCAGGCTCTGAGCTGTCAGCACAGAGCCCGATGTGGGGCTTCAACTCCTGAACTGTGATATAGGACCTGAGCCGAAGTTGGATGCTTAACCGACTGAGCCATCCAGGCGCCCTGCATATAAATGAGTCTTAACCCCTGTCTCACATCATAAACTAAGATTGATTGAGATAGATCATAGACCTTAATCCAAGAGCTAAGAATATAATGCTCCTAAAGGGAAGTAGAATATCTTCATGACTCGGTGGTAGTCAAAGATTTCATACACTGGTTACAGAAGCAGTAACTATAGAAGAAAAAAAATTGACAAATTAGTCTTCCTAAAAATAAAACATTATGCTCTTCAAAAGATAGTGATAAGATGAATAGACTAGCCACACGCTGGGAGATAATACTGGCAAAAACATATAATTGGTGGAAACTGGTATCCGTAAGACCTAAAGAACATCTACAACTCAATAATTAAATGACAAAACAGCTCAGTTAAAGCATGTGAACAACACTTGACGAAATAGGAATGCCCACAGCCAAGTAAGTGCAGGAAAAGATCCTTAACATTCTCCGTTTTCAGGAAAACGCAAATCAAAACCAGAACGGGATTCCATTACACACCCACCACACCCACCAGATAAGCTAAAAATAAAGAAAATGATCACACCAAATATTGGCGAGGATGTGGAACAGCCACAGTTCCTAGACATCTCATTGTTGGCGGGAATAGAAAATGACAGAGCCACTTTGAAAAAATGCTGCGGCAGTTTTCATATAAAAGTAAACATATGCTTCCCTTCTGACCCGACAGTCCTGTGCTTTCCTCGTTATTCACCCAGGATATGGGAAAATATGTGTGTATACAACATCTTGTATGTCAGTTGTTCATAGCACTTAATTTTTAATAGCCAAAACCTGGAAACAACCCAAATGTCTATCAGCAGATGAATGGATACACTGTAGCATATTCGTACACTTGAACATCACTCCGCAATAAAAAAAGATGACCCCTGAGGCATTCATCAACTTGCATGAATCTGAAAAACTTTATGCACAGTGAAAGAAGCCTTCCACAAAATAGTGCCTGATGTTTTACTCCCATTTTATAAAGTTCTGGAGCAGGCATATCTGATCTGTGATGGGAGGAGATCAGAAGAGGTATGGTCTCTAGCAGTCGGGGGTGGAAATCAACCCCAGTGGACAGGAGGAACCTCTTGAGTGATGGTCAAGTTTCTTGTTTTGATAGAGCTTTTAGTAAGACGATGTATACATTTATCGGAACCCAGCAGATCTTACGATATCACTGCAGGTAAATGTTACATACAAACTAAAATAGTTAAATGCAGGCTTAAGTATTAAGAGGGAGGTATCTGAGGGGCACCTGGGTGGCTCAGGCAGTTAAGTGTCCAACTTTGGCTCAGGTCAGATCACCCGGTTCCTGCATTGGGATCCTGTGTCTCCCTCTCTCTCTGCCCCTTTTCTGCTCACGTTCTCTCTCCTGTCTCAGAGATAAATAAAAACATTTAGGGGCGCCTGGGTGGCTTAGTCGGTTAAGCGTCCGACTTTCGCTTAGGTCATGATCTCGCGGTTCGTGGGTTCGAGCCCCGTGTCGGGCTCTGTGCTGACTGCCAGCTCAGAGCCTGGAGCCTGTTTCAGTCTGTGACTCCCTCTCTCTCTGACCCTCCCCTGCTCACGCTGTCTCTCTTTCTCTCTCTCCTAGAAATAAATAAAACATTAAAAAAAAAAAAACATTTAAAAAATTTTTTAAAGTTTTTTTAAGTTTAAAAGAAGAGGGGAATATCTGAAGTTTATGGTTTTGTTTTTTTTTTAATTCATTTTTGAGAGAGACAGAGACCACGCGAGTGGGGGAGAGGCAGAGAGAGGGAGAATCCCAAACAGGCTCTGCACTGTCAGCACAGAGCCTGATGTGGGGTTCAAACCCACAAAAGCAAGAGATTATGACATGAGCCGAAACCAAGAGTTGGATGCTCAACAGACTGAGCCACCCAGACACCCCTGAAATTTATGTTGAAATACCTAAAGCAGTAATGGGTGCATCGACTCATTCATAGATATGTACTAAGGCTGATGTGATAGCATATTAATGGTACATTTAGCTGGGGGCTGGGCACATGAGTGTTCACTCCAAAATTCACCTTTGCTGTAATGTGTCCTTAATTTTTGTAATAAGTGAATCACAGTGGAAGAATTTTAAATAGTCATGCTAGTATAGTTAAAATAAGTTTACGAAAATTGGAGTTGTGTAAACACTTGATCCCCTCAGTTCCATACGAAAGCCACATCATAAAAGGAAAAGAATGTTGCTTCCTATGTTCAAACATTTTTCTCCCTCGTTTTCTTTCTTTTACTTAAATGTCCACAGTTTTCTCTCTCCCTTCCTTGAACACAATAACTTCAAGTACATGCAAAGTATAAAGTTAACGCTGAAGTGTTACTTTTGGTGGCTTGCTGGATTATTTACTCCTTAGGTATTGGGTATTCTGAGTACTAAAATTTAAAGCAAAAATCACAGTCTGTATTCTCGTTTTCTGAAATCCCAGTGGCCCAATTTCACTTTATTTATGCCCCTAGTGAAAATATTTTAAAAATCTAAATTTGTCTGCACATAAAGTTTTCATTTCTCACACCTCATATCGTCCAAGCTGCTATCATGCTCTTTACAAGTGTGTGCTGGGCAGGAGGCTCCCTGCTGGGCACACCGCGAGTCTCAGAGTTGCCGTAAAGTGTTCAACTCTGTGTTAAAAAAGAAGATATAATTAGCAGCGTTCTCGTTATTTAAAACACTCTCATTAATGTATATTCTGATGTAATTTTACTCCACAGTTGCTCAAAAGAGCCTCTCCAAGGCTCTAGCCAGAAGGGGGTGCGGCGGGTGGGGATGGGGGCGTAGGTGCTGAATTCTCTGCTTCCTAAGATGCTATTTTCCAGACCCTTCTGTCGAGAGTGGACCAGTGAGGGGCTGGCCGCCTTCTCCTAGTGTTTGGGTTTTAGTCAGATATCTAGCTCATAATATTATTGGGAATTCTTCGGATAACTAGTCTTTAAGACATTTTTCCTCATGTGATGTTTTGTCTTGAAGCAATGTCCCTTCCCCCCCCATCCTCAACAGTGACCTCTGGGGGGAGAATGAGATGAAAATCCTCCTATCTCCAAACTTAGCAAATTTGCCAATAACACATGGAATGATGACATAGGTAGTAATGCAGCTTCTTTCTTTTTATTGATAATCTAGTGGGTTTTTTAAAACAGCTTATTTATTTTGAGAGAGAGAGAGAGAGCATAGGAGAGAGAGAGAGAGAGAGAAAGAGAGAATGAGAATCCCAAGCAGGCTCCGTGCTGCTAGCGCAGAGCCTGATGCGGGGCTCAAACTCATGAAACCATGAGATCACGACCTCAGCCTAAACTAAGAGTTGAATGCTTCCCTGACCGAGCCACCCAGAAGCCCCTGTTGATAATCTAGTTTTTAAGTTATTCACAAACTGTTTTCTGGGAAGATCTTTTAAGAAATGGGAAGGAGCAGTGTGCTCATTTAGGTGGAAATCATTGTGAGCAGTCACTGAAAGGATAGTGAGTTAATAGCTAATAGCTACTCGAGAGACTGTTTTCTGAGACTGTGTACAGGGCCCACTGATAAGAACTTTCCAGAATTTCTCCTCTCCCCTCCCCATGCTCCTGTGTGGCCTGAAGAAGCCTGAAGAACGTCTGAGGAGACACAACGGTCGACGGAGCTTTTGTGCGGGCTGCTGGTGGCCAGATGCTGTGTTCTAGCCAAACGAAAGCAGCCAGACCTTGTCAGTGACAGTCCTTCAGAATCAATTTCTAAAGTCCCTTCTGTGAAAAGCACACATGCCTGGGTGCGGAATTAATTTTAAAATAGCGGCAACCAACTTTGCCTCTTGAGATTTCTTTGCAGCGTGAGGCCGCGACAGATACCCGGGCACAAAGCTTTTAACGTAAGAGTGAGTCTTTGCTGCTCCTATCCCTGTTCTGTTCCTCTAAAAATCAAGCTCCCTTATTGTTCATCAAATGATTCTGGGTGGACAGGCCTCCATTTTTTTTTAATTTATTTATTTTTGGAAGAGAGGGATGGAGAGGAAGTGGGGGAGGGGCAGAGAGAGAGGGAGAGAGAGAGAGAGAATCCCAAGCCAGGCTCTGTGCTGTCAGCACGGAGCCTGGTGTGGGGCTTGAACTCACAAACCGTGAGATTATGATCTGAGCAGAAATCAGGAGTCGGAGGCTTAACCAGCTAAGCCCCCTGCCCCAGCCTTTTTTTTTTTTTTTTTTTTAGGGCATTGGATTTGATGCACTACCTTGAGGTAGTGCTGAAGTTCTCAGAGTCTGCAGTTTCAACTCCGCCGATATTAACACGAGATTACGGATGTCAGCAAATTTACAGTGAAGGCTTAACAAACTAAGGCTCCGGTATCAGAAACAGACTTTCATCCGGGGGAGACAATTGACCGGGGCTCGGTGGAGCTGGTAAAGACGAGAGCTGTCGGACCGAGTGTGCTCTGAGAACCGCGAAACTCCTGAAGCGTGCCTGCCCCGACTCCTGCCTTTTAAGGCAAAGGCCATTTTGCAAACACAGAATGCAGTTTGCGTGGATAATCTGCAGAACAGAAATGCGATCTGAAAACGAAAATCTCTTTTCTGGCGCATCATGTAATAGCTGGAAGCAACTTGTTTGCAATTAAACCTCTTTCCCCTAAAAAAAATGGACACGGGTCATTAAAAAAAAAAAGTTGTAATTTTGCCTTTAAATGTTCCAGCCGAGGCGAGGGTCCGAGGAGTCAAAGCTCAGACTCCGTCTCTCTAGTCTTTCCGTCTCTAGTCTTTCCGTTTTCCATGGGAAGAAAAGTGCAGCTTGTGGGGAGGCGGGGCTGCTGTAACCTCCTGGCGCCTCTACCCCAGCTCCTGCCCAAGCCCAGGGCGCCCCTGGCCTGGGGGGATGGGCTGCTCCCACAGTCCGGAGACCCCCAGACAGGGATGACCACAGTCCCTCCAGACAGAGTTCTTTGCTTGTGTCGGGCAGATGTTCCCCTTCTTTCCAAGGGTGCGTGGGGCAGGCCAGCATTGTTCTCTGGGCACTTTTCCCCAGTGCGGTTTTTATTGTGGTTGTCATTTTCCTTCTACTTTGCAGAAAGAGATATTTGCTGGGGTTCCATTGGGATTTAAATGCAAACCCAGTGGAGCATCTAAGTGAAAGGAGGCATTGGTACCGAAAATCACAAAATCATATAGATTGTTCTCACCTTTCAAATTATGGATGTGGCACAGAAATGTTTTTTGCTTCTCTAAGATTAAAAATTAACATCTGTTGTTAAAGGTCGTCCCAGCCCCGTTGCTCGTATTTGCCCCGTTCCCACCTTGGGAGGCTGATCTGTCTTTTTCAAGGATTTTTTATATAGCATTATCTCACAGGTGTTTGTGTGTTTCTATATTGAGATATAAAGCTAAGTTGCTAAATTGCAGGAGACCTGATAGTAATTTAGCTTTAAAAGAAAGGTATTTAGTTCAGCCTCGTGCAAGAGTCCAGGGTAAGTAGCCTAGGTCATTGACCCTTGCAGTCATTCGGGGACCCAGGCTGACAGTGGTTCTGTGTCTTTAACACTTGGCTTTCTGCGTCAGTCCGGTGGTTGCTATTCCAGCCGATGGGAAGAGCAGAAGGGTGGAAATAGAGGGCCAGAGATCTTCTCTTAAACAGGGAGTGTTAAGTGTGGCACAGGGTGACACACACTGGCTGTCCTTTGGCAAGAGCCTGGTCCCCACCAGCTTGGCTGAAATGACATGCAGGAGGTGCGGGGCGGAGGGGGGGGGAGCGGCCAGGAGGAAGGGAGAATAGATGTGGGTTCCCCGTTCTCTGACTTTGCCCTGGCGATGTTCTGTCATTCACCAGGCGTCTTGGGGACAGTTACAGTGTATCAGTCCAGCCCATTGGGTTTCACTGCTCCATGAGCTTCCACAGCAAGAACGACCACTGTTTGTTCAGTCATTTCCTGCTAGTGCATAGTTAGCTGCATTACAGGGATGGTTCTGGACATGTGTGGTGTTTCTCTCCTGTGAGAACTGGCTCATCAGGGATGTATCTGTAGTCTGGAAAGCTTTTCTTAAACTGACTCCCAAACCCCAAACCGGGTGGATATGCCAGTGTATGCTTTGGCTCTGGGGATTTGAGAGAACCTATTTGCCTACAATGGCCCATCAACTGATTCTTACATTTTAATTCTGACAGCCAGGGAGGTTAAGCACCCCCCCATCTTCCCCCCTCCAAAAGGAAAAATGAAACACTAATATGCAAGTTCTTTGGAGAAATATTTATGACTGAATAGATTCATTAGAACAGAACACTTTTTTTTTTTTTTAACTACTCAACTTTTTGGCTTTGTTTTATAGCCAGCATCTAATACTAATTTATTTCTACTTAGTTACCCAATTTAGTAATAATTTAAAAATCTGTGGTTGAAGATGATAGTTAAAGATGAAACCAAATTATTTAAAGGAAATGAAAGTTACCTTTTGATTTAGAACCAGCTGCCTTTAGAGCAAGATTGCTTTTGAGGAATTTATGATCGAAGGAATGTGATCCCTGTGTTTCCGCTGTGGATTTGCTCAAATCATGAGAACAGTCATGTAAATTAGAGGAACTGCATTTTTCATAGACCAGAGCGGGATACAACATTGGTGCTCGCACAGCCACTGAGAGCCAGGTGGCTTCGTGGACATGGGTTTGAGCTTGCACAAACCTGTATCGTTTCGGTGGACAGGCTTGCACACCACCCTCGTGTACAGCATGGGGACAGAGTCGAAATGGTTATTTAATGAGAAAATCCTGTTCATGATCATCTGTGCATTTGCTGATGTCTTTATTTCCTGGCGTGTATCTTCCTTTTCGCTCTTTAGTTTCATTTTGAAAGGAAGATTTATTTTTCCAAGCCTCAGGTTATCGATCCAATTCCATTTTCAGCATTTTCGCCTTTCCCTTCCCTTCCCCGTCCCCTCCCCCCGGCCGCTTTCCAGAAACTTCAGTGCCTTATTACTCTGCGCTACTAACCAAACTAATTTTGTCCAGATTGAAAGGTTATAAAATTTATACAATTCAGGCTCCTAAAAGTAAGATAGCACATGTGAATTCAAGAAGCTGTTAGTTATGAAGCTCTTTTCCTTTCTGAAAGGAAAGTAGTTTTAAGCTTCATTGAACGGATCTATGAAAAAGGTTGAGTATTATTTTACAATAATTTTAGACTTTCATGACTGGAAATTAAATACAGCAGTTTTAGAGGTATATTTTACTTGAACTTTTACAAGCTCAGGCCATGTTTTTATTAAAAAATCGGACTCAGCACCTTATATGGAGTACAATACCAGATGTGAGATATAAGGGAAGTTCCTGGGGCCATCTGCTGACTGTGTATTAAAAACTCGTGTGGTAGCTGATGTCAGATAAAGTGAACACGATAGGGAATAATTTTCAGGTCTGAGACCACATCAGCGTGGTGGCAATGGGGTCAGAACGCTCTATCACGTTTACTGTTCATTTGGAAAAACTGGGGTCGAAATGATGGCCCTTTGCTTTGGAAACAACAACAGCGAGTACTTGGTGTAAGGAAGGAAGAGATGGTGTGAGCACAGTCGGGGAGAGTCAGGAGCTGGTGGGGAGGCAGCCTAGGAGGGCGGCGCCTTCATTTCATGTACTTCCTTGGGGCAGGGGGCACAACACTGGTTTCTAGAGTTCCTCTCAGTTGTTTTTTTTTTTTTTTTTTTTTAAAGCCCTTCCTGGTCTTTTTATCTTTTCACCCTTTTCTGGCTTTGCTTCATTCTGGCTTCCCTGACCTTTCTCGGCATGGATAGGAACAAAGCTTCCTTTCCAGGGCGAATCAGAGGAGTAGACCCCGCAGTCTGCAAATGTGTGCCTGGGAGCAGGGGTCTGTATTTTTTTTTAATAAAATTTTTTTTTAAATGTTCATTTTTTAATTTTGAGAGAGAGAGAGAGAGAGAGAAACAGAGTATGAGCAGGGGAAGGGCAGAGAGAAGGGGAGACACACAATCTGGAGCAGGCTCCAGGCTCTGAGCTGTGCCCCATGCAGAGCTCGAACTCAGGAACCACGAGATCATGACCTGAGCCAAAGTTGGACGCTCAACCGACCGAGCCACCCAGAAGCCCCAGGAGTTTCAAGCGTAAAATGATTTTATTAGGATGAGCTTCTGGAAGTGAAATGGAATTTGGTTGATGGAGAAAAAGGAATGAAAATTTCTGATTAAGGAAGTTTGTTCATGTACTTTTGTTCTGAATGTTTCTTCATTTTTGTGTGTGAGAGAGAGAGACAGCGTGAGCAGGGGAGGGGCAGAGAGAGGAGACACAGAATCCAAAGGAGGCTCCAGGCTCCGAGTTGTCAGCACAGAGCCCGACGCGGGGCTTGAACTCATGAACCACAAGATCATGACCTAAGCTGTAGTTGGACACTTAACCGACTGAGCCGCCCAGGTGCCCCGGAGCAGGGGGTCTTTAAATGGTGCATTCTGGGGTACGTGTGTGGGGAGGGTTCAGGTTTTGGACCTTCAGCCTCTACACGGACTCTTCCCTGAAATCGATGCCTGCGGTGGCATCGGGTGTATAAAACATCCCACCCTCATAACTCCCCTTCGTAACTGTCCTTTCTCACCCACCCGCCCACTCACCCTTGTGGAGCAACCTCTAGGGTGGCAAACAGAAGGCAAGTGTGAAATACGGATGCAAGAAAGTGAATAACTCTGGGTGGCAGTTCCTTTTGCGTGTCAGGTGGTTTCGAGTTCTTGAGACAAAACTGAAGGAGGACCTGACAGTCTGTTAGCCGACAGGTCATTAAAAAGATTCTTCGATGACAGATAAGGGTGTGATTTTTGGCAAATGAGTTGGAAGGACTTTAAAGAATTAAGTGACGTTGCTGTGGTTAAACTCCTGCTAGGGGTATCTGGCTGGCTCGCTTGGGTAACTGTCTGAGTCTTGATTTCAGCTCAGGCCTTGATCTCCCTGTTTGTGAGTTTGAGTCCCCTGTCAGGCTCTGCACTGACAGTGTGGAACGTGCTTGGGATTCTCTCTCTCTGCCTCCAAAGAAATAAACTTAAAAAAATACTAGTTCTGTTTCCCCGTTGTTATGTATGTGAGCAAGGTTTCTCGATGTTTAATCTCTGGAAATGGAAAGTAGGAATGGACTTGCTGCTGCCTTCTGTCACATAAGCACTAAGTAATATCCACTCATGGATCCAGTAAAGAAGAGGGGCCCGTTCATTGCTTAACAGGTGTATTCCCAGTGGATTCCGAGGTTTTATGTGTAATATTTTTATCAACATCTGAAACATTGATATTTTGAGCAATTCTGTACAATTGATAATTATAGCTATAAATCAACCTACAATAAAATTTTTTTTAATTCTCAGAGCTTTATGGTCAGAGGAAGTTAAGCAATTAAAAACGTCAAATATTGAATATGTATTTTTATTGTAGACAAGTAAAACAGGGAGGTTAAGACTTTCAAGCATAAAATGATTTTATTAGGATGAGATTCTGGAGGTGAAATGGAATTTTACTGACGGAGAAAAAGGAATGAAAATTTCTGATTAAGGAAGTTTGCTCCTGTACTTTTTAAAAAAATGTTTATTCATTTTCGAGAGAGAGAGAGAGAGACTGAGTGTGAGTGGGGGAAGGGCAGAGAGAGAGGGGGAGACACAGAATCCAAAGCAGGCTCCAGCTCCACGCTCTGAGCTGTCGGCATGGAGCCCAACATGGGGCTCAAACTCACGAACCGCAAGATCATGACCTGAGCCAAAGTCAGACGCTTAACCGACTGAGCCACTCAGGTGCCCCCCGACCTTTTTTATGTGCTTTTTTTTTTAAAGTTTATTTATTTTGAGAGAAAGAGAGCATGAGCAGGGGAGGGGCAGAGAGAGAGAGAGAGAAGGAGGGAGGGAGGGAGGAAGAGAAAGAGACGGAGAGTCCAAGCAGGCTCCTCGCTCTGTGCTGAGCCTGATGCAGGGCTCAGTGTCAACGGCTGTGAGATCATGAGACCTGAACTGAGATCAGGAGCCAGATGCTTAACCCACTGAGCCACCCAGGTGCCCCTGTTCATGTACTTTTTAAATAGATGATGGTGGCCGACACGTTTTTGTGGTACTTTGATTCCTTTGAATATATTTAAAAGAATGATGTAATGGTTTTATTTAAAATATCAATATCTATCCTAAGTAGGAAATTCCATTCTTGGCAACTATCAAGCTTAGATCGAAAACCTTTATATGACAACTTAAAAATATGCAAGACATAGTTTTTTTAACCTTTTAATATGCAAGCTAAAGTTTAGAGAGGCACTGTTTTGGGATACATAGCAGAATTCATCAAGTCATGTAGCATTTATTAAGCCCCTGGCAGGAGTTTGAAATGTGCTCTTTGGTCTTGAGCAGAAAAACTTCTCCAAGAAGAAATAATACCAAGAGAATCTTCAATAAGTTTATGTGTTATTTTATAGTAATTTTCAGTTTTCATAACTTTTTGCTGAAAAAAGTCTATATGATATTCTGGGACACAGTCACTGGAGTGATCCCTTTTTTTTTTTTTTAATTTTTAATGTTTTGTTTATTTTTGAGAGAGGGACAGAGAGTGAGTGGGAAAGGGGCAGAGAGAGAGAAGGAGACACGGAATCTGAAGCAGCCCCAGGCTCTGAGCTAACTGTCAGCACAGAGCCCGATGCAGGGCTCAAACCCACGAACCTTGAGAACGTAACCTGTAACCTGAGCTGAAGCTGACTGAGCCACCCAGGCCCTCCTGGAGTGATTTAAGTACAGACCTGATCACTTCCCTTCCTTTCTCAAAAACTCCCAAGGTCTGCATTTCCTGATCCACAAACGCCCAGCGTAGCATGACCGGGAAATCTCCACCAGCCAGATCCAACCTTTCTTTTCAGCCCTGGGTCTGCCTACGACGCTGCCCGTGACCCTGCTACTTCTTTCAAAAACACCTGCTGTGTCCTGAAACTGGGCCTTTGAATGTGCTGTTCCCTCTGCCTGAGTGTCTTCCTCACTATTTACTGTCTGATTCGAGCCCACTGGCCAGGCTCCGTCAGCTCTCCGCTCTGGACGCCTCGCCTGCGTCTCCAGGTAGAGTCAGCAGCTCTGTCCTTAGACCCTTGTGCACGTGCATATCACGTCGGTGCCTTGTGCACGTCTCCGCACTGACCGTGCACACCCACAGGCGGTCTCCGTGCCCTGCTTGTGCCGCGTTCGGCCCAGGAGAATAACGAGTGCTCATCTAATGGTTGCATGTACCTTTGTGTCTCCCGGAGTTCGGGGAATTTGTGGCACTTAAGAGATGGCAGGTGCTGACTTAGGGGCATGGCCTGGCTTGGGGGAAAGACTAGTCCAGAGGCCTGGGAGCTTCACTTCATCCGTCACGGAGTTTCATTTGCTTTGCCAAGCCACCCGGCCCTGCCTCTGCTTCCTTCTCTTGTCTGTCAAACCTGTAAGTGCTTGATTAGAGGTTCTTTCATCCCCTTCCAGGTCTGAAGGCTGAGATTCCAGGTTTCGTGAGGCTCACAGGCTGGGGGAGCGGGGGGGCGGGGGGAAGCACCGGGATCCGGGAGCACAAGGGACACGGATGCCGAGCGTTTGGCAGAATGTGAAATTTGAAAGAATGCATAAAATCTTAGAAAGGCTCGTGAAGGAAGACAGATCTGTTCATAAAGACATAAAAAGATGCTCAACATCGTTAGCCATCAGGGAACTGCCGATCCAGACCACAAGGAGACCACTACGTCACACATACTAAGATGGCTATGATGAAAAAGACATACCGTAACAAGTGGTGGCGAGGATGGGGAGAAATTGGAACCCTCCTGCACTGCTGGTGGGGACGGGAGGGACACGGTATGCTGGCTTTGGGACACAGACTGGCAGTTCCTGAAAAGATTGAATAGTTACCAGGGGACCCAGCATTTGGACTCCTAGATATATCTACCCAAGGGAAATGGGACATAGCTCTACATAAAAACTTGTACTGTGGATCTTTATAGCAATATTACTCATTATAACCAACCTAGTGCCCATCAGTAGATGAATGCATCAATGAAATGTAGTCTGTCTGTGCAGTGGAATATCATTAAGCCCCCAAACGAAATGAAATTACTGATCCTGCTACAGCGTGGTTGGGCTTGAAACATTATCTTAGTGAAGGAAGCCAGTCACCAAAGACTGTACATTGCATGATTCCATTTGTATGAAATGTCCAGAATAGGCTAATCCATAGAAACAGAAAGTAATAAGATTAATAGTTGCCAGGGGTTGGCATTTGGGGGATAGGATACAGGGATTGAATGGAAATGGGTATGGGATTATTTTGAGGGCAGTTGATAAAAATATTCCGGGATTAGGGGCGCCAGCGTGGCTCAGCCGGTTGAGCATCCGACTGCGGCTCAAGTAATGACCTTGCGATACATGGGTTTGAGCCCCGCATGGGGCTCTGTGCTGACAGCTCAGAGCCTGGAGCCTGCTTCAGATTCTGTGTCTCCCTCTCTCTCTCTTTCTGCTCCTCCCCTGCTCAGTTTGTCTATCAAAAATAAATAAGCATTTTAAAAACAAAGCAAGAAACTTACCTTGGTACAGTTATGATATTGGGATTTCCCAGGACCACCCCCACTGATTTGCTAGGAGAACCCACAGCACATGCATGCCTACTCACGGCTATTGTTTATTCCAGCGGAAGGATACAAAGCAGAATCAGTAAAAGGGAAAGGTGTGGGCGCAGCCTGGAGCAAACTGGGTACAGGCCTCCAAGTGTCTTCTCCCATGAGTTCACACGGGACACACTTTGTTCCCCCAGCAGTGAGCAGTGACAGCAGATGCAGAATGGTGTCTCCCAGGGAAATTCATTAGAGACTCAGTACCCAGGGGTGGGTCACATCGACACCCCCAACCTATCCCATATCAAAATTTTATTAGACTCCCAGAAGGAAAGAAAATGTGCAAATAAACCAAATTGTTTGAACAGACAGTGTAGGCATAGTAAGCCACCCTATCAGTTAGGAAATGGTAAGAATATACCTCAATGCCAAGTTCCCAGAAGGCAGTCAAGGACCATCTGGTGAGCAGGCCTTTCTGAGAATAGGGTAAGATCCACTGTTAACTCCTTTATGCACAACCATTAACCGGTGTTGCAGAACTTAATTTGTTTTCACTAGTCTTTCCACTGATGTCTTTCTTCTGTTTAAGACCCAATCCAGGATGTCACCTTGCATTTATCTGTTATGTGTCTTTGGTCTCTTCCAGTTTGTGACAATTCCTCTGTGGTCCTTTGTTGGTCATGACTTTGATACCTTTGAAGATTACTGGTCAGGTATTTTGTAGAATGTCCCTCAGTTTGGATCTGTCTGATGTTTTCTCACAATTAGATTGAGCTTGTGCCTTTTGGGGATGAATATCACAGGTGATAGGCTCTTTCCAGTACACCATATTGGTGCATAATGTCTGTTACATGGTGTTAACCTTGACCACCAGGCTAGGGTGGCTCTGCCTCGATTCTGTGCTGAGGCTTATTCTTTTTCCCTTTGTGATTCATAAATATTTCAAGGGAGATATTTTGAGACTGTCGTTTACTTTTTAGCATAGAACATCTCAAATATATACAGAAGCAGACAGAACATTCTAGTGAACGCCTGTGTGTGTATCACTCACCATCAGCTGTTACCAACTTGTGGTCAATCTTATTTCATCACTATTCTTATATCCCCTTTCCAACCTCCATTCTGTAGTTATTTTTAAATTTTTTTTTAATGTTTATTTTTGAGAGAACAAGGGGTGTGGGGAGGAAGGGGCAGAGAGAGAGGGAGAGACAGAATTAGAAGCAGGCTCCAGGCTCTGAGCTGTTACCACAGAGCCTGATGCTGGGCTCGAAATCACAAACCTTGAGATCATGACCTGCACCGAAGTCATATGCTTAACTGACCGACCTACCCAGGTAATCCCATCTTGTAGTTTTTGGAAGGAAGTCCCAAACAAGATGAGTTTTTTTAGATATCAGGAAATGGTTGGAGAATTACCCCACTCTGTGCACCCCACGTTTTCACTCTCTCATGTGCCTGTTTCTGGCTCTGGAATTGCAGTTACACCTGCCCGTGGAATTAGCAGTGAGAGTCAGTGGCTCATTGTCATTCCTCGGGGGCAGTGGAGTTGTCCAGGACCAATACCCAGCTTCACTCCCCTGGTGACTGGGGCAGGGCGAGCAGTATCTAACTTCTCTGTTTCATTTTCTGGATTGTAAACTGGAGAAAGAGTATCTACTTTACAGTAGCCATTAGAGTGCTCCAGAACAGTGCCTGCCATTCTGTATGCTCAGCTTACGTATGACATAGAAGGCACCAGGGAGAAGAAATTTAGTCCTGATCTGATGGGAAGATCACACTCAGTATTTCAAAATAATTAAGCTACCTAACTGAACGCGTACACATCTTTATTCCTTTAAACAACCAGAGACAGTGGTTGCTTTGGTGGGACAGGAATTGGCCAGAGTTGGGAGGTTGGGCACAAGCTTTTGGAGCATGGAGGGCGAGACCGCCCACCCTCCAGCAAGACGGACATTCCTTTCTCCACTCCAGAAGGACATGATATTGACCGCCTTAGAGACGAGCGCTCCCCACGGGGGGATGCCACTTCACTCCCACCAGGACAGCTAAAACAAAAATGGCGGACAGTGACGACGTGTCTGAGTACTGGCGAGGAGGTGTAGAATTTGGAACCCTTGTACGTTGCTGGTGGGAATGTAAAATGGGGCAGCTGTCTGGGAGACAGTCCGGCGGCCTCAAAAGATTAGGTGCGAGTTACTGAGTTACCGCTGATCCAGCCAGTCGACTACTAAGTATCCACCCAAGAGAAATGAAACATAAAATCTTGTGCACACACATCACTATTCACAGTAGCCAGACAACCGAGATCCATATCAATAGATGAATGGATAAACCAGAGGTGATCTATCTGTACAGTGGAACAGTATTTATCCATAACAAAGAGTGAAGTTCTGATGCTTCATACACCGTGGATGAACCATGAGAACATTATGCTCGATGGAAGAAGCCAGACACAAGAAACCATATTTTGTATGGCTTTCTTTATATGAAATGTCCAGAACAGATAAGTCCATAGAGATACAGAGTAAATCGGGGGTTGCCAGGGGATGAGGGGAGCAGTTGCTAATCGGTAGGGGACTTCTTTTTGGGGTGATGAAAATATTCCGGAATTACGTAGTGTTGTTGATTGTACAACTATGACTGTATTAAGAGCACTGAACCTTACAGTTTCAAAGGGTGAATTTAAGGTGTTTGAATTATATCTCAACGAAGCTGTTATTGAGAAGAAACAGGTGGTATACAAATTCAGAAGCATATGTCAGAAGGGACTAACGGGTGGGTACTCTTTAAAAATAAAATCTAGGGGGTGCCTGAGTGGTTCAGTTGGTTAAGCATCCGTTGCTTGATTTTGACTCGGTTCCTGATCTCACAGTTCATGAGATCGAGCTCTGTGTGGGGGCTCTGTGCTGACAGTGCAGAGAGGCTGCTTGGGATTCTCTCTTCCTCTTTCTCTACTCTTCCCCCACTTAATGCATGCACTTTCTCCTTTTTCTCCTTCTCAAAAAAAGAAAATAATAAAATCTAGTAAACCTCTCTTGGCAAAAAAGTATTTCCGTATCTGGGAGTAGCTGTAAGCAGTGTGGCAAGCACGTGGGATAACCACTCTGGTAGCTTATCTGGGCAGAGCACAGAGGGTTGGGGGGTGTGGAGGTGCAGGGGGCTCTGTTTAGGTTGTTGGGTCCAGAATTTCCTTGCATTTGCCTCCATTTGGGCTGGGAGACACAGCCATGATATAAGGTATAAGGTTATATGCACTCCTGAGCGCCGGGGACCACATTTCATTCCTCTTTGTCATATCCTGTCTCCGAGCCCTTAGCACAGAACCTGGTCAGCATTCCATAAATGTCTGCTGAAATAAAATGAAGTAATTTTTCTGTCAACATATCCACCATTGGGAGAGGTGAAAAATTGAGAAAATGAATAGAATGTGTTTAACTTATTTTCACACTCATTTTATTGAAGCTCCCTGTAAAAATAAACCCATGTGGATGGTAATTGATTGAGTGATAATTTCTAAGTAGCAAAGTGTTAAAGTAGATAAGTACTTCCCACTGTGGAGAAATCGCCTGGCCAGGATCTGAACCGCTGAGGTGTTTATTTTAACACTGGGAAACATTTATTACTAGAAACTTGTTTCCATTCATACACAGCATCTATCATTCCACATGTGCCATGTCTAAAATAGACATGGTTTAAAGAAATACAACAATCCCTGTATCAGGTGAGTTTCTAACAGAAATCATTTTCCCTTTACTTTATTGCCTGTTTCTTCAGCCACTTTTCCTTTTAAAATAAAGCGAAAGTTGTAATTTCGCTTTTTTGGACTTGTATAACAAGTGAGCATTATGGCGTATTTTCTTCAATTAAAAATAGTTGGCAAGTCAAATTCTACAGTATATTGGAAGAATTATTCACCATGATCAAGTGGGATTCATTCCTGGGCTGCAGGGCTGGTTAAGTATTTACAAATCAGTCAATGTGATACATCACATTAATAGAAGAAAGGATAAGAACCATATGATCCTGTCAATAGACGCAGAAAAAGCATTTGACAAAATACAGCATCCTCTCTTAATAAAAACCCTCAAGAAAGTTGGGATAGAAGGAACTTACCTTAACATCATAAAAACTGAGAGCTTCCCCCTGAGATCAGGAACCGACAGAGATGTCCACTCTCACCACTGTTGTTGTTTTTTGTTTTGTTTTGTTTTGTTTTGTTTTGTTTTATTTCTAGGAGAGAGAGAGAGACAGAGTGAGCAGGAGAGGGTCAGAGAGAGAGGGAGTCACAGACTCTGAAACAGGCTCCAGGCTCCGAGCTGGCAGTCAGCACAGAGCCCGACGCGGGGCTCGAACCCACGAACCCCGAGATCATGACCTAAGCGAAAGCCGGACGCTCAACCGACTAAGCCACCCAGGCGCCCCACCACTGTTGTTTAACAGTGTTGGAAGTCCTAGCTTAAATTAAAATTTGAATGTCTCCGAAGAAAAGTTGGGCTTGGGGGTCGTAATAACAAACATAAGCAGCCTTCCCTGCACACTTGTCTGACTAGGCTCCCCCACTTTATTGATTCAGACCTTGTCTTAGGTGGCCCGTTTAGGGACTGAGCGTTGCTTCCTGGAGGGGCGTGGCTTTCCTGGAGGGGCGTGGCTTCCAAGGGGCGTGGCCCTGGAGTCCGATGAACTTGGTTTGAGTCTGGCTCCACCGTTTCCTACGTGGGCGACCTTGAGGAAATTGCATGACTTCTCTCTGTTTCGTTTCCTCATCCGAAAAAATCAGGAATAATAATGCCTCCTCAGACACAAGAAGATGAAATCAAACTGTAAATTTGATACCAGGGACAGAGTAGGTGTGGATGAAAATTAGCCCCTCCCCCAACATGTACTACCAACAGGTTACATGTGTGCCGACATGCAAAGATACCTGTGCGTTCTTGTCCTGATAATTCTGACCTGAATCCTGACATATACTGGGCTCTGGATAAATACATGACCTGCAAGGAACAATTCCAGGATGAGGTGAGGGTCAGTATTGTTCCCAAGGCAGCCATCAGCCTCCATGGCGTGTCTGAGGATTGCTACGCCACCTTCCCCGTGTCCCTCTCACTGTGCTAGAACACCAGCATTTAAGCAGCACTTGTGCTGGAGGCTTCCCCAGGAACACAGTCCGGGAAAGGTGGTTTCGAAAAGCCCAACTCTGACGCCACTTATGTTCCTTGTTCAGAATCTTTACAGTTTCAGTGTAAACTGTATTCAAAAGATTGAGGGATGATGTTGGGTTTGCTGCTGGATGCTCTTCAAACTCAAGACAACCTGTGTTAAAGGCAGTTAATAAAAGGCAAAGGGTGTTAGGCTGTTACGCAGGGAAGCCATTGCACTGGTCATCATGCCTTGCCAGCTGCGGGTTTGAGATGAACTTTCGAGATTAAAAGATAAAAAAATCCTCAGTCCCGGGACGCCTGGAGTGGTTCAGGCAGTTGAGTGTCCACCTTGGGCTCAGGTCGTGATCTTGTGGTTCGTGAGTTCAGGCTCCGCATCAGGCTCTCTGCTATCAACTCGGGAGCTTGCTTCAGATCCTCAGTCCCCCCTCTCTGCCCCTCCTCTACTTGCAATCTCTCTCTCTCAAAAATAAACATGAAAAAAGAAAATCCTCAGTCCTGCTGATGTGAAGTTTCAATCCGCTTAAGCAAAAGAACAAGATGGCAGCTGTCTCCCTGTTGCCCTGCATTTGTGGACCATGTGCGTGTCTGTAGGCAACGTGAGGAGGCAGTCGTGGGTTCAGGGCCAGGCCCTGAAACTGAAAAGCCAGAGGGTTTCATGTGAGGAAGAATGCAAGAGACGGTGAAGTTCAAGGTAAACAAGGGGTGATTTAAGGGTGTGGGAAGATCACGAAGCCTGCTGCCAACTTCCAGAGCCTGGAGAAGGTCGGAGAGGAGGGTTAGTGAGCAGGTTCATTTGGGAAGTGGGCGTTAGGCCACTGGTGTGTGGTGCACATGCTGTGCTTCGCTGCTCGCACATGTGCATGGCCTGATCTGTCTCCCTGCAGCTCTCTGCCTAGTGTCCCCAAGCCACCCTGATGATAGCAGGCGCCAACCCCCCCGACCCGTCCATGCCTCCCTTCTTCCTAACCTTCTGCCCTTGTTTATCTTGCCTCTCTCCCTCCAAAACTTAAGCCTTTCAAGGTCAAGGAGTTGTTTACTGCTGTATCCTTCAAGCCTGGACAAGGGAGGGGGCTCAGCAAATGTTTGTTGAATGAGCAGATGCATTGAGAAAACACATTTGAGGCTATTTTGATGGTTTCACCTCAGTCCTGTTTTGTTTTTTAAATAAGAGATTGATCTTTCCAACCTCAATCTTACCAATAGTGGTTCCTCTTAGAAACGAGGCCTAGTGGTAAGGGAGAGAGTCCCAACTTTACATTTTTTTTTTAAATGTTTTATTTATTTCTAGGAGAGATAGAGAGAGACAGGGTGAGCAGGGGAGGGCCAGAGAGAGAGGGAGTCACAGACTGAAACAGGCTCCAGGCTCTGAGCTGGCAGTCAGCACAGAGCCCGACGCGGGGCCCGAACCCACGAACCGCGAGATCATGACCTAAGCGAAAGTCGGACGCTTAACTGACTAAGCCACCCAGGCGCCCCCCAACTTTACATTTCAAGTAATGTTTAGCCAGTAGCTACTTTTGGAATTCTCTGTTTTGGGGAGATATATCAAAATATATTCCAAGTGTATTGAAGAATTGACTATAAAAAACCCGAGAAAGGAGAAGACAGTAAACAAGGTATTTAGTAATGCTTGTGATGAAATAAGGCTTCTTAAGTTTGGGAGCAACAAATGGAATTTAAAAATAATTCTTTTTTTTTTAATTTGAGGGAGAGAGCGTGTAAGTCAGGGAGAGGGGTAGAGGGAGAGAAACTCCCAAGCAGGCTCCACACTCCACATAGAGCCCAACAAGGGGCTCGATCCCACAACCTTGGGCTGAGCCAAAAATCATGAGCTGAGCCAAAAATCGAGTCAGATGCTCAACTGACAGAGCCACCCAGGTGCCCCAACATATGGGATTTTTAATAGAAACTTTAATGACTTGGAAATATTTAGTGAAAATGTTTAAAATATAGTAATATTTAAAAAGTAAACAGGGCCCCAAGCTAAATGACGGCAAGCCAAGAACAAGGCTTTTGTGGAGAAATCAAGGCCGCTCTGCTTTGACAAGGGGAGCTTGTACGAAGCAAGAGAACATGGCCCCCAAGATGCCAACACGAAGTGAGCTCTGAGAATTCGGGGAGCCCTGGGGAGGGCCCCAGAGGTTTGGGGTGGGTCAGCAAAGGGGGATCAGTGCCAGGGCCTTGGCACTTTAGCTCACTGTTCTCTGAGGCCTTGCCCCCACTGGCTGGTCTCAAAGCTGGGCCAGACCCCCCCCCACGAACACACAGATACAGCACAAACATGCATCTTCAGGGGCCTCTTGGGAACAGGATCAGTGATGAGGGGTGTAGCAAGGAGACGAGGTTCTCTGTGTTTCTCCGACCCCTCTCCTGCCTTCTGCCTTCCCATCTTCAGCTCTGGGATAGGGTCGGACAGAGAGAAAGGGAAGGGCAAAGCATCTAAAGGTTTGTCCATTTTCTTGTTGCTGAAGCAACTAATGTAGAACTGGTGTACCTCTAGCGCCTGGGTAGGAAGTGGTCGTGTTGAACAAGAGACGGCCGTCCTGAGCCGAGTTGTTAAACAAGCTTCCTCGGTAGCAAAGGCTTAAAAACATCAGTCGACCTCTTTCAGTTGACCTATTTCATTCCTGACTTTGCACGGCACTGTGTTACCTGAAACCCGTGTATGTGGGAGCAGTGACCTTACGGTTTGCAAGGACCCGGTTCCTATAAGCATGTGGCTCAGTTCACATGCACCATGCAGAGTGCCTGTATCAGTAAATAAACAAATTTAAGGTAATCACAGTACGACACTACCAGAAAAAAGAATGTGGGGGGTGTGTGTGTGTCTGTGGGCACGCATATGTGTGTGTGTGCATGCGCGCGCACGTGTGTGTGTGGTTTCACGTGCTAGTAAATCTTAGTTCCTTTGAGCTAGTTTTCTGATTTCAAAATACATTAGCCATTTCATGCTCTGGCTCATACCCACCTCATAACTAGAGGTGAGGGAACATGATCCCTAGATGTGGTTTTCTCTTAACTAGGTGATTATTGGTGGTGGGTGCTATTTGGGCATTCACATATTTTTTTCCTTCTGTTTTTCCTTTTGTTGCTGTGGAGGCTGTATTCCGTTGCCTGACGATATACTTCCTACAACAGGTTATGTTTTAATGCTTTTTCAGAGTGTTAATTGGCTCTGGAGGGTTTCAAAGGACCACTTTTGGTTTGGTATGTGTTAGTTAGGTCTTTCTCAACTGGAGAAGCCGTAGTATTTACTTCTAATCTGAGATGGATTCTATTTTAGAAAGTCTCACCTATGATTATTGCCGTCTGTATGTCCTTTAAAACTAAAGCCATCCACCGTCTAAATACCAGAAGTGCTCTGTAACTTCAGGCATGGTTTTAACACTTCCCAAACCCCAACGTGCTGTGCCGGTCTGCCTTTTCTTCCACAGCTCTTCGCTGTGTGAGTAGCTCTAAAGAGATTAGTGGTTTCTAGCCAAATTAGACCCACACCAGAGTTTTTTTTTAACCAGCTTTTTAAAGATAATAGGATGTGAATTCTACAATTCAGCCATTAGACAATTCAGTGGTTTTAGGATATTCACACGTGTGTAGCCATCACCACATTCAATTTTAGAACATTCTCATCACCCCAAAGAGAAACCCCATCCCCATTAGCAGCCCTCTCCCACCCCTGCTCAGCCGTAGGCAACCTCTAAAGATTTGCCTGATCTAGATGTTTCATATAAATGGAATCATATAACACTTGGCTGTTTGTGCCTGGCTTCTTTCACTCAGCCTAAGTGAAAAGGTCATTCTTGTCCATACCTCTTTTTATAATAAATGTTTTGTATTGCTATCTTTTAACCTCTTAGAGTTAAATTCTTAGACTACATAACCAACCTATATATATAACTTGGGAAATGAATATAATATCCTAGGGGCGCCTGGCTGGCTCAGTCAGTAGAGCATGTGACTCTTGATCTCAGGATTGTGAGGTCAAGCTCCACACTGATGCAGAGATTACTTAAAATATATATATAATCCAAACATAAGAAAACAGACGAGTAGTCAAGTAAAATAACATGCATTTTAATATGTGCTCATATAGGAGTTTTCGAGAAGACACAGTGAGGTAGTTAGATGCACCTGTACGTAAAATCGTATGTGATGGTGCCCAACAGACTCATAAGGGTGTGTTGCATTTGGCAATTCAGACACCGCGAATGGCGTTGCCTTAGATGATGTGATTTTACATAACGGGAAACATACTTGGTTTGGACTTTACCCATCTCCCCGTGATTTATATGGTAGTGACATCCTTGGGAAAGTAAGAGTATGATAAAACTATGCAGAAAGAACTTTTTGTTTGTAGGTAAACATAAAATCAGGGTCTCATGGCAGATCGCTATGAACAAGTATTTCACCTGTGTGCGGGACCAGCCGGACATAAACAGTTTGTGTCAGCACGTGGGAGAGTCTGGCTGTGTACTGTCCCCAAGACAGTGGGGGTGCGCCAGCCCTCTGAGCACTAAATTCTAGTCACTGTGACAATCCAAAAAAAAATTGCATTCCGAAACGTCCCCAAGGAGGCAGTCGTGCGCCCATAGAGGACCTCTATGGGGTCGACTTTGTGATGTGGACTTCATCCATGAGTGTCTCTTATTAAGCTTTTTCCTCTCTGAACTGTTGAAATTATTGGCCATCCTCTTATAAACAAGAGGAAACCTGGTAACCTCTTCAGACATGATCAAAAGGGAGTAATACCCTTCGTCTGCTAGTGCCCGCCCCCCCCACCGCCCCAGACCCCTGCTGAAGTCCCACTTCTGAAACGTTGCGTTGTCAAAGCGATACCAGAACGTCACTCGTGCAGAGCTCCGAGGAGCCGTTCGGTCTGCACCTCCTTTTGATGTTTACGGCGACTCTTGCATGTTATGAATTATCTTTTGATGGGGACATCTTCTAAGCGTCCCTCACTGTGCCTGGGGCCTGCCTTCTGCCGGAGAGCATATGTTTGTGCGGTGGGGGAATGAATGGGATGCTGTGAGACCTTGGTTGTTAAACTCTTACTTGTGCATCCCTAAAATAATATTGAAAATCTATGAATCCCCTGATGCATGGTTAACTTGACATCTAACACTTTTCATCCGAAGTTAAAAAAAAATTTTTTTTACACGTTGATTTATTTGTTTTGAGAGAGAGAATGAATGAGCTGGGGAAGGGGAGAGAGAAAGGAAGAGAGAGAATCCTAAGCAGGGCTCTCCACTGTCAGCGCAGAGCAGGACGCAGAGCTTGAACTCACGAACTGTGAGATCGTGATCTGAGCCAAAATCAAGAGTTGGACGCTTAACCAACTGAGCCACCCAGGCGGTTCCTCATCCAAAGTTTAAATAATTGCAAAGGATATAATTTTTAACATAGGATGAATGTTGGTGTTCAAGAGATTTGTCTGTGAATCTAAATGCTGTACCTATTTTAGGCCTATCATCATCCATGTAAAACTCTGTGAAGCTCTTTCCTAGTCAAACTTTTATGTTGTTATTTTATCTCCTTGAAGTCATATTGCCATTCCAATTCCCCCACATAATTTTATACTAATGTAACACATTTATATGCTTTAAAATCTTTTGTCAATCACCCTAATATATTTCTCTGCCACAAAAATGAGGAATGTTCTGTGATCATAAGGATTTAGAAATGAAAAAAATTCTTCTGGATTGAATTCTCCTTATAAAGATTAAAGGTCAGGGGCGTATGGGTGGCTCAGTCGGTTGAGCATCCGACTTCGGCTCAGGTCATGATCTCATAGTTCATGGGTTCGAGCCCCACATCGGGCTCTGTGCTGACAGCTAGCTCAGAGTCTGGAGCCTGTTTCAGATTCTTTGTCTCCCTCTCTCTCTGACCCTCCCCTGCTCATGCTGTCTCTCTGTCTCAGAAATAAATGAAACATTAAAAAAATGATTAATGGTCTACAATATATAAAAGACAAGATACATTGTAACTTTTGACAAATGCATATCAAATGTAAATTTTTCTTGGAAATAGAGTTCTGAATGAAATGGGTGGGGTCGGGGCGCCTGGGTAGCTCAGCTGGTTAAGCATCCATCTTCAGCTCAGGTCATGGTCTAACAGCTTGTGAGGTCAAGCCCCTCGCTGGGCTCTGTGCTGAGAGCCTGGAGCCTGGAGCCTGCTTCAGATCCTGTGTCTCCCTCTCTGTCTATTCCTTCCCCTTTCATGCTCTGTCTCTCTTTCTCTTTCAAGAATAAATAAACATTAAGCATTTTTTTTGAAAAAAGAAATGGATGGGAGTCATTTGTTTCAGTCAGTTTCCTGTGGATGGACTTGACTTTTTGATAGAATGAGACAGCATTTATTTTCTTCTTCTTTTTTCATATGTAACCAAAGAGCAACTTTCTTCAAACAAAAAAGTAGATGGGAATGGAAGGTTTCTTTTCTTCTTGCATAGCATTGTCACTCAGCTTTTTGAAATGTTTTCAGTTTATATGCTAAAAATGACATTGCTCTCTCCTCAATGATTTTTACCCATCTGTCAGTTAATAACTCAAGTCCTCCATCAGTTTTGTTGAATGCAAAACTCTGGAAACGACGTGATTTATCAAAGATACCTGAGAGACTCTATTATGACTTACCAAATTGTTCTTATCATACTGATTATTGCATCATTTAGAGACACCTATAGCTTAATCTACTTAAAAATAGTCGAGAAAGTGGAAATAATTTTAATACATCTCAAGAACACAGTATATATTTTTAAACAAAATGCTTTCATTTTATCTCATGTTTTAAATATTCTTTCTTTCTTCTTTTTTTAATGCATTTTTAATAGTTTATTGTCAGGTTGGCTTCCATATAACACCCAGTGCTCATCCCCACAAGTGCCCTCCTCCATGCCCATCACCCCCTTTCCCCTCCCCCCCACCCCATCAACCCTCAGTTCTCAGCATTCAGGAGGGTTGTTTTTGGTTTTTTGTTTTTGTTTTTGTTTTTAAAGAGAGAGACAGAGAGTATGGGCTGGGGAGAGGGGCAGAGAGAGAGGGAGAGAGAACCTCAAGCAGACTCCACGCTCAGTGCAGAGCCCCGTGTGGGGCTCCATCTCACAACCCTGGGATCATGACCTGAACCGAAATCAAGAGTCAGACACTTAACTGCTTGGGCCACCCAGGTGCCCCTTAAATATACTTTCACAAACACCTTGGAGCTACAGATTTTTTTCTTCCAATTTTGGGAAAGTACCTGCCATATAACCTCATTGGGAGAGCAAATCCTCATTGACGAACCACTTAGTCAAATAAGACTTTCTTTAGAAAGCCCACCTTCCTTTTTCAGTTCGGGTAAACACGTTAGCATTTATGCCCCAGTGATCACATCTGTCTTCCAGTGCGAAGATGAAATGAGGCATGCAGTTTGTCCCCTGGATGAGTAAGGTGCACCATCTTAAATAGCTCTCTTTGGCACTTCTCTGGGAATTAAGCGTTCTTGAATAGCAGCGAGGTCGTGGAAGAGGCAAGGTTGTTAGGTGGAAGTTGTCTTCAGTCCCTCTGCCCGGGCCTAGAATATACCTCAATTCAGAATGATGCAGCAGGGATCAAAACACTTCATTTCTAAATGCCACACTTCGCGCTTATCAAAATGGGTCTATAATGGGAAATGATCTCTGGTTTGTGGTATTCGATTAAAAGATCTTTTTTACAGTCATCAGTATTTCGAATTACTCCTCCAGGAGATTTCTATGTCCCAGGCTGTGCCTGGGTTAGACCCAGGGAGGGTGAGAAGTATTCCATTCACGTAGTGGGGGGAGGGAACAGTTTAAAAAGGAGGTTTAGAGATCGAGCTTGGGTGTGCCTGGACTCCAAGCTCATTCTGAAATAGTCTTGTGTTGGGAGTGAATGCATGTGGCAGGCTGAGACTCTGGGGGTATTTGCCCTTAAAGCTGATGCGCCTGCCTGCCCTCTTGGAAAGATATTTTGCCCCAGGTTGAAGATGGCTGTATTTTATGACATTTGTGGTCCTCGTTAATCGTGAGAATCTTGTAGCTATGTTGTGCACTGAGTCCTAGAAAGACAAGAATGTGTAAAAAGTGGCGCTTGTGTTTGGAAGTCAGAGAATTTGTGTTTTTTCTCCCTCTTCCCTTCTTTCCCTCCACTTTTTCTGCCCTACTCTTTTCTGGAATTTTTTTTTTTTTTTTTAATTTCTGAGAGAGAGACAGCATGAGCAGGGGAGGATCTGAGAAAGAGGGAGACACAGAATCTGAAGCAGCTCCAGGCTCTGAGCGAGCTGTCAGCACAGAGCCCGACTTGGGGCTTGAACTCACCAACTGGGAGATCATGACCTGAGCTGAAGTCGGACACCCAACCGACTGAGCCACCCAGGCGCCCCTCCTGGAAATTATTTAAGGCAATTTATAAGAGTGCTAAAACCTGTCAGATGCTAATTAGAATTGGGAGGGAGAAAGAAGCAGTGGTAGAGACAGAGGTGGTTGGGGACACACAGCCACAGCAATGGTAGGAATGGCTCTCTGGACCCAAGGTTCTTGTCAGTTAGGCGGGTCTCGTGCACTGGGATGTGGATGGGGTCCCAAGGCCACGGGTGTGGATAAGAAACAGGTTGTAAGGGCGCCTGGGGGCCCCAGTTGGGTAAGCATCTGACTTTGGCTCAGATCATGATCTCACGGTTCCTGAGTTCTGTGCTGTCACCTTGGAGCCCACTTTGGATCCTCTGTCCCCCCCCCCTCCCCCACTTGGCGCTTGTGCTCTCTCTCTCTCTCTTTCTCTCTCTCCCTCCCTCCCCCCCTCAAAAATACACATTAAAAAAAGGGGGGGCACTGGGTGGCTCACTTGGTGAAACTAAGCATCTGACTCTTGATTTCGGCTTGGGTCATGATCTAACGGTTCCTGAGTTCACTCTGCACACAGGGCTCTGCGCTAACAGTGTGGAGCCTGCCTGGGGCGCGTGTGCGCACGCGCACTCTCTCCTGTCTCTCTCAACATAAATAAGTCAACTTAAAAAATTTAAAACACTTCAAAATTTGCTTAGGAATCAGTAGCCAGTCCTGTGATAAATTTGGTTCTCCTTTTTGTAATTTACAATTTTCAAATAGATATTTCTGAAAAAGAGAAAGCTCTTAACCTAATTGTTGAAATTTTTTCTTTACTCCATAGCCTTGTTTTTGGAGGAAGGTGGGGTTGTGTGTGTGTATGAACAAGCTTCTGCTGGGAGGAAATACAGCCAGTTTGGGACTGAATGGTTCCTGGCCCATGCTGTCACCCCGTGGCCATAGGACTGTCCCCCTCCCCCAGCCTGGCCCGTCCCCACATCTCTGCCTCCTGGGGCATTGGAGCTGCCAGTATCCAAATGTTCAGGGAGGGGTGTCCGAGGGAGTCACCTTTTCCCTCTCCCCCTGCTTCCTGGCCCAGGACAGGAACACCTCATTGGAGTTGGGGGCGGGGGATGAAGGGACACGGAAAATGCAGCAAGAATTCAACCAGGGCTTTAGCACTTGTTGGCTCATGCCACCCTGCTGTCCCCCAGTCCCAGAATCTCCGGAGGTGGCCACAGTGCAGTCCCCGACCCCACACCCCACCCCCATGCCCATGGCACCTCTCCCTTCCCTTCACCCTTCCATGGGGCTCAGCGCACCGAGGAGGCCTGTGCAGGGTCCAGTCTCTTGTGCAGCATGTGGTGGTGCCTTCCTGAGGCTGGGCTCGGTCTGTGCTGATGCGGGGCTGGCCTCCAGGAGCCTGCTCCCTGGGAAGTGCCTGCAAGCCTGGGCAGGGATGGGGTGGGGGGGGTGGAGGATGGGAGCCCCAAAGAGCAGTGTGGTCTCTCCTGCTTTCCCCAGCTCCCCAACCAGGGTGGAGGTCGGGCAGACTTGAGCATACACCTGTTCTACAGCTTTCTGAATCCTGCAGAGCAGACCCCACGCAGGGCTGCTGAGGCCGGGTTGGGGGTTGGTGAGCTGCCCCGGGGTTACTGCCACATGCGCCCTCTGCCCACGCTCTGTTCCAAGCCCTTCTTTGCATGCAGAGAGAATGCATACGTATGGAAAGGTCAGCAGCAGCATCAAGTTGCACATCCACATCTGGCACACTCTTTAATGTATTTATAGAAAAGAAAGAGGTAAAGCCTCTAATGGCGATAGCTAGTAGAAGCACTGCAGCCCTAGAGATATTTGATGAAAAAGAATGGAAAGTGACTAACTTTCCTTTTCCCTCTGCCTCTGCCCCCTCCCCTCCCCTCTCCTACCAGACCCATTTTAGGGAAGGGATGGAGCATGAAGAGAAGACCGCAAAAGGAACAAAATCAAGTATAAAACCCAGTGAGATGTATAGGGGGGAAAAAGAGCTGAAGCACACTAGCTGTTTATTTTATTTTTTAAAGTTTGTGTAAGTAGTCTCCGCACCCAACATGGGGATTGAACTCATGACCCTGAGGTCAAGAGTTGTCTGCTCTTCAGACTGAGTCAGCCCGGTGCCCCCAAGGTAGGTTTTTTTCTTTTTAAGCTTATTTATTTATTTTTGAGAGCGAGCCGGAAGGACAGAGAGGGAGAGAGAGGATCCCAAGCAGATTCTGCACCATCAGCGCAGAGCCCGACACAGGGCTTGAACTCGCCAACCGCCAGATCACACATGACCCTAGGGAAAATCAAAAATCAGGTGCTTAACGAACTGAGCCACCCAGGCGCCCTGCCCAAGGTAGCTTTTTAATAGAGTATGCATACTTAAGGGCTAAGGAAGTTTTTTTTTTTTATAAATTTTTTTTAATGCTTTATTTATATCTAGGAGAGAGAGAGAGAGAGAGAGAGAGACAGCATGAGCAGGGGAGGGTCAGAGAGAGAGGGAGTCACAGACTCCGAAACAGGCTCCAGGCTCTGAGCTGGCAGTCAGCACAGAACCCGACGCGGGGCTCGAACCCACGAACCGCGAGATCATGACCTGAGCGAAAGTCGGACGCTTAACCGACTAAGCCACCCAGGCGCCCCAGGAAGTTTTGTATCAAAGTGAGTTTTAATTTGTGTCAGGAATGACTTGAAGAGTTTGTACAAGCTGGGGGTGGTGATTGCAGACAACAGAAATTGGCTCCTATCTCATGACCGGGAAAGGAATGGGTCGGAGGCTGGACCTTGGGTAGCTCACAAAAGCGAGCGGAAGTTCGGAGGATGAGGCTGGGAGAACCACAATGCCAGCGTCTCTGGTGGGGCCGCTCCTGCCTGTGCCCCTCCTCCCCCAGGGTCCAGGCTGCCCCCAGGGTCCAGGCTGCCCCCAGGGTCCAGGCTGCGTGGGCTCTCCAGCCAAAGAGAGTTTGGGCGGCCTGCAAGCCCCTGGGGTCTGTGCCGCCTTCCCTCCCTGATGCTCCCAGGAGCTCCTCTGCCCACTGGGAGGAGACACATGGGCTCGGCCAAAAGCTGCCAAAGTCCTTCTTTTCCATTGACCCTGATGAGATCATGATTATGTTTCCCAGCTGGATAAAATGATGCAATTTCATAGATCTTGTACCCTCTGCAATAGTGAAATGTATATATGTCTCTGCACATAGATTTGCGTATAGTCTCTTTGTGAACAATAACGAGGGAGCGTATTAGCGCACAATTATTGACGAACTGATTGCGCACAAAGAGGCCTTTTCCAGGTATGTTACTGAGAACCTGCGGTTTTCTCCTCCCCAAACTGGGCATGTAGCAAACTACTTCAGTTCAACATTTTCTGGGTCATTGTTAAAATAACATGGCTTAAATGGAATTTATTCACAGTGCTGTTATATCAATATATTCTTTATTATTCTAGGATTAGATTTCTGTGTATAACAAGAATGTTGTTATTGTGTTCCGAGAGGATTTTATTATTACCATTCTAGAATGGGCCTTTTATTCCATCCCCATCTCTATTTTCTCCTTCATTAACTAAGAAGCAAATTAGACTTGCATTTAGTCGATGTCTGCTAAATGTTATTTTTAGAAGCCTTCTCACCTCTTTCTCGCTCCTCTGGGGTTTCTTCTTTCTTTCCTTAACTCTGAGTTGCCCTCTGAGTCACTGCAATCAAAATCAGTGCCCTCCTGATATTGGTTCAGTATGTAAAACAGATTGTTTATTTGCTCTTGGGATAGGAAAGCTCTTTTGAAGCTTAAAAAAGCCAAGGGAAATTGATAAAGGAAAGGTTGGTAGGTTTCTCTATGGTAGTAAATTTCTCTATGTCAAGTAACACTGTGAAATGGGTGACCAATGGAGAAAACGTATTTGGAACCCGGAAAATAATCCAAGGGTTAATGTTTTCAGTACACAAAAAAGTTGCACAGTTGAAAAAAGGATAAAGGAAGTAAGCAGCCAGTTCCCAGTGGATGCGATCAGGTGACCGGTGAAAGTGCGGAAAAAATGTCCGAATATCATTATTAATAAAAATGAAAAATACATAACTTTTGCACGTTAAACTGTGAAGATTAAAAGGTATTTGGGCAAATGTGTGGGAATAAGGGTATTTCACACTGGTTTGGTATGGAATTAACACAGCCTTTCTGGAGTGTCCTGTGTAACACACGTCTTGAAATGTGCATACATCTATATTTTTAATATAATTTATTGTCATATTGGTTTCCATACAACACCCAGTGCATATATTTTGACATGACAATTTGGTTTGTTGAATTTAACCCAAGAAGATGAATATGGAGGCACAAAATTATAGATGTGAACACATCTATTGCTCCTCTTTTTAGTAAACAGAAACAGACAGGAAGTTAAATTTCATATCCATGTAACTGTTGTAGAACAGGTAAAAACTGTAAAACAGATCAAAAACCAGTAGCTACAGTATGACCCAATTACTTAAAAAAAAGTAAAGAAATAAAAAGGTTTGTGCATGTATCTAAAGAAGAGGAGAAAAGTTGACTTAGAGTGCACTAAAGGCAGTTTTTTGGGAGTTTTGGAATTATGGGAGACATCCCCGCCTTCTCTGTGATTCTTCCGAATTTTCTAAAATGTCTTCTGTGAGCATGTATTGCTGCTATAAAACAGGAAGAGAACACAATCCTGTTGAAGGAAATAGAGAGCCAGTGATTTTGCAAAGTGACTATTAGAAGATGCTTATCTTTCTAGCTCTGTGATGTCCCAGCCCTTTGGAGGTTTTACCCAAATATTATTTTGGGTTTTGCAATTTCACCATATGCAACATTTTAAATAAAAATGACTTTTGAGAATTTATATTGAGGTACCTTGGATATCAGTTACTTAAGTTTATTTGCAGTTCTAACAAACTGAGACCAATTATTTGGATAGTAAATAAGATGCTAGTATTTACATCTGCTGTTAATGCTGACTAGAACTTTCTGTGCTGATGCCGTTGGCACTATGAAATTCCTTTCACATGATTCATAGACCTGCGTCTTTGCTGAAACTCGGATGATCGTGATTTTAGTGTGCTACTAGCTCGTTCTTATCCAGTCCATCACTTTTCATACCAGGTCCTGTGTCGCGCACTTGACTTTTTTTTTTAAAAGGCAATTTTGCCCTCCAGGCTTTCATTTCTGTGTTAAAAAGAATCCCAGCATCTGGTGCCATTGGTAGATTGTGAACCCCAGGTAGTTCTGCCCAGCCCTAAGGTTCCCTCCTGAGGCTTTTCACTTACAAGACTGTGGTGATTTGCTGCAAAAGAGAAAAATACAATCATTTCACATTGTGGCAATGGTGGTGTTCTTACCATCAACCCTCACTATTTTAAAACGAGGGGGAGGAGGAGTTTAAAATTCGTTTAAGCTGGATGGCCAAAGCAGTGAGCCACATGAATTAGATTTTTGTGTTTTTGAAAAGGCTACAGAAGTTGCAAGAGCTGTTCTTGGAATGGCCTTGTGAAAATCCCGGGCCGCTGGACAGAGGAGGGGCGAGGGCTCTAAGTCGGGCATTGTGGGACCAACTGGCAAAGACGGGGTTTATTGACGGGAATGTTGCTGAAGAAGCACACGGAGTTGAGCTGTTTGCTTTCAGATTTAGCTGTTGTTTAGACAAGCACGGTTCTTTATTCTTGCTCAGACCTGAGCCCGCCGAGCCTCAAGGTTGAAAAGTAAAAAGGGAACTTAAGAAGAGAACGTTCTTTCTCAGCTTGGGTTTCTCTGTGTTATCCTGACTTTCCTTCAGCGTTTTTTATGTTGTTCTTAACGCCGTTTCTTCCCATCCTACTGACCGAAGGATTCTTGTTTTAGAACTGACTTCATGCTTGCATAATCCAGTTTCTTTTTCATTACATCACAAACAAAGCAAATAATAATCAAAACACGGCCAAGAGAAAAAATGGAATAGATCTTCCCCCGAAGAAGCACATGGAAACTCAAGAGAACCGTGAGCCCTGGCTGGGTACACGGGTTCAGGCTCCCTACAGGTGCTTGGCATAGGGCCTGAAGGTCTCAGAAAGAGGACAGAGACCCAACATAGATTGAATGCTTCCTGTGTACAACCTTGAGAAACGAACATATACTGAGTGCCTACTGTATACCAACCTGTAATGCTCTAGAAGGTGGCAGTACTCCCATTTTATAAATGAGGAAACAAGCGATCACCCAGCCAGAATGTGCAGAATTCAGGTTTGTCTAACCTTGCTTTTTCTTCTTTCTCTGGAAAGAGAATAATTCCGTGGTCTGGGTCACCAAAAAAAAAAAGGGGGGGTGGGTGGGAAGGAGGGCAGATATGCCAGTGGCCATCACTCTGAGCTCATGGAAAAGAAGTGGGTCAGGCCTATTTCTTATCTCTGTCAAAGCAGGCCATTTGGATGCCTGGGGTACTTGGACATTTATACTTACTTGGTGATCCTAAAAATCAAACTGTTAACCTTTCAGTTTTAAGGAAAATCACCCCGTAGGGTTTGAGGTGGACACCCCTCCTCTCCGCTGACCTGCACCCTCCCTCAGAGTCTTGCCCCACCCCTGGGGCCACAGCTGTTGAACAGCACAGGAGTCTTGCATTGTTGGAGCACCGGCCTAGAAGTTTCTAGAAGCGGGCTTCCAGTATTACCTCTGCTGTGTGTGAACTTGTCACACTGTAGAGCAGTTTTCATTTTTGCATACTTAGGGGAGAATAACATTTGCCACTGTTTCACCAGTTGTAAACTTGATTTTCCCATGAAGGCCGGACAGGGTGCCTACGGTAGAAATGGTAAATGCTCCCCGTTGCAAGGTCAGCGCAGCTAAGAGTGCTAAGGTGCGTGTGACAGTACAGACTTTTCTGGAAGTGACGCCTGCCCTTTTTCATTCTGCTTATTCCTCACCTCCCTGGGACCTTCTAACAGCAGACCCCCTCCCTGTGCCACCCCCTCTCCCGCCGTGCACTGAGCAGCAGCTGTGAGGGTGGAAGGGAAAGGGAAGGAAAGCAGAGGCATCATCCAGCCACCACGGTAGAGAAAAAGGTGTGCAGTTAATGCCTGGAAGAAGAAGCTTGTTGCTATTTTTGTTGCCATTTGTTGCTATTTGCCCACAATCGAAACGGACAGAAGTTGTTATTAAACCCATTTCCTGTGCTTTTAAAAAAATTTGTGGTTGAAGCAAATAGAAGCATAAAAAATCAAGTCCACCTAAGCTTGAAAAGAAACTTGCAGTGGTGGATTTGCACGTTGGCCTTAATTGGCCCAATTGACCTTCTCTGCTGTATTTACAATTGCCTTAAAATTGTAAGCAGATGTTTGAAACCCATTCTTTAATAGGTCTGCAACATCTGTTTCACCAGGGCTGCTGCCCACCAAAGCAGTCGTAATTAGGGAGCACCTAATGCATACATCTTTTCTTATGGACCCAATCGATCGGATTTCTCCCTCGGGTATTAAAGTCGACCCTTATTCTTGCTTTTATTTGAATACGTTTTGCATTATATTTTCTTACACGGGAGAACAGTATGCCAACCCAGCGTGTGTGCACGTGCACACACACACTTACACACCCCAAGATAGTCATTCTCTATAATGAATTTTTTAAATGGTGTTTGTGTAAGTCATTAACAATGGGTGGAAGATGTTTGTGCGTACAGTTGTAAACCCTTGAAAATGTGTGAAGACTTTTTGTTTTGTTTTTTTTCCTTTTGTGTTTGTTCTAAATGACGCATTTCCTGAAAACCAGCAAGGAGAAAATGTGGAAATCCAAAAAGCTGGAGTGGAGCATTTATTTTCTTTTATTTTTAATTAATAGTCTTCATTTTTGAGAGATGTTTTAGGTTGATAGAAAGATTAATGGAGGGAGTTCCCGTATATTCCCTCCCTTGTCTCTCTCTGCCTCTAGTTTCCTGTTATTAACATCTTGCATTTGTGTGGTATGTTTGTTACAATTGATGGACCTACAGGGGTACATTGTTATTAATTGTAAGTATCATTTACATTACTGTTCCCTCTTTGTGTTGTACATCATGGGGGTTTGGACAAATGTATAATGACAAGGATCTATCATTACAGTGTCACACAGAGGAGTTCCATTGACCTAAGGAATCTCCTTTGTTCTCCCTGTGGAACGGAGCATTATCCACTGAAGTATTCTTGAGGATGTGTTTACTTTATTTTATTTTATTTTATTTTATTTTATTTTATTTTATTTTATTTTATTTATTTCTAGGAGAGAGAGAGACAGCGTGAGCAGGGGAGGGTCAGAGAGAGAGGGAGTTACAGACTCTGAAACAGGCTCCAGGCTCTGAGCTGGCAGTCAGCACAGAGCCCAACGCGGGGCTCGAACCCACGAACCGCGAGATCATGACCTAAGCAAAAGTTGGACGCTTAACCGACTAAGCCACCCAGGTGCCCCATGAACAATCTGGTTCCTTTAATGAACATATGTCATCATTTCTGTTGAGCATATATAGCCAGGAGCAGAATTGTGAGGCTGTAAGGTATGCGCTCATCAGCCTGAGTGTTTTGTTTCAGCCTGCAAAACGGTTTTCCATCCAGCCGTGTATGAGAGTACGGGGTCAGTAGAACTGTCAAGGTCAGCACTAGCATTCTTATTTGGTGACCCTGTGATATCAACAAAAGGATTTCTAGGATGCCTGGCCTAACTTGTGGCCATGGAGCAGAGCCAAGTCAACCATGGGATACAGCTGGCATTTGTCATTGCTGCGAGCCAGGCATCATGCCTCGTACTGTCACATGCATTAGATCACAAGAGTTGTAACTTGTATTATGCCCATTTTACAGATAGGAAGACTTGCAACATGATGATCTAGTTTGTCCAAGCTCATATGTGACTGAAGACAGACCCCAAATCCCAGCCTAGGCTCTTGACTCAGGTGCTCTCAGCTACCAGGTTGGGCAGCCCTCACCTTTGCCATAGTCAAGGGCTGACTGAATCCTTTTGCCTTTCAAGGCGGCTGCATCATGGGACTTCTGGATAACACAGGAGGCCATTATTGTTATTCTTTATTCAGGCCTCAAGTGTACATAGTGTTTTACGTTACAGTGGTGATAGTGAACCATGTGCTGATGGCTGAGGCTATTTATTGTCACATTTTGTGAACTCTAGGTCTTTATACACACTATTAATTCTTCCTAATATTCAGATGGTGGCTTATTTTGTTGATTTTGTTTGCAGATGGAAGTTACTTAAGTATAAGCCAGCTGAGTTTAAATATTTTTGGCAAATTAAGAAACATCTTTAATTTATAGCACTTAGATAGAAAAGAAGTATCCTCTGAGCATTTTTGGTAGGTGTTTGTGTCCCTAAGCTTTTCTCATTTTTTAACTGAGATACAATTCACATATTGTAAAATTCACCGTCCCTAAAACATGCTTAGCTTCTTATCACTTCCCCTTCCTTCTAAGAAAATGAAAATCTTAATGGATTTTTTTTAAATTTTTTTTTAATGTTTTATTTATTTCTAGGAGAGAGAGAAAGCGTGAGCAGGGGAGGGTCAGAGAGAGAGGGAGTCACAGACTGAAACAGGCTCCAGGCTCTGAGCTGGCTGTCAGCACAGAGCCCGCCGCGGGGCTCGAACCCACGAACCGTGAGATCGTGACCCAAGCAAAAGTCGGACGCTTAACCGACTAAGCCACCCAGGCGCCCTTAATGGATTTTTTTTTTTAAAGATCACAAGCTTAACCTAAAAGGAATATCATTTATGATATATATATTTCCTTCTCATCCTTTAGCAACATTATTTTATAATCTCCATCCATCTTTACCATGGCGATGGTATTTTTTTTAAATATGGGAGAAATTTATCATCTTTGCATATCATAATTTTACTAATAGCAATTTAAAAATACTTCAAGTGAAATCATTATCAGTTTTAATCAATAATAATTTTCTTTTTAGATAATTGAACATTTTCCTGTGGAGAGTGGTTTTGGATTTCCTATCCATAGCTGTGGAAGCAAAACTACTTCAAACAGTAAACGTAGACAGAATTAAAAACAACTGCCTCTTCCTAGAGATAGGTGATTTTTATATTTGGGACTACTGATTTTTGCCTTAAACCAAATTTAAGTGTTAGGCAATGTGCCTGTCTCAGTTCTGTGATTTTGTAAAAATTAGCAGTGAAATTCCTACCAGGAGGATAAGTAAATCTCTAACATGTTACATGTTTCTTCAGTCAAGCCACAGATACTTTTTCTGTTTATGAGCTATTTAAGATCCTTCCTTAACCTTTATTGTGAGTAATGCGTCTTACTAAATATTAGAGTTTGTTTATATTTTGAGGGTTCTTTTTTCTCCATTGGAAAGCACTCGTGCTAACAAATTACAAGGGTACCATTTATAAGCTAAATAACACTTTTGTTGTTCAGTAGTTTTGGCACTCAGGGAACTAAATGTTAGTTTTAGAATTTATCATTAAGGTAATAGACAGTATTGTGCTATCTTGAATTTTACTTGGGTTAATGCAGTTGGGTTGGAAAACACCTTATAACATCATTTCAGATCCATATTTGGGTTTGAGGAGTCTTAAAACACTGTGAAATTTTCAAAAGTATGCATGTAAGATGTTAATAGTGAATCAAACCCTCTTCCTATGAAGGTTTTGGCCATTTGGGTTTCTTCTGTGATGTACCTGTTAATTTCCTTTGCTCGTATCTTGAGCATTGGCTTTCAAGTTCTTCTGTCTTGTGTACATCTCCTCCTTTGCCGTCTGTCTTCCCGTGTCCTTTCCTTCCAGGGCATCTACCTGTCTCTTCTACCTCCTTCCAAGAAGCACTCCCTAATTGAGTACAAGTGTACTTATGTTTGTATACACAGCAGTGTTCCCCGCCTTACCCACGGGGCGATGTTCAAAGACCTGCAGTGTACGGATAGTACCAAACCCTACACACTTGACCGTTAAGCACTGGGACTGTTAAGCCCCAGAGATTGGGGCACCAATCCCTGCAACGTCAAAAAAATCCATGCATGACTTCTGATGCCTCCAAAACTTAACTACAAATAACCTGATGTTGACTGATACCTCACCAATAGCATAGTCAATAACACATATTTTGTATGTTATATTATATACTGTATTCTTATAAGTAAGCTAGAGAAAACAAAGTGTTGTTCAGAAAATTATAGGGGTGCCTGGGTGGCTTAGTCGATTAAGTGTCTGACTTCAGCTCAGGTCATGATCTCATGGTTCATGGGTTCAAGCCCCACATCAGGCTCTATGCTGACAGCTCAGAGCCTGGAGCCTGCTTGGGATTCTGTGTCTCCCTCTCCACCCCTACCTCGCTCGTGCTCTATCTCTTAAAAATAAACAAACGTTTTGGGGCGCCTGGGTGGCTTAGTCGGTTAAGCGTCCGACTTTTGCTTGGGTCATGATCTCGCTGTTCGTGAGTTCGAGCCCCGCGTCGGGCTCTGTGCTAACTGCCAGCTCAGAGCCTGGAGCCTGTTTCAGTCTGTGACTCCCTCTCTCTCTGACCTCTCATGCTGTCTCTCTCTCTCTCCTAGAAACAAAACATTTAAAAAATTTTTTAAAAATAAATAAATAAACAAACGTTTAAAAAATTAACAAACAACAAAATGAACTCATAAAAAATTATAAGGAAGGAAAAAAAACCTACAAGGAAGAGAAAATACATTTATAGTGCTGCTCTGTAAAAAATCCACACGTTAAGTGGACCCGTGTGGTCCAAACCCATGTTCTTCAAGGCTCAACTGTATCTACAGTGTTTTTTCCCATACATACAGACATAAAGTTTAATTTATAAATTAGACACAGGAAGGGATCGACCACAATAGTCATAGAATAGAACAGTTATAACAATATTCTGTATTGAAAGTTAGGGAAATGCAGTCTGTCAAAATCCCTTACTGCACAGCCCTCCACTTCTTGTGCTGATGGGAGATGATAATGTTTCAAGATGAAGTGAGGTGACCGACGCAGGCACTGTGACTTAGTATTAGGCTACTGCTGACCTCCTGAGGATATGTCAGATGGGGGATCATCTGCTTCTGGACTCTGGTGGACTGCGGCTAACCAAAACCAGGGACAGGGAAACTGTGGATACGGTGGGGACTGCTGTAGAAAGAAAAGCAAATTCTCACGGAATAATGAGTAACTGCAGCATGTGTGAGAGGGATTTTCGTGCTGGGCACCTTTCCCGCCTGCCTCCCAACATGCGAATGTAAGGAAGATGGCCAACACTTTCAGGCTCCTTTGTGCAAGATGGCCATCCACGTGTGAGTGAAACAAGCTTTTCTGCCTTTCGGTCCGATATTTCCTAAAAAGCAACACTGGAAGACGTGTCATTGTTTTATGAAGTGACCTGCTAATGCTGTCCATTGACCTCTTGTGTCTTTTTAGCCATGGCTATTTGCACAGCACTTGCCTCTCTGAAGCAGTGTTCATTTCATTCCTGTTTAATTTTAGAACCCAAATGCGTAGGTTGCTGCAAACACGAGATGTTGCTTCCAGCTACTGGTGAAGTGATGTTTCTCGGCTGCTCAGAAATGAGAATGCTTTATCTGTGTATCTGGAACGTATTAGTTTCTTGAGGCTGCTGAAACAAATGACCATAACTAGGTGGCTTAAAACAACAGACAATTCTTCTCTCACAGTTGTGGATGGCAGAAGTCTGAGATCAAGATGTTGTCAGGGCCACACTCCCTCTGGAAGCTTTCAGGGAGTATTTGCTATTTGCATCTTTCAGCTTCTTCTGGTAGCTCCTGGAGCTCCGTGGCTTGTAGACTAATCATCCCCGCCTCTGCCTTGGTCTTCACATGGGCTTCTCCTCAGTGTGTCTCTGTCTTTTCCTCTTCTATCTCTTAGAAGGACATAATGTCATTGGATTTAGAGCCCGTCTCTGCATTCAGGATTCCCGCACCTCAATACCTTTACATCTGCAAAGACCCTCTTTCCAAATAAGGAAACGCTCACAGGGTCTGGGTATCAGGACATAAGCATATACTTGGGAGGGAAGGGGGTGCCACCATTCAACCCAGTAGAGAAGGAAAGAAAACTCACTAAGAAAAGAAGCTGAAGGCAGGAAGGGCGGTGAAATCTCACTGGCCAGTTTCCTGGGAGGAGGGAGGCTTGTGCCCTGGCACTGGGTGCAGGGAGAGCCCAGCCGTGCATCTTTTGTGGCTTTGAAATCCAACTGCCACCTAGGTTACACTAGTCCACTAAAAGTAGGATGAAATGGCCTAAAAATAGTTCCTAAGTATTCTCTGGCTTGAAAAATTGGCCCAGAGTCCCATGTTACTTAAGAAGTGGGGAAAGAAAAACTTGGGCAACTATCAACTGCATAAATGGTCATTACCTAAGGATTATTCAGATTTTGGCTTTGTTTCAGGAAACGTATTCATTTTGTTTTCAACGTATATTTTGTTCCATTCCCCACCCTCCCAGCCCAACCCCCAGTGTAAGAACTTGGTTATTAGCTCTACAGCATATCGGGGTTTCAGCAGGGGCTGGGGCTGTATGGAGCCCACCAAGACAAGAGTGGCTTTCATTATTGAGCTTGATACAAAGTTCATGATTGCAGCTGACTTGCACATTTCTCTAAAATTACACTTTTATGAAAAACCAACACTCCCAATGTGTAAAAATTACCACTCATTTCTTCATGTTTGACCACTGTGGATCTTACTGATGTTTGTTCTTCTATGGACTAACCTTCCTGGGAAGAGAATTTTTTTTTAATTATCATTCCATTCCTACTGATACTTTTGTGAGCCTGATATTAAGAAGCTGTGGTAATAGCACCCACTAGGTAAGTTAAACATTAACTCCCTCTTGATTAATAAAATGTTTTCTCTGGGATTCAGCCACTTTCCTTCTATTTGGACTTTCCTTTGGCACGGACATAGGCAAGATGTTGCCTTTTGCAATGTTAAAAGCTCGTTAGAGTGTGTATTTAAGGAGATTTTGATTCTGATCAGCTGCCTGATTAGTAGAGGTTTCTATTTAAAAGGATCTTCAGATTATAAAAGCCCACAGAGCACAGTGCAGTTTTCGTTATGAGTCAGGTCTTCACAAAACCTTTATAAATACCTTTCTGAAGAGTAAGATCAGATCCCAGTACTAAGAACGTAAGGGGCCAGTTTGCGTATGTTGATCTTTGCTCAGCAGACATCTTTGGTACAGTTCGTACACGAGAAACTTAGAAGAACCTTCCTTGACACTTACTGCCTTTTTTTTTTTTAAACATTTAAGATTTTTCATCGTATTGTAAGCAAAACAGTGTCCTGTTGTAGCCTCAGGGTGAGCAGGGTTTTGGTGCTCTACAGTAGATAAAGATTAACTCGCCTGGATATAAGGGTTGACAGCGGAGAACTGTCAGCCCTTCTGAGTATGGAGCAGGGCTGTGTTCCAGAACAATCTTGTGATAGTGGCTGGGAAGAGTGGTGGATCGACTTATGGGAAGTTTTTAGAGGCTATCTCACCAATCAGAGCAAACCATGATAAGGCCGTGAGTCAGACCATGGCACCGGGCACAGGAATTGGGAAGAGGCCATGGGCATATTTGCATGACATTATTAAGTAAGAAGAGGAGTCAGATGTGGGTAGGGCTAGCTAGAGGATGAATATATCCAGGTGACTCCTGGTGGGATTAAAAAAATGGGAATCCGCTCTTGGTAGCAGTGACCAAAGCACAAAGAGGCCCACAGAAAGAGGGCACCGCTCTGACGTGCCTGAATGGATATTTTTGTGTCTAAAAATGTCCTGGTACTCATTACTGCTTGCAGAACAGGTCATCTGTAGCCTGGCTAATTAGACCACTGAGGCGCAGGCCTGCCTGGGGATAGATGATCCAAGGTGTGCGGGAGCCCTGTATGCCTCTGACACCTGATCTCAGCCCTGGATTGGGAGACCCGCCCAGGTCCATAAACAAGTAAGGAGCCCTGGCATGGCCTGGCTGCAGGAGTGAGGCCTTGCAGACAGGAGCACCTACTCTGGGTCGCGCACTGGGCAGGGAGAGCGCCCTGCAGTCGGAGAGTAGCTGGCTGAACTATATTTGGATTTACAGGCTAGGGAGGGGCAGAGTTATAAAATTACTGCCTCCAACTGTAATCTAGAGAAATTGTGACTTCATATTACGGCTTTGACACATGCTCTGCATTTAATCTTGCTGCTAATAAAATACACTGTGGTTGTCAGTTGGTTTTAATCAGAATGTTGACCCCAAAGGTGATAGTTATGATTGCTGCTTTTGCCGCCTGATTTCTGTGGGATTCATACAGGAGTGTTCAGTACTGGAAAGTTTCTTGGCTCCACAAAAACACTGACATAATGTGAAATTAAAGTCTTTGTCACAATATTTACAAAAGACAAAACTGTAATTTGTTTTACTGATAATCTGACTCAGGCGCCTTGGAATCCCTTGGTTTTCGATCTTGGAAGCAGTTGCCCTGCTCTGCGGAAGGAGGGCTTCTCCCCAGCGCTTGGGTTCCGAATGGGGCTCCCTACGGCCAGGACACTGGGAATGGAAACACTTAATGGAGACCTTAATCCGGGCATCCAGGAGGATAGATAGCCCTCTCCTTGAGAAGTCTTGAGGGCTCCGCCTGCTCCCGATCCCATGCAACTCCTGACTGATAACTGCTCCGTTTCTTAAGAACTTGTTTCTCAACCCTGCCTCGGAAGTACATACTGGAGGGCGCCTGGGGGGGCTCAGTCGGTTGAGCATCCGACTTTGGATCAGGTCATGATCTCACAGTTGGTGAGTTCGAGCTATGCATCAGGCTCTGCGCTGACAGTGTAGAACGTGGAGCCTGCTTCAGATTCTGTGTCTTCTGCTCTCTCTCCTGCTCACACTCGGTGTCTCTCCCTCTCAAAAATAAATAAACATTAAAAAAAAATAACTATGTACTGGAAGAGCCTCTTTGTACAGCCTCAAGGTACCGGGCCACCTACAGCGCTTACACGTGTTCCCTTCCTGCACAGGGTATTTTCACCGTAGGTCACTGATGCCCGGTTTTTCTCGCGATAAGTCACGGAAGCTCGGTCTTTCTCGCGATAAGTCACTGACGCTCTGTCTCTCTCGCGATAGGTCTCACTTGGACGTGGTTGCTCTTGCAGTCGGGCATGCGTGTTCTGTGTGTGTCTGCATGCTGTGTGTACGCCGGGTGGTCTCTGGCCTTCACCCTGTCTCAGCTCTGCTCCTGTCTGGGCTCCCCTGTTTTGAGAGTTACTCTCTTTTTTCAGTTGCATATATCTGCCCACAACTAGAGAGGAAAATGTACTTCCACGTTTAGAATCAGGTAACCTCAATGTGAAGGAGTTAGGAGGCTCCGGGACCATCAAGTGTTCGGGAAGAGCCGCCATGTGCCCGGTGATAACCGCCGAGTACTAGCAAATCAAATAAGTCAAGGAGGACCTTCAACACTCTCAACACTTAGGGCTATAGTTTTTGAGCTAATTTTGATGGCTGGAAAAGCTTTCAAAGGGCAGTTATTTTAGTGATAATTCCGGTGGGGGGGTTGTTGGGTTCTCCACCACTTTCTTACTTTGAATTTTTTTCCTTTGTTTTATCCGATTTATGCTAATGTAGCTTGGCTGCTGTTCTTTCCTGTCTTTTCCCCTCCCCCCTTCTCCCCCTCCCCCCCCATTCTCCACCTCCTCCCCCCTTCTCCACCTCCTCCCCCCCTTCTCCACCTCCTCCCCCCCTTCTCCTCCCCTTCTCCCCTCCTCTTTTTCCTCTTCCCCACCGCTTTCCTCCCCCTCTCCCTCCTTCTCTTTTTTTTTTTTTAATTTTAATGTTTTATTTCTAGGAGAGAGAGAGACAGTGTGAGCAGGGGAGGGTCACAGAGAGAGGGAGTCACAGACTCTGAAACAGGCTCCGAGCTGGCAGTCAGCATAGAGCCCGACGCGGGGCTCAAACCCACAAACCGCCAGATCATGACCTAAGCGAAAGTCAGACGCTTAACCGACTAAGCCACTCAGGCTTCCCTCCCTCCTTCTCCTTTTAGCTGATATGTTTCCGTATCATATCCATACTGTGAATAGCATATTTCAGAATATTGAAATCATGTGGAATCAGATACAAATCAAATAATTGTATTTTGTTCGAAAAAATTTGTTTGAAGTTTTCCTACTTTTTTGGGTTCTGTGCCTTCTCTGTGTCTTATGATGTCCTCGAAGGAGACACCGTTCACTTTTTGGCCTTTCTAGAAACTGGAAAGTAAAGAGCAAACTCCTCTACTTCCCTTAGTCATGTAAGCAGTGAAACCAAAAGTCAGGTGGTAAACAAGGAGGCTGCGGATGTAGCAACTGATCACAGTTCTTACAAGATTCACCCTGCAGCGAGGGCTGCTTTTTGAGGGAACATGTTTTGTTTTTTTCCCCCCTACCTGCCTTTGAGGATGCATTTTGCTGACTCAAGTTTGCATAATATTCATTTTTCCCATGAGAAAAAGCAATTTAATAATTAAACTTTTTTCATATTTATTTATTTATTTTGAGAGAGAAAGAGACTGAGCACAAGCAGGGAGAGGGGCAGAAAGAGAGGGAGAAAGAATCCCAAGCAGGCTCCGCGCTGTCAGTGCAGAGCCCAGTGCGGGGCTCGAACTCCTGAACCAAGAGATCATGACCTGCGCCGAAATCAAGGGTTGGACATTTAATGGATTGGAGCCCCCCAGGGGCCCCGTGGGAGAAAGCAATTTAAAGGTAGTGGTCAAAGCAAATAATGAGCGTGGAGTTAGGGAATGACTGTCAGTATTAGGCCGGAGGATCTGCCACTTCCCGGCTGTGTGATTTAACTAACTTTCTAGCCTACTAGTTAAGTTACTTAACCTTTCTGTGCCTCATTTTCCCTATCTGTAAAGCAAAGCTGATGTGAGTATTAAATGGGCAGTAGCTGTGAACTGTGCCTGGCATATGCCAGGCTACCTGTGGCCACAGGAATCCTTGTCTAGGCTGCAAGTGAGGTCAGCAGCTCTGGCACCACTAACTTGATTGTTTCATTTTGAACCAACTCTCTTCAGGCGTTAACTGGGTCACATGTTAAGGAGAAAGGCTTCCCACTTGTGCGATCTCCATTAGCTCCTTCACGGAGATTTTCTAGGGTGAAACTCTGCCTGTTGGGGTTCCCAGTCAGGTAGACAGGAGGGTAAATCCTCGTGTTCTTTCTTGCCGCCCTCTGCTTCCTCTTGCGGCATTTCTTTGACCTTTTTGCCCTTTTGTTAGGTTATAGGTCTGATCACAGAAAAGCCAGAAGGCCACTCGCCAAAGAGTAGGCAGGGCAGATGTGACAACTGCTGACCGTAGATGGTGGCCAGGACTTTGTTGCTTGACTTCACAGGACCAGGCCTGTGGTAACTAGCTGAGCCTCAATGTCAGTTTATGTGCAAGAACACATCCCTTGGGGAATTAAGAGGTTTTTTTCCCTTCCACCACGGTGGTAGAGAGGCCGAAAGTCCAATCTGTAGAGCTAAACTGTGTTCTGTATCTCAGGGTGCTTGTCTTACAGCTATTGGATTCTCGTGATGCTTGTGGATGAAACCAGGTCATTGCGGAGCATAACTAGTGAACTCCCTGAGAGGCAGTGATTCACAACTAAGTTCTGCAATCAAGGATATAAGAAACTGTATTTTTTTAAGTTTGTTTGTTTATTTTAATGTCTTTATTTTATTTTGAGAGACAGAGACAGCGAACAGGGGACAGACAGAGAGAGAGGGAGACACAGAATCTGAAGCAGGCTCCAGGCTCTGAGCTGTCAGCACAGAGCCAGACATGGGGCTTGAACCTATGGACCGTGAGATCATGACCTGAGCTGAAGTCCGATGCTTAACCGACTGAGCCACCCAGGCGCCCCATATTTTAGTTTAATTTAAAATTATTTCCTTCTATCTATAAAAAACACCTAACTCCAAAAAACTCAATACCTAAAAGCTGATATATGTAAAAATGTTCAGTTTCCAGACAAGATAGCTCTTTTGACAGAAGAACTTTATTTCTCTATCAAAGATTTCTGTCTCTCCCATTTTTTTGAAAAATTTTCAATATCACTTGGAAAAGTTGTTTCGTATAACATGTCACATGTTCATTTAGCTGTGTGAGAAGGTTAATTGTAGTTAAGATAATGTAGCCCATTATTTGATTTAATATCAGGAAGCGATATTTAAGTAAACCTATTGGTACTTCTAGTTCATGATGGCAATCTGCACGCACATTTATTTTCTCTCCTTCTGGAGCGCCGCTGAAATGACTATGTGAGTAAAAGCTGAACGTCATCAAAGAACGTAAGAGTTGATTATCAGCAGATGAGATTGAACCCAATTTCCGGAGGATGGAAAGCAGATGGAAAATTGGTGCTGATGAAGCCTCAGGTGCACATGGAGCCCTACAGCTGAGGAGCGGGTGACCTGCCCGGCGGAGCCCGTGGGAGCTCTGAACCTGGGGAGTCTCTACTTCAGAGGGCTGCAGACAGGGTCCCGTCGTATGTCAGGGCCCTCCCTTCTCCACCCCCACCGCAGAAGGGCAGAGAGTTTTACCCCAAGCAAAATACGCATCTCATTCGTATCTTTAAAAAAGTGCAGTCACTGCCTAATGGGCAGTTAGTGTGACACTGGTACCACGAGTAAATCCCTCCTCATCCTGGAACTTTGGGGTTCCCCAGGGTTCACTTTGGCCTAAGTGAAACTTGTCTGTTGACCAGCCCTGTACGTCACACAGAGTTCTCTGCTGTTAAGCATGTGTGCGCACGCATGCAAGTAGATAGATCTATTTTAAAAATTTTTTAATTTTTTATTTTTATTCCTTCCTTCCTTCATTCATTCATTTATTTAAGAGCGAGCGAGATAGCATGAGTAGGGTGGGGCAGAGAGGAAGGGAGAAACAGAACCTGAAGCAGGCCCCAGGCTCTGAGCTGTCAGCACAGAACTCAATGTGGGGCTTGAGCCCATGATCCGAAGCGATGTCTAACTGACTGAGCCACCCAGGCGTCCCATAGATAGATCTATTTTGACAAGAACCGTGAGACTTCTGAATCCAAGAGCAGACCTTGTCATCCGGAGCTTTTTGGTGCTCTATTCTCCATAGGATGATGCAGTAAAAGGGTGACGTCACCCTGTATGTTTTCTAGGTTTGCTGTAACAAAGAACCACAGACTAGGTAGTATAATAGCAGTTCTTTTGCTTACAGTTCTGGAAGAACTGAGATCAAGGTGTCAGTTGGATTGGTTGCTTCCAAGGGCCACAGGGGAGGCCTCTCTCCTTGGCTTGTTGGTGGCCATCTTCTCCCTGGGTCTTCACATTGTTTTCTGTCTGTACGTGTCTTGCCCAAATTTCTTATTACGGATTGGCGGTGGACCCCAGTCATATTAAGGCCTGCCTTGATGACCTCTTGTAACTGAATCAGCTCTGGGGCACCTGGGGTGCTCAGTTGGTTAAGCGTCCGACTTTGGCTCAGGTCATGATCTCACAGTTCGTGGGTTCGTTTTTGTGGGTTTATTTTAGATAAATAATGCAGGAAGGCAGCTAGCTCAGCGCCTGGAGCCTGCTTCGGATTCTGTGTCTCTGTCTCTCTCTGACCCTCCCCTGCTCACGCTCTTTCAGAAATAAATAAATTAAAATATTAAAAATATTATTAACTGAATCAGCTCTGTAAAGACCCCATCTCCAAACAAAGTCACAATCTGAGATGTTGGGGGTCAGGACTTCAACACACAAATTTGGGTGTGGGAGAACACAGTTCAGTCCATAGTATTGTGCATGTGCAGCTGGGTTGTCCCACAGGGAAGGAACCCCAGAACTATGAGACTTGGAAGCTCTATAGGGTGATTGATAAGTCCACCCCTCCTTCTCTGTGGGGAGAGACAGAGACAGAGAGACAGAGAGTTTACTCTAGAAGATAAGCAAGTCCTCTCTGAGAAGAGGAGGGAAGGGGAGAAGGAGGAAGAGAGTGGAAGGTCCCTAAGTTTTTACTGCCCTAGAATGTCAACACATAGCTCCAGGGGAGGTTTATCTAAATCCCTCTGGAACATTATACTGTCTGTAGCTTTCAAGGAATGTTTTCTGTTCAATCATGTTGGCCAGTGCTCTTTGATATGAGTGCCCAGACCGTTCAGAAGTATGAAAATATCTTTGGAGAATGGACTTCTAACATCCATCAGTTGTTTTTTTTTATTACTACAGGTTTGAATATTAATGAAATACCAACTATTACCAAGCATGTTCTTAAAACACAAAATGAAAAAGACCAAAATAAATAGGAAATGACTACTGATGAAAAAGAGCTAATTGAATAAAATGAATAGAATTAAAAAACCTCTCATTATGGTATGAAATGTGTAGTCAAGAACATTTCATCCTTAAAACAAGAATAAGATTCTAGTAAAGAGTTAACAATTTTGGAAATGCATGGCAGTTGAAACAGACAGAGTAAAGATATGGTCCAGAAAATGTTCTAGGTAAAAACTAAAACTGACTACATGTGGCCATTTAAATTTAAATTAATAAATTCTAAATTTAAATTCAGTTCCTTAGTCTCTTAGCCTCATTCAGTTGCTCACTAACCATATGTCATTAGCAGCTGTATTATTGGACAGTGGGAACTTACAGAAAATTTCTGTTTCAGAAAGTTCTGGTGGATAGCACTGACAACCAGTAAGAGAGAGAGAGAGACTAGAGAAAGAGGTTGGAGATGGGGGGTACTTTTTAGATAAATAATGCAGGAAGACAGGACTCTTCATGTTGAAAGACCCCACAAAAAGCCAAGCAGAGTAGATTTTATTTTATTATTAATAAAAACTTTTAAAAATTTATTTTAAGAGAGACAGAGATAGCTCAAGTTGGGGAGGGGCAGAGAGAGAGGGAGAGCGAGAGAATCACAAGCTGGCTCTGCACTACCAGCATAGAGCCTGATGTGGGGCTGGAACCCACAAAGCCATGAGATCATGACCTGAGCTGAAACCAAGAGTCAGACACTGACTCAGCCATGCAGGTGGCCCAAGCAGAGTGGATTTTAAAAACACCTACTTGGACATATCAGTGTGAAATTTCAGGGAACCGTGGATAAAGGGAAGACCCTGAAAACTTCCAGAGAAGGAGAAGTCCAAATATCCACAAAGGAATGAGAATCAGTAGTGCTCATAATCCAAAGGAAAATAATTTTGAGTCTAGAATTTTTTTATTGGTTTCAGCCGTACCACATAGTGATTGGACAAGGTTATATGTTATACTCTGTCCGCCACAAGTGTAACCACCGTCTCTCCCCACACAATGCTGTTACAGGGCCATTGATTATATTCTTTATGCTGTGCCTTTTATTCCCATGACTTATTATTCCGTAACTGGAAGCCTGTATCTCCCATTCCCTGTCACCATTTTACCTGATCCCAACCCTCTTCCCCTTGGCAGCTGCCAGTCTGTTCTCGGTAGGTATGATTCTGCTTTTTATTTGTTTATTCATTTGGTGTGTGTGTGTGTGGTGTGTTTGAGATTCCACATATGAGTGAAATCATATGGTATTTGTCTTTTTCATTCTTGGCTTATTTCACTTGGCATGATACCCTTGGAGTCCTTGAGTTTAGAGTTTTGTTCCCATCCAAATACTCATTTGAATTTGAACACAGGTAAAGAGATTTGGGGACCCGCAAAGACTCAGAAAGTTCGCTTAATCTATATGCTGTCTTGGGCAGTTACTTGAGGATGCGCTGGGGCAAAACAGAAAAGGAGACTAAGAAAGATGAAGGCAGGAGGTTCAGCAAATGGTGAGTCCACGGGTCCCACCATGAAAGCCCTGAAGGAAGTCCTGGGAAGGCAGTCCGATAGGAGGCCTCGACTGCCCATTCATGATGGAACAGCACAGAACACTCCAGGAGCAGCGTCTCTGGGACTAAAGGGAAAGTGATGGTGTGGGTACGCGTGTCCTGTGATTGTAGTTTAGTAAAACCTGGATACACGTATACTTTCCTGCGGCTGCTGTCACCACTGCCCACAAACTGACTGGCTCAAAACAACAGAAATTTGGGGCGCCCGGGTGGCTTAGTCAGTTAAGCGTCCGACTTTCGCTGAGGTCATGATCTCGCGGTTCGTGGGTTCGAGCCCCCCATCGGGCTCTGTGCTGACTGCCAGCTCAGAGCCTGGAGCCTGTTTCAGTCTGTGTCTCCCTCTCTCTCTGACCCTCCCCTGCTCACGCTGTCTCTCTCTCTCTCTCTCCTAGAAATAAATAAAAATATTAAAAAACAACAACAACAACAACAGAAATTTGTTCTCTCACAGTTCCAGAGGCCAGAGTTCTAAAATCAGGGTCTTGTCAAGGGCTGTGTTCTCTCTGGAGGCATCATGGGGAGAACCCAGGCTTCGCTTCTTTCAGCTTTTGGTGGTTGCCAGTTTCCTTGGCTTGTGGCCACATCATTCCCATCTTGGCCTTCATCTTCCTCTGTGTGTCCGTGTCTTTTCTTCTAATATCTCTCATAAAGACACTTGTCATGGGGTTTGGGGCCCACGTGGTTAATCCAGCATGATCTCATCAGAAAGGAAACTTTTTATTTATTATTATTTTTTTTTAAGTTTATTTATTTTGAGAGAGACAGAGACAGCACACATGGGGGAAGGGCAGAGAGAGAGAATCCCAGGCAGGCTCCACGCTGCCAGTGCAGAGCCCGACCCAGGACTCAGTCTCACGAAACCGTGAGATCATGACCTGAGCTGAAACCAAGCATTGGACTCTTAACTGACTGAGCCATGCAGATGCCCCGAAAATTTTTATAAACAAGGTAACATTCACAGATTCCAGATATTAGGACGCAGGACATATCTTTTGGGGGCCCTGCCATTTGCAATCCACTACATAGCAGTGGCAGTTAGAATACCAAAAAGGTATCTTTTTTACTTTGAAACAGGAAACATTCTCTATTAGATGGCACAGTGAGCCCATTAAGAAGCAAATGGAGGGGCGCCTGGGTGGCTCAGTCATTTAAGCAGCCAACTTAAGCTCAGGTCATGATCTCGCAGTTCTTGGGTTCGAGCCCCGCATTGGGTTCTGTGCTGACAGGTCAGAGCCTGGAGCCTGTTTCATAATTCTGTGACTCTCTCTCTCTCTCTGCCCCTCCCCCACTCATACTCTGTTTTTCAAAAATAAATAAATGTTAAAAAAATTAAAAAAAAGAAGGAAATGGAAACTTAGCATATAGTTTGGCCCTGTAACAAATTATACCTATATCGTTAATAATGTAGATTATGTGTCATAAGAAGCTGGTGTGTATCAACTTGTAGAATCAACCTCTAGACAGATAATAAAAGGCACAGTGGTTACTATGGACCGGAGCGTACCTGTCGGGAGATTTGGTAATGGAATGGGCAGCAGCGTGGGAGAAGTTCAGTGGGAAGTTGAGCACTGATGTCTCTCTCTCACAACTGAGCAGCAAGACACGGTGTCTGGTAGGTAAACAGTAAGTGGGGTTTGGTGTGTTGTGTGAACTTTCATAGTTTAGTCCATGAACTGTCAACAGATGCAGAACAGTTAAGAGGAGGTGAGGTGGATGCCAGGTGAGTTAAATCTTCATCACATGAAGCCAAAGGACAGCGTGTAACTTTGCCAGACCATGAAAACCAGTGAGGGTCTATTGGAACCAGTTAAATGAAGCACGCTGCATTTTTTAGAGCATTTATTATATTAGTTTAGGAGCTCAGCTAGACCCCGAGGGGCTTTTTAATCATACATTTTCCATGATTAGCAGCATGGTCTGATAATCACACATTTGTCTTCTGTGAGCGGTTCAAAATGTAAAAATGGGTATTTTTGTAATTTTTTAATTTTCTGAAAACTCAGTTCTGCAACACTATTTTTATCACATTTTCTTTTCCAGTAAGTGAGATCAGAGGAGTGATCCTGAAAATTATGCTTATGGTGGACTTAAGCAAAAAGGATTTATGCAATCAGATTTGCAGATTGTTTTTTATTGATCACAACTTTTTACGCTAGGGATCAATTGTAATCTACTTGGCATCTTTAATTGCTTATCCACTTAAAAAATTAACTCTGGTGGATGGAAGAACCCCTTCTAATGTGAATTGTTATTGCTGTTAGTGAAAATATGGTATTCTGTTATCTGTTACAGTCAGGGGGGAAAAGGTCACAAAGAATTGCTGAATAGGCCATTACTCCCTTGTAAAAAAGGAAGACTAAAGGAAAGAAAAGTCCCCCTTGAGCAGAGTTTCACTCGGCACATCCCTGAACATTTCCAGCGTGTTGGTATTGCGTGCTCTTGCAGAGCGTTACCACTCATTCATTCCACACACTTCTGAGTACCTTGTTTGTACCAAGTCTGAACTCCTGGGAGACACAAGTATGAATATTCTTTCAAGAAAGTTAGTCCTACTAGAAATACTTCACCCCTTAGTCGATGTGCTCCATCTTGGTATCTGGGTTTTGTTTGTGTGTGTGTGTGTGTTTGTTTGTTTGTGTAGAGAGAGATCGGGGAGGAGCAGAGAGAGAGAGAGAGAATCCTAAGCAGGTTCCGCACTGTTGGCTCAGAGCCTGATGTGGGGCTTGAACTCATGAATCATGAGATCATGACCTGAGCTGAAATCAAGAGTCGGGCGCCTAGCCAGCTGCACCCCCGGAATTTATTCAGTTCCTTCTGAACCTCCTGAATCAGACCTCAGCCTGCACTGACAACAAAATGCAGTGTCCTTTCCTTTCTTCATTTCACAGGACTTGGGAACACTGTAGAAATCTGCTTATCATCTGAGTTTCTTTCTACCGGGAGAATTCATTGCTGATCTGTTCCAGCTTGGCAGTGTATTTTTCACTTGCCAGTTGAATGTGCTCACCGAAGAATTCTTGGTGACCTTTCATATTTTTCTTAACTTTTGGCCCCTCATCCTTTTTTCACCCTCAAAAGAGAGTTTGATTATAGGCTCCTCCCGGATTCTACCAGGCACCTGCCTTTCCCAACCTGCCGCCAAATGTCTGCACCCTCCCATATCTGTTCGGTTCTCCGTAATGCACCTTCCCTTCTCAGTTACCCCCCCCCCCCGTCAGCACTTTTTTCATCCACACGTTTGACTGTTTCCTGTTCTTTATTCCTTTTGCCTATAAACGTGCTTATACTTATTGAGCCAATGCTGAGCCCTCTGTCACATCCATTACTTGCCTTTCTCTCGTGAATATTTGTTCTGCATTCACCATGAAAACTGCGGGGGACAGTGTGACAGAATATCTCCGTCCCATTACTAAGCGTGTAAACTTGGACAAGCTTCCTCGTTTGTAAAAAGACATGAATGATAATAAGTATTTCATTCATGCTGTTGTGAAAGGGTTACTAACAGGACATGGCATGATATAAAACTTGGTGTAACCAGTCTGGAAAATGTCACGTGATAGAACGTTACTCTGTGCCCAAGTGGAGACGAAGGAGGACGTATTGTGGACGTGGTAGTCAGGCTAGGTTCCAGGTCTCCTGAGCAGGGAGGGACTGGGTGCTGACGATTGGGTACTTGGGGGCATCAGTGAGAAGGCTTGAGGTACTGACCCTGGACTAGCTCCAAGAATGACCTAGAAAACAGCCCCTGACATGGCCCACTCTGAGGAAGGGGAAGAGTCAGAGGAACTAGCAGAACTGCTGACCTCAGGAGCACACTGCATGGCTGAGGCCGGGAGGCAGGTCCCCACAACCGGTGCACCTGCTTGTGACACCCAGGAAAGCTTATGCCCTTGGGATACTTGATCTGGCTGCCCGCCCCCCCCCCCCGCCCGGGCTGGGGACAGGATGCACAACAGCCAAAGTGGCCTGAGGAGGGGGTGTCTCTGCCTCTTTTCCTCCTTCTGAATCTCGTGTGAACACATCTACCTGCAAGTCTGCCAGTTGCCTCCAAAGCCTTACCTCTAGGGAGTCTGGAAATGCCACTTTTTGATTTTTTTTTCCAGCCTCTGTGGCACAGGAAGGCAGCCTAGAAGGAAGATGGAAGGATTTGGGGTACCAGATGTCCTTATCTAACCTTGGGGTTAATAAAGGCCTCTGAGAGAAGGAGGGCTTTGGCTTGGTCTTTAGGGAGAAGTGGGATTTGGATCAATGGTACATATTCGAGGTTGGCTCTACTTCCTCCGTTTCCCTACATGTCATTGGGTGAGCAAGTCCTTCCGCCTCTTCTCGCTGGCCCTGAAGTTCATCTCCTGTTGGCCTCACTTCCATCCTCAACCCTTCTCCTGAGGTGCTTCCTCTCTAAAGTGCCGCGGAGATCTTCATCAAGCTCTGGACCGAATCCAAGCTCCTCTTTGTGTTTAAAGACTCTTCACAGAGGCCCCGGAGATCTGTCGCTTTCTTTGCTTCTTCCTTTACGCACTTAGTCCGGCTCTTCCCTTCATCTGAGGCCTGAGCACCCGACGCCTCTTTCACGCGCCTGCTCCCTATTGCCTTTGTGTCCTTGTCTAAACAGCAGCATCACACGCCTGGGGTGCACCTTCCTCATCAGCTCCCGAGCAGCTTTGCGGCTCCTGAGCCCCCTTTCCTGGGGACGCCTTCCCTGCACGAGTGCTACGCACTGTGTGTGGTGCCTCGCGGGGAGGGTTACGCTTCGGTAGGATGTATTCTGAGTTCCACTTTAGTGAATGTTTTCATGCTAAATTGTAAACACAAACTCATAGGATGGGTTTATCACTTAGGAGGTTGAAGTTGCCGTGTGGCACATGCCTTTAATGTATTTGGAGAAAAACAACTCACCAGCCATGTAGTGGGATGGGAATTAGGGAAATTGACAAAAACAGCACCACATCTTAGAGATCAAGACGTAAGAAAGATCTCACCGTGTGATCATTGGAGAAGCTCTTCCTGTCAGGTGGCCAGCTCCTCTTACGGGAAATCTCAGTTTCTGGAACTCTTAAGCACGTGTGAAAAATAAAGAATGGGATGGGAGAGAGAGGGAGGGAGAAACATTAAAAGGTTTATTCTTTGGAAAAAGTACTTAAGTCAAGAGTAGTAAAAGGTGGTTATGTATTTTTAAATATTGGCTTGGGCACCCGGCTGGTTCAGGCGGTTGAACGTCCAACTCTTGATTTCGGCTCAGGTCACGATCCCATGGCCAGGAATCAAGCTCCTCATTGGGCTCCATGCTGAGTGTGGAGCCTGCTTGATGATTCTCTCTCTGTCCCTCTCTCTCTCTCTTTCTCTTTCCCCTTCTGCCCTCTCCCACTCATGCTTGTGCTCTCTCTCTGTCCCTTTAAAATAAGAATTTTTTTTAATGTTTTATATTTATTTCTAGGAGAAAGAGAGAGAGACAGCGTGAGCAGGGGAGGGTCAGAGAGAGAGGGAGTCACAGACTGAAACAGGCTCCAGGCTCTGAGCTGGCAGTCAGCACAGAGCCCGATGCGGGGCTCGAACCCACGAACCGCGAGATCATGACCTAAGCGAAAGTCGGACACTTAACCGACTAAGCCACCCAGGCGCCCCAAAATAAAAAGAAATTTTAATTTAAATATTAGCTTAAAAGAACTGAAATTCATCTAGGCTTGTCAAGAATCATTTCACAGGATGTGCAAAATCACAATTTTTGATAGATTTCCCATCACTCTTCCATTAAAATCGTAGTGTGCAGAATTAAAATAGATAGGATTCTATTTTCTTAATATTTTTGTGTCACTTTTTATTCTAACCCCTTGTAGTGGGTGAAAAAACTCCCCTCTCCCTTCCCACTAAGTCCAGTCTTGTGGAGAGGATGTCCCTCACTTTACTGTCCCTGCATTCTGCTCCCTCTGCCCTCCGAGGTGTGGCTTGGCAGAATGCCAGATTTCTCCTTCTGTCTTCATTGTTTAGAGCTATGTCTCATCCACAGGCACCTATTGTCCTTGAAATTATTCTGATTCCCAGCTTGTCACTTGTTCCATGGTAGCCAAATCCCCATAGCTGTTCAGTGGCTGATGTTCCAGTGCGGTCTGTGGATGATGGTCATGGTCGCCAATCTGGGTTCCCAGTTAATGCTGGTTCTGTTCACAGAGCCATGGAGTCCTGGGCCTGGGAGGGACGCCGGCATCCGCAAGATTCCAAGCAACACTGGCAAGGACCAAAGCCACCTCCTGCATTTTAACCGAATCTAGACGTCTAACTGATTTCCAAAGTGAATGAAGCTCATCTTTTAAAAATCACTTAGAACAATGTAGATGCGTATGTCCGCACACATGTATCAGAGCCAGAGCAATCTCAACAACTGGTCGACACACAGGCTATAATTACTTTTTAATAGGGAACTAAAGTGATTGGAAATCTCGGCAGTATAATTTTTGGAGTTTTATAATGGCTGATTGATTTTTGGGTCTTAAAACAAGGGAAGTTTAGTGCCATAGTTTTTGAGGCTAGAAGTTCAAAGTCAAGGTATTGGCAGGGCCACGTGCCCTCTGAAGTTGGTAGGGGAGGATCCTTTCTTGTGTCATCCAGCCTCTGGTGGTGGCCGGAGGTCCTGGGCACCCATTGTCTAGTATCTGTGTCACTCCAGCCACATGACCCTCTTCTTTCTTTTCTTCACGTCATCTTCCCTTGTGTGTGTGTGTGTGTGTGTGTGTCTGTCTGTCTATCTCTGTGTCCAGATCTCCCTTCTCTATAAGGATATCAGTCAAATTGGATTTACATCTACCTTAGTAGCTCCATTTTAACTTATCTCTGTGAAGACCCTACTTCCCAAAGTAGGGTCACATTTCTGAGCTCCTGGGGGATTAGGACTCTAATTTTTTTTTTTTTAACATTATAAAAAACCATTCCACCTATAACCACCCCATAGAAACAGCACAAGCCCAGACTCTGGTAGGTGGCTCTCCACTCCCTCTTACCAGAATGTTCCATGGTCCCACTGTGGACTCCCTTCTGTAGCAAGCTGAACAGTCTCCACTCTGACTTCAGATGGGTTCCTGGTGACCTCTGACAGCTGGACTTCAGAAGTTCTAATGTTTCAGATCGCCCTACACACCACCATGGTGTGTGCACCATGCTTCGATAGACTCTTCTTTCCCTGGGCCAGTCTAAGCTCAGTATTAACCACATAGACCCCCATTCCCCTCGTGAGTTACATAATATAATGGTTGAGAGCTTTAACAGAACCATCTAACCAGCATTCAGTAAATAAATAGAGGAATAAGTAGAGCAAGCTATTTACTAGCTCTAAGTTGTTGATTCTTTCTAAACCATAGTTGTCTTCTCTGTAAAATAAAGGTATAGTAGTATTTACCTCATTTGAAGCAAAGATTAAATGTAATACTGCATACAGAGTACTCCCGCTAATTATTCAATAAATGCTGGCAGCAGTGACAATTCACAATGATGTCCACTACTAGATTAAAATTGTTGGGAGATGATCAGAAACACTCATTTTGGGGAAACTTACCAGCATCCATACAATTTCAGAATCATTGAGCTAGACCAGTCCTTAGAGATCCTGGTGGGTTACATTTTTAGGTTTCATAGTTATACAAACAGGTAAAAATGCCATAGAAGGAAAAAAAATTCCATGGTCACACTAAGGTAGTAGATCAGTTGTTTTCATTTTCCCAAAGCTCTTCTAGGTTAAGTCCATAAGCAAACATCAGTGTATGGTATTGTGATTGTGTGTGAGCAGAATTTTATAGTGTTTATTTTTCACCAAGTTTTATACTAGAAACACGGTTCAGCGTCAGGACCCCACCATTGTAGCTAAAAGTCACAGTGAAGGTCTCCCCAGGCCCCACTCATGTTCACTTTCCAGAACAGAACACCTGCACTGAAGCCCTTGCTTCAGGCTCCTTTCTGAGGGGAGCAGAGGCTGAGACGGTCAGCCAAGTGGCCCGCTCGGTTGTTTGTAGTCTCCTGTCCTTAGTGGTCTCTGTGCTGTCACACGTTCGGGCAATTTCAAGTATCTGTGGTTCTGAAGCTGAGTTGGACATTTTTGTGCCAAAGTCTTTGCCTTCTTTCAAAAAGAGAAACTCAGGGAGCCAGGGCGCTGAGTTAAAGACCACACACCTGTTCGTGATGGCTGTGCATTGGCACCACCAACTCGCTTCACCAAAGTGTTCGTTAACTTGAAGCACCACCAGCAGGTGAGCATATTGTTCAATGGCCTTGTCCTTGGTGATTTAAGTCTGGCCCCAGGAACACGAGGAAAACGCTGCCCTTTACTGTCATAGCTGGTGTTCCTTTCATGGTTAGCATGACCGCACATGCGTCTATATTCTATATGCGACTATAAACACAGTCTATTTACTGTGTTTGTGTCTCTCACCCATGTTCTGTCTTTGGTCTTGGCTCTCGGTAAGTCCCTGGAGGAGAAAGTCTCTGTGTAGCGTAAGCATTTTTTCTAGAAGCAGAAATTCTGCCTGAGACAGCAGATGTGGCATCTGATTTGGCCTTGACCATTCTAGGTGGTGTCCAGTAGGGAAGGCTTCCCATGATAGGGAAGCCGTAGGGAGGCCAGCCGCCCATGGGTGTTTGCTGAGATGCCTCTTTGAGGGCTTGTTAATGGGCCTTTCAGCCATAACTCACACTGTAAGGTTTCTCTCTCCGTGTGTGTTACCAGGCAGCCTGCAGGTGTTGTGCCTGTTGATAAGTCTCTGATACCCTGATTTCCCCCCCATTTTTTTCTGTTGAGAATCACCAGTCTCTTAGTACCAATTATAATGCTTTTCATTGCCCTCCATCTTTCTTATTGGCGTTCAGCAATCATGGTGTCAGCATTCTCTTCCATTTCTCCCAATATCGTGGTGTTAGGTACACAGAGAAACTGTGAGGACAACAAACTGAGTTCTGTCCTCCATGGATGGGAGGGGGTAATAGCTAAATAGGCCTGGTCTACATAATTCAAAGGTAGAGAAAAATATTTATCTAGATAATGCAAAGACAAAAACCCAGTTGGGTTTAATTTACACAGGTGACCCTGACTCTGTACATCTGGTGGTAGGAGTTCTGTGACGTGAATTACGTAGCACATGCTTTTCCCTGTGGCACATGGGTGAGTACTTGCATGCACACTGTCTCCCTGCTCCGTGAAGAAATGCACATCCACATATTTGCAAGCCCAGAGTCCATGATCAGTGAGCTTCTTGAATCCTTGTAGAAAGTTGACAAATTAGTATTTGTCATTTCCGTGGAAATTATCACATAGAGTGGAGAGGTATCCATAATGATTGACCTAATTGTTCTTTATGATGAAGCAGATGGGAGAGGCATGTCCCAGGCATGGGCAAGTTCAGAGGGGAGACAGGATGGTGTGTCAGCAAAATGCAAGTAATTCTGTATTAACAGATGAGTATTACCTCTCAGACCATCCATTGATTCAGTCAATATTTACCTAGTTTCCACTCTGCCTGGCATTGTGCATTATTATCCAAATAAATAGGAGATGTCATTTTGGTTGGCTTGACCTTAATTTGATTACTGTTTCACAGTCCTAAAATATACATTTTAACACTTCTGAAATTGGGATGTATGCTGCAATCAATGGGGACTTAGATGAAAAAGCTATCGGTCACTATTATATTTGACAGTGCTTCAGAAAGAAAGAAAGCAACAAAACAAAACAAAACAAAACAAAACAAAACAAAAAACAGCAGAGAGATCCAGGCTTACAGGTCAAGGAAACCTGAGTAGTTAAATGCCCTTGACCTAAAGAACAGGTAAATGCATGAGTGATACATTAACTTTTACTTGGGTGTTTTCATTTCTTTTAGCCTTGCTCTGAGTTAAGTATTAGATTTATTGATAGTTTAAAAATACTTGCTTTTTAAATGATGATCCTGCTATGACTAAACATAAATACTTAGATCTTGTCCTTTTGTTTGTTTGTCTGTTTGTTCTTCCATTTTCTGGGCGTTCCCCAGGCATCGATAATTGGCCTATATAAGTATATATTTTTTTAACATATTTATTTATTTATTTTAGAGAGGGAGAGCACAGGCAGGGGAGAGACAGAGAGGGAAGGAGACACAGAATCCAAAGCAGACTCCAGGCTCGTAGGTGTCAACATAGAGCCTGATCCAGGGCTCGAGCCCACAAACCATAAGACCATGGCCTGAGCCGAAGTCAGACATTTAACCAACTGAGCCACTCAGGCGCCCCTACATAACCATGTCTTTAAAATACCATGAATGGTAGAATTCATGGTAAGGATTATCTAGATTCCACATCCGTATCTACATGTCTGTATCCCTAAAAAAGTTGTTGATTGATTTGGGCAAGCGTGTGTATATGTGCCAGCAGCTGTCACACACACTAAACCCATCACAAAGTAAACTACTGCAGTTGCCATATCGTTAAAAGCAATGTAAATATAAAATTATTCCAAAATCAAAAGTTTATTAAACAAACATCAGGGGTGCCTGGCTGGCTCAGTCAGAGGAGCATGTGACTCTTGATCTCAGGGTCATGAGTTCGATCCACATGTTGGGTGTAGAGATTATTTAAATTAAAACTTTTTAGGGGCGCCTGGGTGGCTCAGTCGGTTAAGCGTCTGACTTCGGCTCAGGTTGTGATCACACGGTACGTGAGTTTGAGCCCCGTGTGGGGCAGAGCCTGGAGCCTGCTTCGGATTCTGTGTCTCCCTGTCTCCCTATCGCTCCCAGCTCATGCTCACTCTCTCAGTCTCTCTCTCTTTCTCAAAAATAAATGAACATTAAAAATATTTTTAAGAAACCCCATCAGGTCTGATGGATATGCTCCATTAAGTCAGCCTCACCTCCTAGGTGAGGATCAACACTCTATCACCACACAAGAGTGTGTAAGATACATCAGCAGCGAATTACTGACACAGTGTGGCAATAGCTCGTTGGTGGGCGTGGGAAGATGAGGACAACCGGCTTCAGCTGTCTGTGCTTGTCAGGGCCACGTCCTTACAGCCTGGACTTTGTATCTTTTTTTTTTTTAATTTTTATTTATTTCTAGGAGAGAGAGAGAGAGACAGCGTGAGCAGGGGAGGGTCAGAGAGAGAGGGAGATACAGACTCTGAAATAGGCTCCAGGCTCCGAGCTGGCAGTCAGCACAGAGCCCGACGCGGGGCTCGAACCCACGAACCGCGAGATCATGACCTAGGCGAAAGTCGGACGCTTAACCGACTAAGCCACCCAGGCGCCCCTGGACTTTTTATCTTAAACCTATGTCCGTTTTAGGATAGTCAACTGAGTTTCTTTGTAGTTAAAACTCAGCAATAAGCCTTGTATCAACTCAGACCACGTTCTTGAAGTTTAAAACACACACACACACACACACACACACACACACACACAAATGCTTGACTATCCTAGAAATCATATCATATCATTAACAAAGTATCGAGGAGGTGACAGCTTGGGCATCCAGATTAGAGAAGTGTGGAAACCTTGTTTTAATGTCGTAACATTGAGGTCACGCAAGAGCAAAATGCAAAACACGACATTTGGGGTGGAAGGTTCTGCAGAGCTGGCCAAGGCCGAATCTCCCCGTCTTGAATTTTCGGTAATCGTGCCGGTGGTCGCTTTAGCCAGTTAACTGGGTGCCTGCCTGCAGGAGTGTCTGGCAGTTTTACACTTTCACAAGTCTTCATGCTTCCGCAAAACCAGTGAAATACAGTTGTTTTCCCTGTTCTTCCTCTTCCTCACGCAAGCTTGCCATGTGCAAAAGGCAGATGGAAAGGAGGGCAGATCCGTGGAAGGAAAGATGGTCCGCCCGCCACTCACGATGCCTGCCTTCCCCGGGCGATGTAAGCGTGGGGTGAAATCAACCTTACCAGCACCCACATGGACTGCGTCCCAGGTCATAGCCTTTCATGCTGTCAAGTGCTGGGCTCCGTGGTTTGTTTCACCTGTGCTTCCCCGAGTGCTACTTGGTTTCTCTTTTTACAGGCTTGCTGGAGCTCCCTCATGTCCCAGGCACCAGGCCTGGCCCCAGTCCAGGCCACCAGGTCACCTCCCAGTTACGCAGTCCTTAGGCTATTTTTTCTGGTGTAGGTTTCTCCCGCCCCTCCTCCACTGGGCAGCCACCTGCAGGGCTACTTGTGATTCCTCTGCTCTTTTGGGGGGCCACCCCCTCAGGGCAATCTAAAAGACAAAAACAGCAGGGCTTTATAGAGAAGTGGAAAGAGCTTGGAGTTTGGAGTTTGGATCACGGTTCACTCTTGTCTCTGGCTCTTGCTAGCTGTGTGACCTTAAACATCCAACTCGCCTTCTCTGAGCTTCAATGTTCCATGTATAACACCAAGAGCTTCCTGAAGTGCTGTGAGGGTTAGAGACAATGTATATAAAATGGATGCTGTATTAGAAGCACTCCATCAGAGGTTCTCTTAGTATTGTTACTATTGTTACCAGGATTATTATCATGTTCTGGTGCAACGTAGTCTAGACTGATAAATGGATTATAATGGTTTTGAGTCAGTTCGGAAGAGGTGATGGATGCTGATATGAAAATAAAAGGCCAGGGGCGCCTGGGTGGCTTAGTCGGTTAAGCGTCCGACTTTCGCTTAGGTCATGATCTCGCGGTTCGTGGGTGCCAGCCCCGCGTCGGGCTCTGTGCTGTCAGCTCAGAGCCTGGAGCCAATTTCAGAGTCTGTATCTCCCTCTCACTCTGACCCTCCCCTGCTCACGCTGTCTCTCTCTCTCCTAGAAATAAATAAAAAATTTAAAAGAAAAGAAAAGAAAAGGTCAGAGGGAATGACAATTATTTTCAGTGTTTTCAGTGTAATGTTTGCTTCTTAGAAAAGAATAAACATGCAGATACGTCAGTTGTGAAACACAGAAACAAAGAGGATGCCGCGGCCACACCCCCATCTCTACTCTTCTCCCCGACCCCCCTCCCCAGGGAGCCCCTCTGCCCAACCACGTGTTTCATATCAAGGATGAACTTTGGCAACACCTGAGCCAGCTGAGTGGCTATAACTGTCCTGAGCCCAGCAGCCGAGTCCAACTCCGTCCATTCATTCATTCATTCATTCATTCAACAGATACTCCATATGGGGCCCCTCCCATCTAGGTGTGCTCCCCCCTCTGCATTTTGGTCTTGCGGAGCCCCCCTCTCCCACCTGCTGCTTCCTGTCCAGTGTTTCATTCTCGGCATGTCTGGGTTTAGACTTGGTGCCTCTTTCTAATCTGCTGCGGCCGTTCTTGAGGCCAGCCCACCCTGTCCCCGTGCCTGCGGACAGCGACCAAAACCTAACTCGTCAAGGTGTTACTTCCAGGCACCGTTAGGCCCGTCACTGTTCACTCTCTTCTCGCGATGCTCGCAGGTTTCTTCCTGTGAGAAGAGCTGTACTAAGCGCCCGTATAAATGCTCAGCCCCAGCTACGTCGTGACAAATGGCTAAATTATCTCTTAATTGAGTACAAGCAGAGCACAATGGGAGAAAAAGGGAAGTGTTCAAACACTGCAGCTTCTTCACGGGAAATTGAATCGGCGACTCTTTCATGTCTGATTTTTTAAAAGTGGGTTTAATGGCACTGTTGTGTGGCTAACGCTGTGGAAACACGGCCTCCCCTGAGCGTAGGTGCATAATAATGGCATTTAAGCCAGCTCGCAGAAAAGGGCCGCCTTCCCTTGCCGTTTTATACGGCGTTTCTCGTGTGATTACTCGGGCAGCCTAATGTAAAAATATTTTGGCTGCAGGTGTCACAAGGGACACACTGGATCCTCTCTCTCCAGTAGGTAGGGACAAAAGCGGCTTCTTTAAGACCTGCACTTTTAATGAACCGTCTTATTGTAGACCCTCGGAATCTAATAGTGTGCCTTTTGGTGAAGTTGTTGAGAATTTTAATGCATTTTAGTTCTCATTCATCACGGCCTATGTGCCCCTAGCGGGATGGTCTTTAGAAATAGGATTAACTTCTAGAGGAATGCATTAGCCGTGCCCCAGAAATAGGCACTGCACTAACTAGTCTGATAGATTGTTCTAGCCTTCAAATCCTTCTGGCCGCTCCCCCCTCCCCGACTTTTCTCCCTTTATTGACAGCTTCTCATTGAATGGCTAGAAGCATTAGTGTGTTTAGGAGTTAGATGTTTTGTATGATCCTAGGCTGATCTCATATTCCCTTTCTGAAATTAATTCGACACTGCTTTACATGTTAATCCGCAAAGGATTGATTTGGAGAAGGTCAGAGCAGTGCAGCTTCAGAAAATGGAAGAAAAGCCCCACTTAGAACAGCTCATTTCAGTTCCCAGACCTAAGCCTAGCTGCCTTTTCATTGTGGCACTTAGACAGCTGTGGGCGGCTTGGACACCTCGTAGAATACATCAAACAGTGGGGTTTGATGTGGGCTGTAGGATCGTTGGACTAATTAAGTTTAGCTTGGTTAACCAATTGCAGTTTGCAAATTGAACAATTGCACTTTGAAAGCCTCTGACACAATAGAACACAGAATCTTCTTTTTTGGGCATAAACATTCCCAATAATGGAGTAGTACTTTTTGAAAGAAGCTTATAGCAAATCCACCCAATTTGGATGTCTCTAATGTAAAGTTCGTTTCATTGGTAACAAAACTGCCATCTCCTTTATTCACGGAACTGCATGATGACAAAGATAAGACGCCCCAGTGCAGGGGTGGGGAAGGAGGTGGAGGAGCTGGGTGAGCGAGAGCACCCCGTGGGTGCAGGGTAGGTGAGTGTTTGAGAATTAAGAGATTTAAATTCTTCTTCCTTTTAAAAAATTTTAAATCTTGAGCCATGGGCAAACAAATGTTGGAGAACTGAGCATAGCTAAGGCACGAGATAAGTAACAGTTCTTAGAAGATGAAAACCCAGTAAGCCTAGAAAATCAAATTAAGGCGAATTCAGGGTCATTTGGTGAAAAGACTCAATTTTAGAGGGAAGGGCGGGGAAACCAATTAAGTCCAGACTGAGCAAAGGCACAAGTGGTAAGACCAGAGTAATTCCACAGTTGAGTAAAAGGGAGAGTATCAAGGTTTATAATCTACCTTTATATTGAAGGATTCCACAGTAGTAGTTTTTTTCATTTTGAAAACAACCTGGCATGTAATGCATCCTATTATCTAATGCTTAGTCATTTATTTTAATCTAATCTTAATCTTTTATCAAATGCTTACTCTCTGCTCTGGAAAGTTCCTACGACAGCCATGGTGTATTAGAGCCAAACAAGGTTGCTCTGAATGATTGCCAGGAAGGAGGAAAGCCAACTTTAATTTTTGCTAATGGAAGCCTTACTGGGATCTGAGCAGTGGCAACAGCTGACTTATCTGATCCTTTGCCTAAGTAATTAGTATCACTGTCAGGCTTTAAAAAGAGAGAAGGTTACTAGTCATGGAAAAAGAAATATCACCACCTAGTTCTTTACATCTGTGGGTATAAAGCAAAAAGGGGGAGGGCATGCTTGGATTTCTGGTGGCTGTGGCCTTCCCGCCTTTGGTGACATCATTGCCGTTCATGAGAATGCAGTGATGTCCTGGGGTGCCTGGGTGGCTCAGTCGGTTAAGCGTCCAACTTCAGCTCAGGTCCTGATCTCACAGTAAGTGCGTGGGTTTGAGCCCCACCTTGGGCTCTGTGCTGACAACTCAGAGCCTGGAGCCGGCTTCGGATTCTGTGTCTCCCTCGCTGTCTGCCCTTCCCCCACTTGTGTTCAGTCTCTCACAAGTAAATAAAGAATGCAGTAATGTTTTGACCCTCATCTGGAGTCAGCTAAGGTCCTGGCACCTTGAGCCAATGCTAGGCTGTCCCTTACATCAGTATGGCCCTTCCTGAACTTATGATGGGGTCAAATCTGATAAACCCTGCTCTTCCTTGATTTACAGTGAAGTTATGTTCTGATAAACCTGTCATAGGTTGAAAATATGGTAAGTTCAAGGGGCACCTGGGTAGCTCAGTCAGTTAAGTGTCTGACCTCTGCTCAGGTCATGATCTCATGGTTTGTCAGTTTGAGCCCCGCGTTGGGCTCTGTGCTGACAGCTCAGAGCCTGGAGCCTGCTTTGGATTCTGTGTCTCCTTCTCTCTCTGCCCCTTCCCTGCTCATGCTCTCTCTCTTTCTCTGCCTCTCAAAAATAGATAAACATCAAAAAAATTTTTAAAAACATAGTAAGGAATGTTACGATGATTCTGGAAAGTACTCCCTTGGAAAAATATGATAATGAAACTTGCTTTTAGAATTCTAAGACTATACTTTTCTTAAAGAGATTTTTGGAAACAAAGATGAACTGATATCAGTATGAAAGTACAAAACTGCAATAACACAGTGGAAAGAGCAAAAAACATGTGCTAAGTTCAAAATCCCTGTGAGACACCTAACCTACTGAACAGGACAGTAGGTAGTCTAGCCTCCCCAGAATGTGCTCAGAACATTTATATCAGCCCACATTTGGGCAAAACCACTTAACACGAAGACTGTTTTATAATGAAGGGTGGACTGTGACATGTAATTTATTGAAAACCCCAAAAGTGAAAAAGCAGAATCATTGTATGGCTTCAGAATGGCAGGAAGCGTGTGGTCATTTACCCTTGTGACTTTGTGGCTGGGAGCCACTGCCTGCCGTCACGAGGGAGGATCCTCCGCCCTGTCACTAGCCCAGAAAAAGATACAAGTTCAAAATTCGAAGTATGATCCTCACTGAATGCACGTGGCTTTGGCACTGTCGTAAAATGGAGCCATAGTTAGGACAGTCTTTCAAGAAAGGAACTTTGGGAATTTTTTCTTGCTCCTCTTACAGGTGGGTTTGGCAGTGACAAAACAAGTGTATGTGTCCCTTGCCGCCTTTTCTTCTTGGGACATAATCTCCTACATGCTAGTGAGACTGCTTTTCACCATCTGGAAAGAAGAATTGCCATTTCTGAAATTAGTTAGGTGGGTCATCAGTTGTATCTTGAACAAGGAATCCTAACGAGTGGAAAGATAGGACGTGGGTTCGTGGTAAAACGAATGTACGTGCATTTAGGATTTGTTGGATCAGGAGTCTGCAGGCACCAACCAGAGCTGTGTATCTCCACTTCCCAAAATAAATATTTGAGATAGGTTACTGTCTCTATCAACACCGATCAGGGGCCGCATCGACTTACATCTAATCTCTGTGTCCTTGGACCTTGCTAGAGACTTGGCTTTGTGACTAGAGGAGCTGAATAGGAGAAGGTAATCTAAAGTGACTAGTCCATGGTTTACCCAGATTCCCAATGGCTTTTTTTTATGCTGTCCTGAGTCAAAGACATCAAGGACACCATAAGGATCTCATATGTCTAGGTCCCTGGATATAGGTGTCCACCCCTGGCCCATATAATAAAGCTGCTGAACCAGAAGGAAAATTTTTCTCCCAATAACTCTTGGAAAGTGACATGTGTGCACATATCGATGTGTATGCACTTCTGCCTCCCTTACACGTTCTAAGCCACGGCACACCTGATTTTCCGTATTCTCTACTACCTGCTTCCAAAACAGCAGGAAGGAGCCCTGCTCCCTCGCCCCCCAGGAAACCAGATAAATATAAACACTTCTGAACAATGCCCAGATCTGCAAAAAGTGCCCGTGTGGTAAAAGCGCTCACCTTTGCCTCGCTACACCGTGAGAAATTTATATGTTGGGGTGTTTTTCCCAGCGAAGACCTACAGAGAATTTAAAGAATGTCTGCCTCTTCTCTGGCCACTTGTCTGCGTGCACTGGTTCTGATTCATATGAGGCCACAGCTCCGGGTGGCCAGGGCATGGGGCCATGCAGTTTTTGCCTGCTGAGAGTTCACACGGGCATGGCATCATCGGAATATAGACACAAACCAGGCTCATTGCCATCAGCGACAAGAGACATTCCTTGGAGAGCAGGCCTCTCCTGTCTTCCAGGAGGCAAAGGAGAAGCAAAGAGGTGGTATCTGCAACAAGTAGGTGCAGGGAGAGACTTGGACCACTTTCCCCAAGGGCCAAGCCATGGCCAGAGGCCGAGGTCTCAAGTGGGCCTTTAAGAGCACCGATTTGAGGGCATTCTGGTCAATCTGTCCCCTCTTTTTACTGGATTGCTTAAAAGTGACAAAGCTTTTGTGCTGGATTCTTAAAAGCATATTTGTTTCTCAGCAATAATACGAAAAGCCTGTGTGTCTAGAATTATTTGATGCTGTTGCTTTTGATGTGTTTTCCTGTTTTGTGTGTGTGTTTGGTTTTTGGGTTTTCTGGGTTTGTTTGTTTGTTTGTTTGCTTGCCTTGAACCTGTTTCTTAGTTTGTATTACGGTGGTTATTTCCCATAGTGGGGAATTAGAAGGAAATTTGGAAGAGAACAGATCTTTGTATTTAACCTTAGCTGCCAGAAAAGCTCCTTAGATCGCTAGCCTCCTTCTTCCTCCCCAGCCGCTCAGCCACACCGTTTGCACGGCCCCCACCTCACCTAGCAGGGTATCCGGGAGCGTGGGCTTTGCACCAGCAGCACCAGCCGGCATCACCTGGACAAAGATGAAAACTAAAGCCCCCGGCCCTACTGAATCAGAGTCCAAGATCCCTGGGTGATTTGTGTGCATGTTCAAGTTGGAGAAGATTTGTGTGCATGTTCAAGTTGGAGAAGCAACACATGGAATTCTACGAAAGGCTTTATTTTCTCTTTATATTTTCCTTTCCTTCAACACTACATCGCCCTCCTCGTTGCTGTCTTTCTCTACTTCTTGAGCTTTCAGAAAGAGGTAAAGGTGTTAATTTCTGTCTCAGTATTACGAATGTTCAGCGTGGATTTGCCAGAGAAAACACAGTCTTTTTGACAGACTTAAACCACTCAATTACCTGTTGTTTATCTAACATTCACATTGAACCTGGTATTCTGTATTTTAATTTGTGAAATCTGGCGACCTTTGTTGGAAGAAAACAGAATGATCTCCCTTTTGGGAGAAAGTGATAGTGTATAATAAGGTACACAGGCAGGTTCAGAGGGAAAGCCCAGCGAGGCCTCCACTCACTCCCTGCCTTTGGCCTGGCTCTTACTTTGAAAGGGATGGGATTTGGGGTTGGGAACAAGATGTCAGAGCCATGTTGCCTCTGACGGTGGTGGTAGGTGTGTCTGGTCAGGGGGTGAGGACAGGAGACATCGAGAGAAACTTCTGTCTCTTCTTTCTGAGCCTCCAAAGACTATCGAATACATCCACCCATCCTCTGGCAAAACCCACACCGATCTAGAATTGGGGACATATTATTCCACCAGGTGGCTTTAGGTAAGGGAGCTGGCAGAGTTGAACCACAAAATTTGGAAGAGAAAATGCCCTCCACGTGAGTCTTTTCATTTATATGGGGTTCGAGTTTGAGCCCTATTATGTCTGATTTAACTATGAGGTTTCCTTGTTTGCTGAGGAACATGAAGCTTTCATTTATTCACCTCATTAGGTACAGGTATTGCAGGTGTTCATGTCCCTAAAACAGCTCGTGACCTAATATTTCTTATTGTTAGGTGTTTCCAGATGATGGAGTTTGACTCAAATGCCCCAAAGCAATGAAACTCAGATTTAGGGTTTCAACATTGGCCATGACTCTTTGCTTTTTATGCCACTTAATAAGTTGTACATACATATTCTAAGGGAAATTATGAGCTGCCTTATTCATTACACGTTTTTCCAACTTGTAATTGTGTTGGCATCAAATGTTGGCAACATTTGAAAGAAATTGACATATTACTTGATCATTGTAAATCTGCCGGTGCTTTTAACTGAAAATGGCATTAGAGCCATTTTCTTAAAATTTTGGCTTCTTTTTTTTCTTAAAATTTTGGCTTTTTTTTTTTTTTTTACCTTATCCCTCTTCAGGAAATATGCAGTGTTAGCAGAATTCTTTCAGGACTCACTCGAAAAGCTCAACCTTTTAAGAACGAGTCTTCTTGCTATTGGCACACTGACCTGACAGGCATAAATAAGAATGCCTTTGGACCTCGGACGTGAATGAGATTATTACAGGAAATTATGTGGTGGAAGAAATGGAAGCTTGAATATTAAAACATTGGTTGTTTGTCAGTGTGTTTGCGTTGCTTAGTATCATGAAGTAGGTTATATGGTGGGGGGGGCACGCAGATTCAGTTTATAATCTGGTAAAGAGATATTCCTGGTTGCAGCAGAATTATCCATGTAGTTTACATATTTGCAAATACATGTAGCATAATATTGCCAGGAGACAGGAATTCAAGATTCCTTGCCTATCTGATTTTTTTTTTTTTTTTTTTTTTTTTGAGAAGAGAAAGGTCAGAGATGAGAAATTCAGTAACTTCTTTTTCTCCATCTTTTTTTAGTATAAGGTCTCTGGTGCTCTTTCATATACAGCTTCTTACTTAAGCTCACTAAAATTAATGACTAGTGTTTATTTGTTGAGGAAATAATTTTCTTAGCAATTTAAACAAGCAGTTGAAGTCAAGATAATGAGAGCTACATTTGGGGGCTTATGAAGCCTCATGTAACAATTATTTTTAAATTATTTTTTTAATTTTAGAGAGAGAGCATATGAGGGGGAGAGGGGCAGAGGGAGAGAGTGAGAGAATCCCAAGCAGGCTCCATGCTCAGCATGGATCCCAATACTGGGCTTGACTCCATGACCCTGGGACCATATAACCTGAGCCAAAATCAAAAATTGGACGCTCAACCCACTGAGCCACCCAGGTGCCCCACATTAATAATTATTTTTCAACTTATTTCAAAAATTAAAATTTTTGAAATACCAAAGACTTTTGAATCTACCAAAAGACATAATTTGGTAGATTTCAGTATTAGGCAATTATATCCTGCAACTAACAGATGATCACAAGTCAGTGGATAAAATACATCAGTGATATAAAGGATATATGGAACTTTAAACTGTTGTTAATGAACAGACTCTGTGTGTTAGAAAAATTATAAATAATACAACAGAAGGAAGATATTTTCCATTGGGAATCCATTATCTCCCAGTTTGATCAGACTCTACGACGGTTAGTGGGAGGAGACATTTACTAAGTAGATTTTAGATGCAGAGTCGATTCCATAAAACCTCTGTAGTTTTCACCTTGACCTGCCTGTTGTCCTTATACTTTGTAGAACACCTTCCCTTGTATTCATGAGGCTAACGTGTGTCTCCTGCAATTTCGCTCCTAAGCAGAGTGATCATGGTAGGGTAGAAGGAGCTGTCCGGTGGGCCAGGTACCCCAGCCATTCCTAGAACAATAAAGAATCACAGAATTTCAGAGGAGGGAGGGACTTAGCAAGCTCTTCCCCAGTCTTCTGGCATTGCAGGTTAAGAAACCAAGGCAGAAAGGGGTGTCTGGCTGGCTCAGTCGGTGGAGCATGTGCCTCCTGACCTCAGGGTTGTGAGTTTGAGCCCCATATTGTGTGTAGAGATTGCTTAAAAAAATAAAAGAAAATCTCTAAAAATAAAAGAAACCAAGATACAGAGAGAGGCCGACTTGTCTCTCTAGTCACTTGGTCGATGGCCAGTCCACACTGGCTGCTGTGGCTCCCAACTCTCATCCTTAGTCCTTTCTACTACCTCACACCATCTTGTGCTGCTGGCCTTCTTCAGGTATCACATCCAGCAGCATGTGGGGGCCTGAAAAGCACATATTTTTGAACATTTAGAGATTAATTATTACTCATCTATTGATACACTGGTGTCATAAGTGGGAAGAGATCTTTGTAATTATTTGTTTTTTGAACCACATTTCTTTAAGGATCACTACCAAATGAAACTTATTTTGATAACGTAGTTTCTTAAGAGGCAAACCATATCATCTCCAGATTTCTATCTAGACTGTGAAGCTGAGATTCTGCTTCTCCTGCTACGCTCATTATAGTGGCAGCAAGAAGGCTGTTTTGGCTCATTAACAATGTGGCAGTTGGGCCCTCCTTGAGGCATGGATCCAGCCTACTGAAGGCAGAGGTTTCTGTTTCTCTGGCCTCAGCTGTCCTGCACTGCACTATGGTTTTTGAAGATCAGTTTCTTTTTTTTTTTAATTAAAAAAATTTTTTAACATTGATTTATTTTGAGAGAAACAGAGAGACAGAGCATGAGTGGGGGAGGGGCAGAGAGTGAGAGAGACACAGAATCCAAAGCAGGCTCCAGGCTCTGAGCTGGACAGAGCCCGACGTGGGGCTCGAACCCCACAAACTGTAAGATCATGACCTGGGCCAAAGTCAGACGCTCAACTGACTGAGCCACCCAGGTGCCCCTGAAGATCAGTTTCTAATGAAGAGATGCATACTGTGCATAGTCCTGAAAGACAAGCAGATCACTACTAGCTTGAACTGTGATATACTAGAATACTAAAATATCTAAGGGCATAGCAGGTATATCACTAAACAGACGCAAGTATAGTCTCTCTGGGTAGAATCCAATAAATCAGGGACTAGATGCTTGGCAGTGAAAAGTATAAAAACTAGAAAATATTATGAATGGTATTTAAGGGACAATTCATTAAAATGTAGTGAAGTTACATTGCATACTGTGAAATGTATTACTTTAGACAAACTGTCTGAAACAGGAACTAATCTTGGCCAATAGCTATCAGGGGTAGGTCGGCTGGGAAAAAAAAATACCCGGTTCATAGTCCCTCTGTGATAACATTTTTGTTTTTTGCATCCATTCAACCAAAGTTATTAGTTTCAAGGCTAAAGTCTGTTTTGATTATTTCAATTCAAATCACCTCATGCCTTAATGGTTTATAGTAAGCCTTACTGGCAACAATTTGATTTTATCATATCTTGGGATTTTCTGGGTAAGAAGTGTGGTCAAGGCTGAGCTGGGTCATTCACCTCTGTGCAGTGTGGGCTAGGGTCACCTGGGGGTACTCCCTTGTGGAGGGACTAAGATGCCTTTACTTACACAATGGGCTGTCTTCTTGGTGGGAAGGCTGGAAGCCTGTGGTCCTGTGGTGGAACTGTTGACCTCTCCAGGGTGACCATCTCCAGGCTTTCAGACTTTCTACATGGCAGCTCAGGACTCTCAGAGAATGCGGAGTACTCCCAGTCTCTTAAGGCCTGGGTGGGAGATTGTTCCACCATATTCTATTGCTCAGAACATTTATGGAGCCCACCAAGGTTCAAGGAGAGGGGACCTAGACCCCCACCTTTCAATGGGGCAAATGTCAAAGAATCTATGGCTATTCTTAATTTTCAACAAAGCCTTTAAAGACTTTAAATGACAGAATTGATGGAGGTCTTACAGAGATAGGGTTAAGGGAAGTCACAGAAATAAGGTACTTTAAATCTTCAGGAGTAAAATCTTTAGCCTTTGGCTTCTCCTGATAATTGTAGTAATTCTTAAGGATATTACTCTCCTTATTGATTCCTGGGATCAACCAAAGTTCCTGGGTCGTAGTAGGTAACCTCAGGAGCACATGAATGTCAATTTCTAGCTGGGTGTTATTTTGATATTTGAGCCAAATATAATTTAGGGGCAGGCAGTGAGATGCTAATATTCTGATCTGGAAGGCGACAAGACCAGGGTGAGGAATTGGAAAAGACTAGAGCTACTATTAGGTAGGCATAGGAGTGGGGTTTATACCTCATATATACATATATTATTTTAGCCAGTAGATATTTTAATGTTAAAAATGTAAATTAATAGTTATTTTTCAAATTATATTGACTTTGTTAGGCATGTATAATTTGTTTTGTAAGGTTTATTTTTGAGAGAGAGAGAGCGAGCACAAGTGGGGGAGGGGCAGAGAAAGAGGGAAACAGAATCCGAAGCAGACTCCAGGCTCTGAGCTGTCAGCACAGAGCCTGACATGGGGCTCGAATCCATGAACCATGAGATCACGACCTGAGCTGAAGTCGGGCACTTAACCGACTGAGCCACCCAGGCGCCCCAACAAGTGGCTTCCTTAATGCCCATCACCTGTTTACCCCCCCCAACCCTCCCACCTCCCCTCTAGCAACCCTGAGTTTGTCCTCTGTCTTTCAAAGAGTCTTCTGTGGTTTGCCTCCCTCTCCTTTACTGTTTATTTCTAACCAGAATCCAATCCTTGTTGTGCATTGCCCTTGTTTGTTTTGTTTCCCCTTAAAAAAATGACATAAGTTTTTGGAGAGAGCAGAGCAGTTATCTTAACGAATATCCCACATTCTGAATCTGACCGTTTCCTTTGTTCCTCTAGCCCCTGAGTTCTTTGCAAACTGGAAGTTAGGTCTAAGAATTTGATCTGATTCGGGTTAAATATTTTGGGCAAGAGAGCTTCCTAGGAGATACCGTGTAGTTCATATTGTGTCATGTCATACTGTTCCTTGCTCACTAATACTAAGTTTGATCCCTTGGTGAGGGTTTTTACTACCTGTTCCCCCCAGAGGTAAGGTCTCTTTCTGTGAGGAGTGTGTGGAGCGTCACGTTGGCACACCAGGCAATGTTCTGTTCTCCTGTAACCTTAGCGATCCTTGCTTGAACTATTTCTGTGGGTTTGCAAAATGGAGACTTTTCTTATCTGTTTTTCCTTCCTCACTTATTAACTGATATTATTCTGCAAAGAATAATTTTCAGAGTAGGGAGTTGATGTCCTAGTCGCTCCAGAAGCAGCAAATGAATTTCTTTTTCATTCTCTGTCCTGGCTCTCTCTCACCTAGTACTGTGGACTTACGAGTTGTTATTTTATAATCCATCACAGATCCTTATTCTCTACTGAATTGATCCAGATTTGGCCAATTTGGTTTCTTTTCTAGTGAATAGTACTTAGAGATTGGGATCTTTAACTTTAACATTCTTGGTCCAGAATGATGGACCAAGAGCTTTAACTGGACTCTTCCCCCTCTCCTCCCCCCACCAAACATAACTGTGCAAACTGAACATAATACAAAAAGTGGTTACGCTAAGTCGCTGAAGAGTGAACAGAAGCAGGCAGGCTCTGGTGGGGCTCCCTCCTTGGAAGGGGAGGGACTGGAGGCATCCAAAGTAAGCCCAGGCCAAGTGCTTTCAGTGTGATGAGGCGGCTACCAGAAGGCAAGGGGTCAGAGAGGGAATCTCTGAATTCCGTCTACACACATCTTCAGCTACGGAACCACGCATGCGTGGAAAGACTGAAAGCACCTCAGATACTGACAGAAGATCAGAAAAGGGACTGAAGCACCTGTCCAGAGGAACAGCATTTGCGGTTCTAATTCCGCCAAAGTCATTGCCGACCCAAACAAAAGAAACAACACTCAGCAAAGAAAAATAAGGAAATCCAGAATCTATGCCGTTTAACATTTGTCACATCTTAGAACGTGAAGCTAAAATGCTCCACAGTTAAAGAACCAAGGAAATGGAACATTCTCTCAGGAAAAAGGAAAACCAATGGAGTCCGACCCCAAGATGAGGCAGGCGTGGGGAGGGACAGAAGGGTAAGTATGTGACTGTTATCTTACGGTGCTAAATGAGGTAAAATGGTATGTGCTCCCCATGAAGGAAAAGACACGGTATCTCAGCAGAGAAATGAAAATGATCAAAAAAAGAGCCAAATGGAAATTCTAGTACTGTGAAAATACAGTACCTGAAATAAAGCATCTACGGGGTGGACTTCATAGTCAAATGGAAATGACAGAGAGCAAACTTGGCGCAGCAAAAAAATGTTAGACTAAATCACAGCTTGAACTTTTCCAAATGTTATGAAAAGTGGAAATTTACAGATACAAGCTGATCGAGGGGCGTCGAACAGAGGAATTACACAGAAAAACCATGCTGACTCTTTTAGACTGTTCAAAACCAAATAGAGAGCAAACCTTGAAAGCAAAACGAGAGAAACAGCACAAGGGAACCACAGTCCAATTAACGGATGACTTGAGGAGCTGCAGAGTCCAGAAGAGAATAGAGTAACATGTTTAAAGTCTGAAGGAAAGCAATTTCTGTCTCAGAATTCTCTGTCCATTAAAACATCCTTCAACAATGAAGGGATCAGATGGTCAAAAAGCTCAGAGGTGGATGGTGGTGATGGTTATACAACAGTGTGAATGTTTCTCATGCCACTGGATTTTACCTTAACGTAGGGTGAAACGGTAAATTGTGTGTTGTATGTATTTTGCTACAATACATTTTAAAAAAAGGAATGAAGGGAAAATCGGAACATTTTCAGATAAAGAAACTGATGAGAGTTCATCCCGAGCAGACCTGCACGTCAATTGCTAGAGAAACTTCCCAAAGGTGGAAGGAGGTGACGCTACATGGGAATACGGATCCTTGGGGAAAATGAGGAACACTGGAAATGCTAAATATTTGGGTGGATACCAAATACTGTTCTTTTCTGTGTGCTTCTCTCTCTCAACTTCTTTTGCAATCACGTACTATTAAAAGCAAAATTCATAACTATCTTGTGGGGCTTATTACATTTGCAGCTATGGCACCTATAACAACCAGAAGGGTAGGCATGGGCCTCTGTCACTGCAGGAAGTGGTATGATATTGACTCTAAGTGGGCTATGAAAAGTTATGACCTATAGTGTAATCCCTGGTGCAGCCACTTAAAAATGCAAAGAAATGCAGCTAAAAAGCCAGTAGAAGAATTGAAATGGATATTCAAATAATTTTTGTTAAAGGCAGGAAATGAGAAACAGGAACAAAATTTTTATTTATTTTGTGACCCATTAAATGAGTAAAAGGAAATAGTTTTTAAAATTAGGTTATAATAATACAGTAGCCATAAATCGAATTTTTTGAAGAACATTTTTTTAAGACATTTATTTTGCTCCGGTTCTTTTTTTTCTTTTAAAGAAATTTATTTTGCCCTCATTTTTTTCAGTAGGCTCTAAGCCCAAAGTGAGGCTTGAGCTCACAACCCTGATATCAAGAGTTGCATGCTCTACTGACTGAGCCAGCCAGGCATCCCGAAGAACATTTACTGATGTGGGTAAAATGCTCCCAGTGCTGTGCTAAGTGAAAAAAAGATACTTAGCCACTGTAGTATGACAACTAAAAAAATACTCACATGCAGAATATAGAAAAAAGTTTTAAGGAAATCTATCAAAGTGCCTTTTGGTGGTTAAACCATAGGTAATATAATGCCCTAGTCTTAGCTACATTTTCCAAATTTTCTACAATGAGCATAGGTTATCACAAAATTTATTTACTTATTTTAAAAAAATTTTAGTGTTTATTTATTTGAGACAGAAAGAGCACGAGCAGGGGAGGGGCAAAGAGAGAAGGAGACACAGAATCTGAAGCAGGTTCCAGGCTCTGAGCTGTCAGCACAGAGCCCGACACGGAGCTCGAACCCACAAACCGTGAGATCATGACCTGAGCTGAAGTCGGACGCTTAACCGACTGAGCCCCGCAGGCGCCCCACAAAATGTATTTTTAAATTGTTTGGGCACCTGGGTGGCTCAGTCGGTTAAGTGTCCGGCCTCGGCTCAGGTCATAATCTCACGGTTCTTGGGTTCGAGTCCCATGTCGGGCTTTGTGCTGACAGCTAGCTCAGAGCCTGGAGGCTGTTTCCAATTCTGTTTCTCCCTCTCTCTCTGACCCTCCCCTGTTCGCACTGTCTCTCTCTCTCTCTCTCAGAAATAAATAAAATAACATTAAAATAATAATAATAAATTTAAAAAATAAATTGTTTTTAAAGTTTATTTATTTTGAGAGAGAGAGCACCTGTGCATGCACACACACGAGCAGGTGACGGGCAGAGAGAGAGACAGAGAGACAGAGAATCCCAAGCAGCCTCCTCACTGTCCGTGTGGAGCCCACCATAGGGCTTGACGTCATGAACCATGAGATCATGATCTGAGCCACAACCAAGAATCAGATGCTTAATCGAAGTTAGATGGTAACACTTGGTTTTTCTATGTTCTCTATTTTGATACTCTACTAAATTTATTTTCTTCTGACAGCTTTTCACTGATTCCTTTAGCTTTTCTTTTTTTTTCTTTTCTTTTTTTATTTATTTTTTATTTATTTCTAGCAGAGAGAGCGAGACAGCATGAGCAGGGGAGGGTCAGAGAGAGAGGGAGATACAGATTCTGAAATAGGCTCCAGGCTCTGAGCTGGCAGTCAGCACAGAGCCCACCGCGGGGCTCGAACCCACAAACTGTGAGATCACCTAAGAGAAAGTCGGACGCTTAACCACCTAAGCCACCCAGGCGCCCCAATTCCTTTAGATTTTCTAAGCATACGGTTGTGCATTGGACATAAAATGAAACCATTCAGCCATGAGATCCCTTCGTGTCTAGCTGCTTATCTTAACAGAGAATCCCCAGGAGCTAATCAGCCCTGTTCACACTAACTGGTGGATGCCCAGCAGTGGGGAATTACGTGTCCTGGTACCTCCAGCTTCCTCATCTGTGGAGATGGCTCATGGTAAGGATTAAATGTGATGATGGATGCAGAGTCTTGACTCGGTACTTGCCCATCATGTGCTCTTGACAGATGTTAGTGTTATTACTGTGACAAAGTATCTTGCACATACTTTCCTTCTGGAAGGGTGCAGAGCTGAGTCCTGGGAAACAGCGACGCCAGTCTGTGGGTGGATCACGTGAAAGGAGGAGCCGCCACGAACAGTCCGTCCTCAGACAGTGCCCGCTCTGGGCAGCCGTGCCTAAAAATGACATCAGTCTGGCATGTGTGTTATGTTTTCCAAATATTTAAAACCTTCACCTTGGGTGAAGATGTTCTCACTTATGTGACGAAGGATATGTCGTGTGAAAATGATGTGTAGCCTATGTATAGTCTTGAAGAGGTTCAGTGCAGAAGAATCAATCTCAAGGTTTAAGCCAAGGACTGAGGAATGAGGAATCGCTCTGGTAAGCTGCCTTTGAAATGATCCTAGTGATGTCTGACTTTGGGCATGCGCGCTCCTCTGTTAGCCCCTCAAGCCCCGCCCATTGAGCATGGGCTGGACCTAATGATTCACTTTTTTTTTAATGTTTATTTATTTTTAATTAATTAATTTTTAAGTTTACATCCAACTTAGCATGTAGTGCAACAATGATTTCAGGAGTAGATTCCTTACTGCCTCTCACCCATTTAGCCCATCCCCCCTCCCACAGCCCCTCCAGCAACCATATTTGTTCTCTGTATTTAAGAGTCTATTGTGTTTTGTCCCCCTCTCTGTTTTTATATTATTTTTGCTTCCCTTCCCTTATGGTCATCTGTTTTGTGTCTTAAAGTCCTCGTATGAGTGAAGTCATATATTTGTCTTTCTCTGACTGATTTTGCTTAGAATAATATACTCTAGCTCCATCCACATAGTCGCAAATGGCAAGATTTCATTCTTTTTGACTGGTGAGTAATTATCCATTGTATATATATACCACATCTTCTTTATCCATTCATCCATCAATGGACATTCAGGCTCTCTCCATACTTTGGCTATTGTCAATAGCATTGCTATAAACATTGGGGTGTATGTCCCCCTTTGAAACGGCACACCTGTATCTCTTGGATAAATACCTAGTAGTGCAATGCTGGGTCATAGGGTTGCTTTATTTTTACTTTTTTGAGGAACCTCCATACCATTTTCCAGAGCACCTGCACCAGTGTGCATTCCCACCAGCAGTGCAAAAGAGATCCTCTTTCTCTGCATCCTCACCAACTTATGCTGTTGCCTGAGTTGTTAATATTAGTCATTCTGACAGGTATGAAGTGGCATCTCACTGTGGCGTTGATTTGTATTCCCTGATGGTGAGTGATATTGAGCATCTTTTCATGTATCTATCAACCATCTGGATGTCTTCTTTGGAGAAGTGTCTCTTTGTGCCTTTTGCTCATTTCTTCACTGGATTATTTGTTTTTTGGGTGTTGAGTTTGATAAGTTCTTTAGAGATTTTGGATACTAAGCCTTTATCTGATATGTCATTTGCAAATATCTTCTCCCATTCTTTCAGTTGCCTTTTAGTTTTGCTGATTGTTTCCTTCACTGTGCAGCTTTTTACTTTGGTCAGGTGCCAATAGTTCATTTTTGCTTTTGTTTCCCTTGCCTCTGGAGATGTGTTGAGTAAGACGTTGCTGTGGCCGCGGTCAAAGAGGTTTTTGCCTGCTTTCTCCTCTAGGATTTTGATGGCTTGCTGTCTTATGTTTAGGTCTTTCATGTATTATTTTTGTGTATGTTGTAAGAAAGAAGTCCAGGTTCATTTTTCTGCATGTCGCTGTCCAGTTTTCCCAGCATCATTTGCTGAAGAGACTGTCTTTATTCCATTCGATGTTCTTGCCAGCTTTGTCAAAGATTAGTTGGCCATATGTTTGTGGGTCCATTTCTGGGTTCTCTCTTCTGTTCCATTGACCTGCGTGTCCATTTTTCTGCCAGTACCATACTGTCTTGATGATTACAGGTTTGTAATACATCTTAAAGTTTGGGATTGTGATGCCTCCAGCTTTGGTTTTCTTTTTTCAAGATTGCTTTGGCTATTGGGGGTCTTTTCTGATTCCATACAAATTTTAGGATTGTTTGTTCTAGCTCTGTGAAGAATGCTGGTGTTATTTTGCTAGGGATTGCTATATTTATTTATTTTTGAAGGAGAGAGAGACAGAGCATGAGTGGGGGAGGGCGGAGAGAGAGACAGAGCATGAGTGGGGGAGGGCAGAGAGAGAGGGAGACACAGAATCTGAAGCAGGTTCCAGGCTCTGAGCAGTCAGCACAGAGCCCAATGCGAGGCTCAAACTCACCAGCTGCAAGATCATGACCTGAGCCAAAGTCAGAGACTTAACTGACTGAGCCACCCAGGCAACCCCCAACGGCACAGTTCTAACATAGAATATGGCAGAAGTAATGGGTTGTTACTTCTGAGAAGCATTGTGACTTCTGTCTAGCCCCAGTGGACACCTTCCTTGTAACCTGTGGGAGGTATTGAGCCAGAAGCACCCAGCTGAGCAACCCCCAGTCTCCTGACCCCCTGAAACTAGGGGATAATTGTGTCTTCAGTCGCCAAGTTTTGGGTAAATTTGTTACACAGCAGTCAGTAACTAATACACTCTCTAAAGCAGTTAGGTATCTTCACTGACTTCCCCTGCCTCATTCCAACCCTTAAAACGTTGGTCCTTGGGGACTTGTGGCAGTTCTCCATGGCATCCTTTTATTCCTTAAATTTCACATCAAAGCATCAAATGCTTTTCTGGCCCATTCCTTCATCTTTCCATCTTGCTTCTGGCCCAGTCACCACTTTTTTGCTGTGTTAACAAAAGAACAAATTGACTGTTGCTCTCATTTCCTCTGTTGCTTTAGAGATTTCCCTTACTCCTTTCAGAAGCCTTGAGGAGATGGGGCTTCAGTGTGATCTGGAGCCCAGAGCAGTGGTTCACAGCCTGCTCTTTGGTCCTTTGTCACGTCTCAAGGAGGATGTCACACACAGGGGCCACACCCAGGATGGGTCACTGTGGGCCAGTGTGGTAGGGCTGCCGGTGACCACGCATGGTCCCCTGTGTCTTAGCTCCAAGCCCTCCCATCACCACCCGCCACATATTGGCTTGCTGAGATAACAGGGTGGGGACTTCTCTCACCTACAGGGCACTAAACTAAGTGGCCAGACCCCTGGATTCTAGTAACATCTCTGCTGCGGCTTTGCTGTGCAAACCAGAACACATCTTTCTCTCTAGTTTCTATATCCGGAAGGCCTGGACAATAATAGCCACCATTTCCCTCTTCTAAAAGAGAGCTTTAGGGAAGGATTTCCTCTATAAGTGATAGGAAATGAGTGTTTAATATTTTAAACCTGAGCGCAATGACTGTACAATTTGTAAACTGACAAAAGCCACCATTGTCCCTGGACCCATGAAGAGTTATGGGGAAAAAAATAGCTCATCTCACTCAATGAAAATACTTGCCAATTGAACATTAGTTTCTCACGCGTAGCCTATTTATTTATTTATTTATTTATTTTTGCTCATACTGAATAAAGTGGACATTTGGTGATGGACTTCTCAGTGCTGTCCCTGTGGCCATCAGCCTATTCACACCATTCCTGGCTGCATTAAGTATCCCCAGTACAGAGAATTAAGTCCCTGTAAAAGTATACTCTGGATTTTACCAAGAGGTCACGGAGAGCCCTCCTTGCCTGGGCAGCCGGCAGCATTCTTATTACACTTCATTTATCTATTTGGGAGGGCTCAGGAGGACCAGCTGGGCCCCTGTCTGCACTCATCAAGAGTTAATTTCTGAGTGAGGTGCTGTGGTCATGAACAAGTGCAGAAGGTACCCATGTGGTCCTGCTGGACGAGAGGGGCCCTTAATTAGCAGCAATGTTCAATCAGGCTGCTTAACCCGCCACGGAGCCAAGATGGTCATGTCCTTCCCGCTGCCCTCCCATAAACACAGAGCCACCGTCAGCCTCGGGTGTCTGTGTGGCCCAGGAAGAGGAAGGCGGTACACATCTGAGCCTGACACACATTCAGGGGCCGCCTGAACATTGCTTTCATTTTCAACGGAGCAGGGAGGGTTAACCCTGAGGGATTTTTTTTTTTTCCTTTTAAAATTTGGAAGCATCCTTCTGTCTTTGCCAACTGAATATTTCCCAAGCTGGGCATCACACTGGCTTTGTTTCTTTGCTGTTAAACACAATGTCATGTTGTCCTGTTGCCGGCGTGGCTTAGTGTGTGTGGAGACTGCTTGCTGCGGTAGCAAGTCCATGCATAGCTCACCAGCCGTAAAGCCTCGTTCCCTCTTTCTGCATCGCGGTTCGTGCTGCAGCTAAATGGGGATGATTGTCCCTGCCCTGCCTACCTGGCGGAGCTGTTAAGAAGATAAAATACAGAAACAGTTTGGAAACTGTCAAACATCATACAAATCTGAGGTGAAATTATTGAATGCCACGTTTGCATTGCTCCTAGTTGACTCATCAGTAGGGCAAGAGGGAGGTGTTTATTTAAAAAAAAAACATTTTTAGCATTGTTTCCATTTTTGAGAGACAGAGGGAGAGTGGGGAAGGGGCAGAGAGAGAGAGGGAGACACAGAATCGGAAACAGGCTCCGGGCTCTGAGCTGTCAGCACAGAGCCCAACATGGGGCTCAAACCCACGAACCGTGAGATCATGACCAGAGCGTAATCAGATGCTTAACCGACTGAACCACGCCGGTGTCCCAGAGGTGTTTATTTTAATGATCATGCAAAGAACACCAGAACCTGGTGTTCTTGCTAGATATCTTGTATTTTTTTAGAGGTGCTATCTAATATTGCAGCATTTAATAAACAAAAAACAAATATAAATGCTTCCTCAAGTTCTGGCAAGATGACTGTCATGCATTTTGAGGACCTTGCTGGACAGAGGGACCAGGATGGTTGGAGGAGGGTGGGTGAGAGTTTCTTAGCTCAGTGTGACATCTTGCTTAGTCAAGAGATCACTCACCTAGGGAAGCTATAGATGGGCGTGGTCATTTTGTCAGTTCCTAGCCCAGGGCGGGTGATTTGGGGACAGTCCACTGTGGAGTCTTTGAGCAGGTCCCTTGATTATCTCTGGTCAAGCACCTGGCATCTTCCCCAACCCAGATGAGTAACCGGATTTACTTAACCATTGGTGGCTTGAAATTCTTTCTGGTGATCAAATGGCCCACAAAAGAAAAGTGGAGGCAAGGCGCCCTGCCCTCGTCAGCAGCTCAGGGGATGATTGGGGGTTTGATTGTGTGGCTGGGGGACTGGCTTGGAACCGAGGGGCCTCCCGGAAGGCAAGTTGCGCCTCAGCCATGGGAAGAATCAAACAAAGACCGAGAAGGTGTTGGTAGAACACATTCATTTTAGATGGAAAGACTTACCACTTTAAAGGTTAGTGTAAATTTTAGGCTTCTTTCTTTACTTACCTGGCAGATCGGAGAGTGCTGTGTCTTGGTGTAATGAAGCATTATGTTGGTATAGCAAAAAGGAAACTGCCTTCCTGCAGGAATTCACTAGAAGCTCATGGTCTGGTGTGGGGCTCGCCAGGGAATGGATATGTGTATACATGTGCGCATAGGCGTTTTTCCTGATGGGGAAGTCGAGACCAAATTGCCCATTACATTGCCTGATTTTACCCGATGGTTTCCTGCAATGGACACTGGATAGAAAATCCATTCCTGTTTGCACACTTATTTTTTTTTAACCTTGGAGTTTTTGGGTTTTTTTTTTTAATGTATGGCTTTTTGTTTTTTCTACTTTTGCCTTCGAAGCATGGAAATGGTTCGTGTAGAATTATTTTGATGGAGAAAAAAAAAGAATTGAAATTGAGGAGTAAATCAGTCACCAGGTAGTTCTTGCAGCCAAAACCCATCAGAGCCAAAAGCTGCCACCATGTCTGGAGCCTCGCTCCAGGCCTCACGGGCATAAACTGGAACCTTGGCAATAAAGTCTGGGGCGCAGAGTCGTCCTATGCCAGTTTCTGGAATCCAGATTCGATACTGCACATTTCTCCTGTTTTGAAAGGAGAAAATCACTACTTTAGACATTGGGTATATCTGTTTCATCCCGAACATGGAAATATTGATGCTGGACAGAGAACATGGGGAAGGAAGCTGTGGAAAGTACATCTGTCCCACTCCTGGCCAACAAGCACATACTTTGTTCTCTGAGACGGTGCCCCGAACCTCTCTGCCCATTAAGAAGGCCATCTCGTCAATGGTGGATGGTGTGCCAAATGGCTATTCCTATGATCAGCCTGGATTGCCTTGAGCCTTGAGTTCTGTGTGTTCTCTTTTCAAGCTCTGGTCATCTCATTGTGACCGTGACAATGAGTGTGATGCCTGAGGTTCATTTATATAGGGCTGGGAATTTGACTCCAATTGCACAGAGTTCTTTCTCATATCATTGATTTTCAGTTGAGTCATACATGTCTACATTTGTACCTAAGTCTCTGTCTCTGACTTCATTGATAAGAATCAGAGGTCATACTTTGGGACTGTCACTGTAGACCTTCCTATTTCTTTTTTGAAACACTCCCTGAGATGGTTGATGCCTAGCTGCTCCCTAGTAAAAGGAACAGCGTGCACTATTCTCTTGACTCCACCCTGGTGAATTGTTGACGGATGGAACTTTTTTACAGAATTCCACCGCACTAAATTACACCGAGAGTCAAAAGGCAACTCTAGTTCTCTGGTAAGTCTGTTCTATCACGGACACTCCAGGGTCCTCGATGTTCAGTATCATGCAGAGAGGACCCAGAGGGCAGGGACAGAAGTCTTAGCCACATCACTCATCTGTCTGGATGCGAAGTGACTTCTCCAAGCTTTAGTTTCTTCTTCTGTAAAATGGCATTAACAACAGTAACTTTACAGCTTTTCCTAATGATAAGTAAATAAGATACAGTGCCATGTAAACATTTGTAAGCTACAAGGCAAATGTTGATTGTATATGTAGAGAGCATGTGTGGCAGAGAAACTATTAATGTGAGTCCCAACTCTGCTTCATTCTCCTCCTGGGCACACGGCCACCTTCTCAGCTGGGTAGGTGCTGCTCGGATGGCCGACAGACAGGATGGACATGAAGTATGTCTGCATCTTCTAGGCCTGGCCCCTCAGATCCAGAAAAGTGGCAGTCTTACACGTTGGAAGAGGGCTGTCCCTGGGTCACCACTTGGATTTGGGCCACTGCCCTTGGGGCTGTTTCACCCAATGTTAATGTTAATAATGTTAATGTTAATAATCACAGTTTTGGAAAAGAATATTACTTGCCACTGTGTTAGCATATAAAGTGCTTGGGTTGCTTTGTTTTGTTTTGTTTCGTTTTAGAGCACAAGTGGGGGAGAGTGGCAGAGGGAGAGAGATTGAGAGCTTAGCAACATGAGGCTCAATCCCATGACGCTGGGATTTATAGTTTTTATAAAAAAGCATAATTGCTTACAATGATTCAGATCCGTATTTTAAGATTTACTAAACTTTTGTACATCTCTTGACCAACAAGAGAAGTTGATAGACTCACTGAGAGGTGAGTTCCTGCTGGAAACGTTAATAATCACAAGAGAAGATTAACTGTCATGGATCAAGCACTTCCCATGTGCCAGACGCACTACGAGGAGAACTTTGCAGACGTCATAGGCACGCACTCAAGTGAGACATTTGCTTTCCCTTTCAAAATTGTTTTATACCGTTAACACTGAATTATGAGACTAGAGCATATTTATTCCTTTCCTAGATTGTCATGCTCCCTTCCACATTGTTATAATAGAATGTGGCGCCCATGATTAAGCCGCGTTGCTAATTATGTAAGAGAGCCTGATTTCTAAAATGTCACAGGGCCAACAGCTACTACAGTCAATTTCTAGCCAACCGTTGCAGGTTGAAAAATTCCATGGGTGTCTCTTGTGAACTGGGTTTGTTCTGGCTGATGTTAGTAACAAGGATAATTATTCAAGGGCATTTGTGGCTTACCAGTGATCCACCAGTCTCTTCTTTAATCTTCTTATGTAAATATGTCCAGCCAGTATGGGTTCCCGCGTGTCTCCTCCATCTGCTTTAAAGCGTCCAAGCACTACATCCACAATGTCATTCCCACAGAGGCAAATGCTGCCATTGATGGGGCCACCCCAGCAGCCACAGATGCGTTCTAATGAATTGACCTCAGATTTGTAGTATCACCTCTTCCTTCAACACCACTCTCCTACCCTTAACACTTAGTGGAGAGAATTCACACCCCAGGGGAAAGAATTGCAACCGACACTAACCTTACTAGAGGGTTCTGGAACAGCCGGGCTTGCGTGACTTAGGGTGTGTTAAGACAACAAATAATGGAAGAGGAACGTTCAGATACAGGCTTTACGCTTGACGTAAAGGAAGTGCTGGGGAGACCAACCTGGTGGCTAAAACGTAGGCTGCGGAAACCCCATCACTGGAGCACGAGACTGGCCCTGGTCTTAGTTGTCTTTTTTTTTTTTTTTTAAGTGTTTCTTTATTTTTCAGACAGACAGACAGAGAGAGAGAGAGAGAGAGAGAGAGAGAGAGAATGAGTGGGGGAGGGGCAGAGAGGGAGACACAGTATCTATATCTGAAGCAGGCTCCAGGCTCTGAGCTGTCAGCACAGAGCCCGACTCAAGGCTCAAACTCAAGAACTGTGAGATCATGACCAGAGCCAAAGTCAGACACTTAACCTACTGAGCCACCCAGGTGTCACTGGTTTTAGTTTTCTTTTCTTTTCTTTTTTTTTTGGTTTTAGTTTTCTTATCTGTCAAGAATCATAGTACCTTCCTGCCTATTTCCTCACCAGTGAGATAAAGCTAATGATAGTACTACCTGCCAAGATTACAGAGTCATTTGGTGTGAAATGCTGATAAGGGGACCCGCAGGGGTGGAGGGATCAGCAGCTCTGGTCATTGTGATCCCTACGGTAACATCATTCACTTCCAATGTTCATGTCCACGTTCTTGGAAAGCCTGATTGCAGACTCTTTGTTTCTGAGCTCTTTATACAGATGGTTTGTGTGTGTGTCTGTTCAGGTATTTATGGAGTACCTGCTGTATGCTAAACAGCATGCCAGCAGTGTATTCCAAGCATGTCCATGTCCATATTATCTATCTTCGGTAGGGAGCATTCTGCAGTGCTGACCTCTGCGCAGAGCACAGAGTCCAGCTTGCACTTCAGGTGCTCCTGACAGTTCCTGGATGACTCACTGGTGGGGTCAAGCTGGCCTCAGAGTCTGTGGGGCCTTGTAGCCTAGAGATGAACTGTCCAGAAATTGTTTGCATGTGTACTCTGCAGCTGATATTAAGCACAGTTAGTAAATGTGGAAGGCGCCTGGATGGCTCAGTGGGTTAAGCGTCTGATTCTTGATTTCAGCTCAGATCATGATCTGACAGTTCATGAGTTTAAGCCCTACAGTGGGCTCTGTGCTGACAGCATGGAGTCTGCTTGGGATCTTCTCTCTCCCCCTCTCTCTGCCCTCCCCTGTGCGTGCTTGGTCTCTCTCTCTCTCTCTCTCCCAAAATAAATAAGCATTTAAAAAGTAATTATAAGGGGTACCTGGGTGTCTCAGTCAGTTAAGTGTCCAACTTCAGTTCAGGTCATGATCTTGCAGTTTGTAAGTTCGAGCCCCACATGGGGCTCTGTGCTGACAGCTCAGAGCCTGGAGCCTGCATCGGAGTCTGTGTGTGTGTCTCTCTCTCTGCCTCTCCCCTGCTTGCACTCTGTCTCTCAAAAATAAATAAAACATTAAAAAATTTAAAAAGTAAATAATGCGGAAATGAATTCTGTGAAACTCAGACACCCTTTAGTAGAAGGATGACTGGATTTTCCTCATGAGGCTGTTTCTAAAAGTTTACATGTTACTGTTACTAATTGTTCGCTCCTAACCCTAGTAATTTTGGCTCCTTACCGAATTGCTGTTTTTTCCAATTGGAGAAGTGAAGTTTTGAATCCTAGAGTGACTTCCTGAACCTCCAGGCTGAATCTGGAACTTGATTTGTCTGGTCCAGTTTTCTGCTCTGTGGAGATCTAGCAGATCCAAATTCGATAGCACTGCATTGGACCCCACTGGCTGTGCTGGGGGTAGAAGCCCAACTGCTTACGGATCACAGAGGTTGTGTGCTTTCTTAGCACAAGCAGATAAACGTGTGTGGTAAATGGGCTTGTGTGTGGACATCCTTACCTTGGGGAGTGTCCCCTGCTTTCAATACCCTTTCTGAACTGATGGCTTCCAGTGCAGTCTCTTCCTGGGTCTTCAGATTCTCACATTTATTCACTGACTGGATAGATAAGTAAATTATAATGACACTTAGAGATCTAGTTTTTACATATCCAAGAGATAGTGTAAAATCAACTTAGCCCAGTAATCAAGATATATGTAGTGGCAGTTGGGGTAGAGGAAAATGGAAGAGAGTAGAGATCCCAGAAATAGACTTACACTTACATGGCCAGTTGATTTTTGGTAAAGATGCCAAGATTATCTTGGGGAAAAGATAGTACATGGCTCTCCAACAATTGGATGTCTGTGTGGGGGAAAAAAACTTAATTTGGTGGTGCCAACCTTTACCTTGGCACCATATGGAAAAATAAACTCTAAATGGATTGTACGTCTAAATATGAGAGCTAAACTACTGAACTTCTAGAAGAAAAGATGAGTGAAAATCTTTGTGACATTTTACAAATGTCAGGAATAGGAAAAATGTCATTTTCCCAGGAATAGGGAAAAATTTGTTAAACAAGACACAGATTGAATTGTAAAAGGAAAAAATGATTTAATTAAAAAAAACAAACTTGTTTTTACGACACAAGAAAACAAACAGGCAAGCCACAGGCCGGGAGAAAATATTTGCAAAACTCATATCTGACAAAGAAGTTGTAGCTAGAATATATGAAAAGCCTTCCAACTCAGCATTAAGAAGACAACCCTATAGATATATAAGGTAGAAGAATGGAACAGAAATTTCACCAAAGAAAACATGAAAGCCAGAAAGTATGTAAGAAGATGCTCAATATCGCTAGTCTTCAGGGAAATGCAAGATAATGAGATACTATTACGTATCCATTCATAGGGCTAAGGCAGCGGCTGACACTACCATGTGTTGACAAGGATGCAGAAAAGCGGGAATTCCTCTATTGCCGGAAAGAATGCAAAATGATACAGCCACTTCTGAAAACCTTCTGGTGATATCTTAAGAAATTAAATACACACTCCCTATATGACCCAGCAGTGCCACTCCTAGGGATTTACCCAAGATGAATGAAAACGTATGTCCACACAAAGACCTGTATACAGATGTCCGTAGCCGACTGGAAACATCAGTTGGTAAAAGGATGAACAGATCGCTGGAACCGCTCAACGGTACAAAGGAACAAAATATTAGCACCTGCAGTAACACGGGTGCATCTCAGGAATGTTATGCTAAGTGCAAATCCACGGTTCCTACCTGCCAGGAAGCCCTACGTGATTGAGCCCCACCCCCACTCCCGCCTTACAGATCTACCTGCACACGCACTTCTGCACACACGCACGCGTATTGGGGCCTCAGTGATGGCGTGCACACCCTCTCTACCTCGGATCCTTTGTGTGTCTTCTTACCCTGGCCGGACCATCCCTCTCCCAGGTATTCCTCACTTCCTTCAGGCCGCTGCTCACACGTTAGCTCATGAGAGATGCCTTCCTTAACTGTCTTTACAAAATATGAAACAGGCTCCACTCCCCCTTGGGTAACCCCTTTACCTAACATAGAATGTATTTATCTGCATATGTGCTTAGTATTTGCCTCCTCCTGCCAGAGTGTAAGCCTGCTTTGTCTACTGCTGCATTTCTCACTCTCTGCAATAATGTTATACAGTGAGTGTCCAGTCAATGATTGTTAGGTAAGTAATGTGAACACACAACATTAGGAATTCGACAGCGGGATAGGATGAGACCTCGGGTATGGTGTGCACAGTCAGGACATATGCTCTTGCATTCTGCGTTAGCAGCTTCTACTTAGCCTTTCCACTCATTCATGTGCTGAGCTGCTCTGACTATGTTTGGCTTTGAGAAACTGAACTAAAGGAAATACACACCGGAAATGAGTGCCAGTGCGTTTAATATGTTCAAGTGGGAAATTCCCAACGTCTTGGCAAAGGTATTAAAAGAGAGCTTTTTGCATGGGGAACTTCTCAAACAATCTATATCCTACCGATTATTAATTAGTCTTCATCACCATGCCTGTTCCCCATTTATAAAAACAAAAATATAAGGCAAAACAAGGAGAAAAGAGTTGTAACTATTTATGAAATGTTGGACTTAAATGCTGTTGAAACCACTTTGGACATAGAGCCAATACTGTCTTCTGACATTACCAGTCTATTCTTCTAATAAAGATTTGTTCACTTTATTTTATTTTTTAATTTTTAAAATTTATTTCTGACAGAGAAACAGCGTGAGCAATGGAGGGTCAGAGAGAAGGGGAGACACAGAATCCGAAACAGGCTCCAGGCTTTGAGCTGGCTGTCAGCACAGAGCCCGACACGGGGCTTGAACCCACCAACCATGAGATCATGACCTGAGCCGAAGTCGGATGCTTAACCGACTGAGCCACCCACCCAGGCGCCCCTAGATTTGTTCATTTTAAAGCCGAGTTGGAAGATCTTACACATGGCACAAATTACTGTCTTTAGATGGCATCACCATGAGTTATGTAGGGACAGTGTTACAGGAGATTGTGATCAGAAGTCACTTTTACGTAGTAAACTTGATGATGTAGGTTTGATGATGTTTTCTGTAGATGCTACATGACTCCCTTTCCCCATTCCCGAATTCTCCCTTCTGGCAGTTACTGCTCATTAGCATAGACCCACATAAGTCCTCCAGAGGAAGAGCCAAAGGGGGCAATGACCTTGAAGCAGTTTTTCTTCCCTCCTTCTGAGTGGCCACGGTCAGTGCAGTGGGTTCTTTGGGAAGACTGCAGGGATACAGTGGTGCTTGGGATTATTTGCCAATTTTGGAGAGTGGTGGTGGCCTTTTTGTTTTCCAGTGTCCCAGATTATCTGAATCCTGGTCCCCTGCCATTCTCCTAGGCCTGCTGATACATCTAATACAAATCACTGTACTATTTTATTTTTAAATTTATTTTGAGAGAGAGAGAGAGAGACACCATGAGCAGGGGAGGGGCAGAGAGCGGTACAGAGGATCCAAAGCAGGCTCTGCTGACAGTGGTGAGCCCAATGCAGGGCTCAAACCGACGAACTGTAAGATGGTGACTTGAGCTGAAGTCAGACCCTCAACTGACTGAGCTATTCAGGTGCCTCTGCACTATTTTAAACAGTAAACATGCTTTGGGGAATCAAAAATTTGGTAAATTTGGGAAACTAGTCATCTGACTAATGGGTCTTTGGAGAACTGACCTAGATTCACTGACGTGTATCATATATCTTTTCTGCATTTGCTGAGACAGTCGCGTGATTTTACACATTTTGCCCTCGTAGTGCGTTCCATTGATACCTTTTCTGATGTTAAACCATCCTTGCATTTCTAGGATAAAACTACTTGATTATAACGTATTGTACAGAAGGTGCATAATTAAGTTCATATAGCTAGCATTTCATTTGGGATTTTCGCATTTCTGTTTATAAGTGAAGAGGGCCCGTTTTATTTTGTTTTCTTACTTACCTGACTTAGAATTGAGATTAATTGTACTGGAACCATAAAATGAGTCAGGCGGCTTCTCCTCTTTTTCTAATTAGTGGAACATAATGGAATGTTTTCAAAGTTACAAATTGCAGCTGTTTAGAACCCCAGTTGTGTTTGGTTTACTTAAGCCACCGAAAATATTTTTTTAAAACTTTATCCTTAATTAACCTTTTAAATTAAAAAGATACTTTTCTAGTTTCACTGTTTTTCTTTTTTCCAGTGAGTGACTTACATTAACTGTCCCAGTTAATTTTTAATGAATATTTATTCACTCATTCATTGGACATTCATTACGATTTACTGGGCATTTGCTCTGCACAGGGCATTATCCCAGGCACTGGGGGAGAAATGAATGGCAAGAGTTCTTTCTTCATTTTTTCTGGAAGGGAAACAGAGCTCATTTACCTAAGGCAGCATGTCTCATTCTATGAAAGAGGGGGTTGGGATCCCCTGAGACCTTCAGCCATTTGTCTCTCACGGAATCGTAATGTTGCATGTTTGTTGAGCTGTAAACGATTCATAGTCCCAACTTTTCTAGTTTCAGATAGAAATTTACCTAATTATTCATTCATCAAATATTTATAAAGTACCTACTGTGTGCTAGGCAAAGTGTATGGCACGGAAACTCTGAAGTCATCTTCAGTAGTTTGTGTCAAGGTCATCATTATTTTTGGAAGATGCAGATTCTCATTTACTCCTGTTCTGAACATATTTAAAAAGTATTTGAAGGCAGGAGTATCTCAGGAGGGGCCCCCTGTGTTTCCTTGTCGCTTCCGCTCTACACGTGTGCACAGGAACACTTGGTAACAAGCGCCATCCGTGGCTCTTCACGGAGCAGCAGGTGCATTTCCGCCTTTTTTCCGGGTTGGCGGTTCAGGTGTGCTGAACTGGTGTGGTCACCGTGCTTTGTGTTTCTTAGAAAGAAATCAGAAACAGGGTCGCCTGGGTGGCTCAGTCGGTTGGGCGTCCGACTTCGGCTCACGTCATGATCTCACGGTTTGTAGGTTTGAGTCCCGCATCGGGCTCTGTGCTGACAGCTAGCCCAGAGTCTGGAACCTGCTTCAGATTCTTGGTCTCCCTCTCTCTCTGACCCTCCCCTGCTCACACTGTCTCTGTCTCTCTTGCTCAAAAATAAATAAAACATTGAAAAAATTTTTTAAAAAGAAAGAAATCAGAAACAGAGTCAAGTTGATCAGACATCTTCCCTCTGTAGTTGAACTCAATCCCTAACTTACTTTACCTGGTCCCATGGCTTCTAAGTACCACGTCCATGATAATGGTTCCCAGTGAATAGACTTGTCCAGATTTCTCCGTTCAACCGCACACTACCTTTTAGGTCCACTGGACCGTCTGGTAGCCCTCTCATACTTGCCACATCCAAATCCAGTGCCTGATCCACCGTCCACTTGTTCAGCAGCCTGCTTCCTCCTTTCCACAAATGGCATGTCCCCTTTTTACCAGTTGCTCACCCCAGAAATCTTGGACTCATTCTTGACCCCTTCCTCCCTTCTGTCCTTCCTCCTTCCTGTCTTCCTCCCTATTTCCTTCCCTCCTTACTTTCCTCCTTCCTTCCTCCTTCCTTTTTTTCCCTCCTTCCTTCCTCCTTCTGTCTTTTCTCCCTTCCTTCCTTCCTTCCTTCCTTCCTTCCTTCCTTCCTTCCTTCCTTCCTTCCTTCCTTCCTTCCTTTCCTTCCTTCGTTCCTTCGTTCCTTCCTCCCCTTCCCTCTCTCTCTCTCTCTCTCTCTCTTTCTTCATTCAGGAACTCAATCTATCATCAAATCCCATTGGCCCCACTTTCAAAATACCTAGAATCCAAGACCACTGACCCCTCCCCCACCCAAGCTGTTTTTCCTACAGCAGCCGGGTGCATCTTTTTAAAAAAGTGACACTGTACCATTCTTCTGCATAGAATGGCTCGACATTGCTTCTTATTTCATTTGGTATAAAATCCAGAATCCAGACCTTCAAAGCCTAAACTTACCCCCCCCAACCCACATTCCTGTAGCCCTCCCTGCCCCCTACACCCCTGCACACATTCACGACATTCTCGGCCGTCTTGCTCTTCCCCATACCCACTTCGGAGCCTTTGGCCTTGCTCTTTCCACTGCCTGGAACATTCATGTCTCAGGTACATACCTTCACGGCGTATTCTCTTACTTCCTGTTCTCCCTGAACAGATGTTCTACCAGAGGGGCCCTGCCTGACCATTTCTCACGCAGTCGACACGCCATCCCTCGTCCCTGTTGATCCCCTTCACCCTGCTTTGTTTTGTTTTCACCATATTGCTGCCTTATGTATTTACCTACTCCATAATCTCAGTGTGTATTTTTTTAATATAAAAGTGATATTTTATTCTATCAACTTGCTCAGCGCTTTTGCTTCACAGAATAAAGCTGACACACCGGTAAGAACGCGCCCTGTTACCCTGTGTTTTCAACAGTCCCTCTGCAGCGACAAGCCACTGTATGTCCTTCAAGCTCCTGGGAGAAGCAGGGGCCTAGAGAGATGTGCTGGTACTAAGGAAGCATCCAGAAATGAATGGGACATTAGAAGGCTAACTAAAGGTCTCAACAACTTTGACCTTTTATTTGTCTTAAGAAAGTCAGGGTTTCTCCTCTTTGTTAGAAACTACGCGAGCCTGTGAACAGGTCATTTCATCAGTGAGAAGAGTACGTTAGGGGTTCAAGTCCAACTGTGAACATGTCCGTGAGATTGGGAAGCAGGAGCAAAGTTCAGTAAGAGGGAATGGGGAGGAATTACCAGTTTCCCTCCATGTCCATCTGTCCGGTGTGGCTAGACAGACCCAAGTTCTGGATAATCTCGGAGGCAGTTCCTGCAATGGACGTGGTAGCATGTGGCTTCACAAGGAAATAAAAGGGAAGTGAAACCAAACCAGCAGGCTGGCCGTCAGAGTTCAGGTGGAGACAGCACTTGGGTCTCAGTCATTCCCAAAGGGAGTGGCACGGCACACCCTTCCTTTCCCGGAGCCTCCCCACACCTTCCTCCAGCTGCGGGTCCAAGTGCGCCACCATCCTGATAGCTCTGTGGTTCTGAGATGCGACATTGGCTGCTGTCTTCTTTGGGAACGGCTGTCTGTGGCACCAGGCTCGCCACTTACTAGCTGTGTGGTCCTGGGTCAGTCACTGAAGTTACCTCCTCCACGGTGCTGATGCAGGACCCCCACCGGGGAGCGCCGCCCCAGGAGTTAAACGGAATCATAGGCAGCAGTTCACTCAGGGGCTGACGTCACCAAACCAGCTGATGGCGACTCTCTTCCTCCTTAGTGTGAGTCACCGGAAAGTGTCATTTTTGCAGACCTGAAGCAGCGGAGTCTCAGCAACGCTTCATACACTTCTGCCCGGTGCCTCCGCTCCGACCCGTCCACAGGGGATGGTTTGTAGGCAGATGGCAGCTGTCCGTGGTCACACAGGTGCCAAAGTGAGCTCGCTCTCCTGCCGTGTGACAGAAGAAAAGGCTGCCTGTCCCCAGGGATTGGCGCCGGGAGCCTGTTGAGCAGCGGCCAGGTGATTTAACTGGGGTCCTTTCTTAGGCTTCACTATTGGCACCTGGTTAATGGGATGGGGATTTAGGGACGCGGTACCGAGATTGTCTTTTCCTGTTCTGTGCAGCAAGGTCCCGAGCGCCTTGGCGACAGGCAGTGCTTCCCCGGCTGGGTTTTCAGGTGTTCGTGCTCCCATTTCTGGGGCGGCCCGTGCCATTCCAGAACCCTGGTTGCTTTCTGCTGCTTTTCCTCGGGGGGGCTCAGGGTGCAAAACCTGCTCGCGCCGTCCCAGCTGGCCCTTTGTCATCAGGTGGTGGCGGGACACCCCATTCTACCCTGGTTTCTTGTGCCCTCTTTTTTAAATTTTCCTTTCTTCCTCTCCCCCCCCCCCCACTTATGTGGCCCCCTGCTTGTGTGGTTGGAGAGGAAGGGGCGCTCGGGGCTGGTGGCAGCCTGTCCTTGGGCATTTTCCCGCCCTTGGGTATTTTCCCGATCACTCTCCATTTCTCTCACGTGGTACACACCCACCTAGAATAGGTTACATTTAATGGGGTGAGAAAAACCCACACTGGAAGAGAAAAGTCACAGGTGAGGTCAAGCGGCTTCCTCCCGGGAGGGAGAGCGATTTTCTCTCCTCTGGCTCCCACACCAGAAATTCATACAAAAGAGCTCTTTTTATGTTTGATGTATTGCTTTTAAAAAACAAATCCTTTGCGTCTTTTCTTTTTTTTTTTTTTTTTGGTTCATACTTCTTGGCCGATCCAGCAGGAATTTGGCAGCTGACGGTGCTGCTTCTCGAAAATGCTAAAAGCCGCCTCAAGGAGAGTCCCTGGCTTCTGGGAAGGCTGGAGTCGGGGCAGGGACTCCGGGTGGGTGGGGCGCCTCCTTCCAGTCCGCGCGTATTAAAGGGCTTTTTGGTTATTGACAATGATCGTGCGCATGGAGGCTCCTTATGCCATTCTCTTTGCTCACTGTGTATTGGAAATTTTTTTATAACGGAGAGGGGTTTTTTTAGGGTTACCCAGGGCCCAGCGAGATGTGGGTAGGCTTTGTTTTAGATACATACACTGCCCTTTACCCCCTGTGCAAAATCTTTTCTATTATGATTCAGGTTCCAGAAAATCTTTGACAAGGCATAGTTAATAACCCACTGTAAGTACAAGGAAGCTCAGGCCTCACAACGAAGGCACACCTTAGTTGTTTCATTTTATTCTGTTTACAAAGCATACTGTCCAGCCCCCAAAATCTTTGCTGTAAAAAGCATCAGAAGCTATGTCAGTACGGAATCGGCACAGACAGGCCACGATGGCGTGAACAAAATAACAGAAGAAAATTCTGCCGACCTCACACTTTTTCTAAATGGAGAGAACCCCAGAACTCTGCCATCTTCTGCTTCCAGAAACTCACGTGCTCTGCAGACTGAATGAAACGATGTCCCCCAGAACCGTAATCTAGCAAAGCCTGGCCCGCCTCCCAATGCAGACAGCCCCCCTTGCTGTCTGAGTCTTGACACAGCAGATTGGAGCATTCCCACTGCCTTCTGGACCTTTCTCTGCAGATAAGCAGAAACGGGAGACTCTGAGAATGAGAGCCAAATACAGAATATATCTTTGTGACTATTATTATGCCTTTACTCTGGAATATAGGAGCCGAGCGTGGAACCCTACTCCACAATCCTTCATTATACACTGAACATGTTTGTCATCCACTAAATTCGCCAAAAAACAAACGAACAAAAACATGGATTTTTTTTTAGTGTTATTATCCAAGATAGACAAGGATATAATGAAGTAGGTACTCTGAAGCCAAGTTTAAACCTTGATGGGAGTGAAAGTGGAACAGTCATGAAAACATTTTGGTGGTGGGCATTAGGGATCATAAGAAGTCCCTACCCTTTGATCCAGTAACCCTACTTTGTTGTAGTCTACACTCAAGAAATATATGGGAAAATATATGGGAATATCCTTTGGGAAACTGGTACTTATGAAACACATTGTATATAATCACTCAGTGGGATATTATCCATCAACAGAAAGACTAACAATATAGAGTGATGCTCAGATCAGTTAAAAAGTAGTTTAAAATAAGTTGTTTGAGGGGCACCTGGGTGGCTCAGTCAGTTAAGCATCTGACTTCGGCTCAGGTCATCGTCTCGCGGTTCATGGGTTCAACCCCCACATCGCGCTCTGTGCTGACAGCTCAGAGCCTGGAGCCTGCTTCAGATTCTGTGTCTCCCTCTCTATCCGACCCTCCCCTGGTCATGCTGTCTCTCTCTCTCTCTCTCTCTCTCAGAAATAAATAAAACATTAAAAAAAATTTTTAAATAAAAAAATAAAATACGTTGTTTGATTAAAATCTTGAAACATGCATCTAAAAAAGTACTAGGAAATACGGAAAAGTGGTTACATTGTGTTCGGATGATTGTATCTTTTATTTCTGTTTTCCAAACTATCTGTGGCATGATTACTTTCATGAATTAAATATCCTACATCCCCCTACCACGGTGAAGGAAAATGTTATTGAGCCTCCACTAATTTAGAATTTATGGTTATCCAGTCAAAGATTAAGTTGGAATTTCCTTGGTTTATGGGCAAACAAAACTGTAGGGAAATTGTTTAAACTACGTGAGGAGTGCAAGCCCAAAGTCCTACTTTAGCATATTTTTAATTAATTGAATGCATTTGAAAGAACTAGAACTGCATGAAAAACATTTTTTTTCTTTCACCACATCAGACTACAGTCATCCGACCCAATGATTTCATTCTTTTTGTGATATTAAATGGATGAGGTGGTGCGTAGTATGTGAGAAGTGAGAACAAATGTCAGGTGGCTTGTGTGGCTGTAGGGATGGGTCCTTTTGTTGACTTTTCCTAATAGGATATCAAGGTACTCATTTGCTAACTGGTGGGGTTCTCTCATACCAACTTTCCTAAAGATTTTGTTCCTGATCTTTGAAATGAAAATGCTGTACGAAAACAACAAAATCCAACTACTGGCAATTAAAGATCTCAGGCACAGGACTGCACCCCCGTCTGTAGGAAATGGGATGACTGCTTTCGGGACTCCTCAAAATACAAGTGATTCATTTTGACCAAAGAAGTTCTTCATCCTCACTAAAAATTCCTTTGACTTTTTATGACTTCAGGATCCTTTTAATAACACACTCATTTTATATAAGAGTCTCCCACTGTAATGCAGTGCACATACCTCTCTTCCAGACCCCGCCCCCAGGCCTCCGCCCACCCCACCCGCCACCCCCACATTACAGACCCTAGTCTGTAGCAGGAACTTCCATCTTCCCCTTTGCATTTTAGTGCTTATCGTAAAAAGCCTTATGAGAAGTTCCAGGCAGTTTCATTTTGTGAAAGCGCACCCAGCAATCTCGATTTCATTAGAACGTTAAGCTCCGTTTACTGTTCTTGGCTTTATGAGGGTCATGCGCTCGCTGGGACGGCATTTAGCAGTGGGTCTCGCGGTGTGTCCGTCCCAGCGTTCTGCAGGAGAAGCCGCTCGGACCCTCCTGTGGACACGGGGCGGCGGTGCTGTGCCGCGTGCCCACAGGTGGGCCCAGCCCATCGTGAGCTCAGCACGCCCTCAGTTCTGCCCCCTGTGCGTGTTCCTCCGGGGACGTGCCGCTGGACGCTTCTCGAAGCCTTGAGCATGGGGGCAGACAGAGGCGTGCAAGGCACAGTGGCCGGAAGACAAAGTGCCAGGGTCTCCAGGAAATGCCACGGTTTTGACTTTCCTGGGGAGTGGTCCCCCAGCAGTTTACTGGAGGCTTCAGGGAATTGGGTGAATCTAGCAAAATGAAAATGGAATCTCCGTGTGATCAGAACCGAGCCAAGCCCAGGGATGAAAGCAAAGCAGAAGCACAAGGCAGCGGCATTTGCCCAAGGAGCCCTGAGGACTCCCCCCTCCCCCCGCCGTGGATGGGCCAAGGTCAGAGGCCCCTTCTGGCCCACTCCCCGGCTCAGGTGAGCTGCATGTTTACCACTCGGCAGGCACTAACAACCACTGTATTTTGTAAGCCCCTGACAGCTTCATCAGGTGTTTTCACTGGCCTTTTCTTTCTTTAAAACAAATTTTTGGGGGGCGCCTGGGTGGCTCAGTGAGTTAAGCGTCCAACTTCAGCTCAGGTCATGATCTCACAGTTTGTGACTTCAAGCCCGCTCGGGCTCTGTGCTGACAGCTCAGGGCCTGGAGCCTGCTTCGGATTCTGTGTCTCCCTCTCTCTCTGACCCTTTCCTGCTCATGCTGTCTCTCTCACTCCCTCTCAGAAATAAAACATTTAAAAAAATTAAACAAAATTTTTAATGTTTTATTTTTGAGAGAGAGAGGGAGACACAGAATCCGAAACAGGCTCCAGGCTCCACGCTGTCAGCACAGAGCCCAATGTGGGGTTTGAACCCACAAACTGTGAGATCATGACCTGAGCAGAAGTCAGAGCTCAACCGACTGAGCCACCCAAGCGCCCCCACGGGCCTTTTCTTTTAATCTTCCTTTTGGTCACGTGGGATAGGAAAGGAAGACAAGATGATCCCTCTTTCTCCATAATATCCCGAGCACCACAGACAGGGGTGAAGTGTGCCCTGTTGTAAGATGGCCCAGAACTTGGAGCTGCCCCTCTCCTAGAAGAGATATTGCCAAGCGCCCTTCTCTCCCTTCTATCGTGTCAGCTTAGCAGCGGGAAGGAGCTGACTTTACCTAATGCCCGCAGTGTGCCCGCGGCTCTGCTCAGGGTGCCCATGCGCTGTGGCACATTGATTATCGGAGGGTTACAGGGAAGGTCCAGGTTTATTTGTGAGGAGCCTGGGGCTCAGCATAGACAGGTGGCCCCCACGAGGGTCCCCAGGAAAGCACCTGCACTGGGTTTTCTGTGATGCCGACTCACAATGCTGGAGTCCCAACTGCCCAGAACTCCCCAAGAGACTGGCGCTTAATTGCCAGGTTCCGCGAAAAATACAAGTGGTGTCTCATCCCGCTGTCACCTGGGGTGCGCTCTTGGGAGAGCCTCCGAAACTGGGTTATCCCAGGACTTGGAGTGGAGGTGACAGTGTCCTAGCCAGCATGTAAACACACACACACACACACACACACACACCAGCTGAAAGATGTAAGTCTATATTCCTGCGATTTGTTCAGTACTTCTTGGCCTTGATAAGTTCCAGCTTTGGGCCATGGCTGAAGGCAGTGCTGTGTATAGATGAAATTATTACCTACAAAGGCAGGCTTATTTCCTACACATGTTCACATCTCTAAGTGCAATCTGGGTTTGCTGCGCTTTGACCTGCCCCCACCACGAAGCCAGCCGTCTCCCCTTGAACTCTGGCCCCTCATGCTGGCCCGCCCTCGTAGGTGGTCCACACGGCCTAGTGTCTCCGATTATCCTTCCTGCGAAGTCTTTTCTCCCCGGTGTGATTATACATTCAGTGCGAAATGCAACTTCACTTAAGACTCCTTTGCATATATCTCACATGGCGTTTTAAGTATTAGGAACCAAGTAAATAAATATTTGTTATTAAAAACTCCACTCCATTGGCTTACCCTATCATTGTTCTGATGGTTCAGGATGCTTTTCAAAAGTTGTGTTGTTTTGTTTTAAGAAAAAGGAAGCAAAGAAAATGCCTGGAAAAGATTTATGTATTTGGTTGGGGGAGGGGGAAATTAAACTTCTCATAATAGTTTTTAAATTAAATTTCGGGCTTGTCCAAATCCTTCCCTTCTCCGCCCTTCCTCTGATATTCCCTCACTCATTAAAGCATAGGATTTTGATGGTATTCACAGGGAAGCCGATTTACTGGAATAAAGAAGTTCTTTAAGTTTTACATTTTGGAACCTTCCCAGTGTGTCTGAACCCGGGTTTCAGATTTTACTGGCATTTTGTTGGCAGGGTGCTCTTTGGAGCCTGTCCTTATTTTGAGCCTGTTTCCTGACACCTTTGGCGGTATGGTACAATGTTTTTTAGATTTAAAAAAAGAAAAAAGTTTAAATAGAAAAGCATACATAAACATATACAGAAGATCGATTATAAAATGTCAGGTAAAATAAAAGGGCAGTAAAAACTCTCAAAAATTAACAAACGGGAAACACTTTCTTTTTAAGGGGGCGGTTGAAGGCAGGATGGGGTGAGTGATCTAGAGAGAATGTTTCCAGGAAACCCCAGGAGAAGCTGGCTTTTCATTTCTCCTCATTCTCCTCGCAAGTATCTTGTTGAAATAGGGTCCAGGACCCTGTCCTTCCCGCCGCGCCGGGCACACGGTTGCTACCTGCCGTCGTCAGGGAGACACGTCACCCAGCTGAAGTGAGGGAAAGCTGACAGAGGGCAGGGGGACCGGACGCTCCCAGGTTGAGGGCATCTCCAGACACCAGCCACAAAGGAACCCCGAGCCCGTGGCGAGATCTGTGAGAGGGGAGGCCGAGGCCCAGTGTTGGGAGAAAGTAAGAGCCTCTGCCTCCTAAAGCTGGCCTCCCATTTCGGGTAGACAAGAGCAGTCAAAGAGAGGCGTGCAAATTGAAAAGGAAATGAAGGGGCGCCTGGGGGGCTCATTCGGTGAAGCATCCGACTTCGGCTCAGGTCATGGTGTCGCAGTTCGTGGGTTCAAGCCCCGCGTCGGGCCCTGTGCTGACAGCTCAGAGCCTGGAGCCTGCTTCCGACTGTGTCTCCTTCTCTCTCTCTGCTCCTCCCCTGCTCATTACTGTGTCACTCTCTGTCTCTCAAAAATAAATTAAAATAACCCTTTATTTAAAAAGGAAAAAGAGAAAAGGAAGTGAAGCTGTCTCTGCCATGCCTGGGCGATCTTAGCGAGTCAACGGTAACATCTGCCGCAACAATGGAGGAATCCGGCAAGAGAGCAGGACATTGCGAGGCCGACCTGCAGGAGCCTCCCTGGAAGCCGGCCTCAAGGGGCCGACAGAGTTGGCTAGAAAACGGAATGGGGGGGAGGGGGTGAGAGGGGATAACCCTGTGAACAAAAGTCGGTTCTAGAATCGGATTCTGAACCAGGTTTAGTTCATGGGGGCCGTACACCCAGCGTCTCATGGAGCGACTCCGTGCCTTGAAGAAAGAGGCCCCTTGTCCCAGGGAATGAAGAGTTAAGCCGGTGCTAAGCTTCCTCATGGCACGAGCTGCGGCCTGTCGCTTGATCTCTGGCGGGGTGGGGGGCAAGGAGGGCTCTGGAGAGAGTCCTGAGCCACCAGAGGGACAGAGGAAGGGTGATATTCGGGGCAGCAAGGTGGTGAAAGAAGCAATGTTTCTGAGGCCAGCTGGCCGGGGCAGGAAATTCTTGCTCATAATTATCCTTGAAGCAGCCGAAGGTATTGGGTGGAAAAGGGGGCCCAGTGAGGGCCTGGGTGCCAGGGTGGAGCCTCTTTCTAGAGGAAGAAATTCATTACCTTCACCTTGCTTTGTCTGCCCAGCTGTTTCAACAGCCCCTTGGCTCTGTAGGTAGAGAAACTATTTGGGGTTTTATGTAAATTGGTGAAGAAAGACCGGCATTTTTGAAACAAGAGTGCATACAGAGTAGGGAAAACACCCACTCAGACAGACAGACAGACAAGGCTGAGCTAATGAACTGTGGCATGAGTACGTTGGTGGTTCGTTTCGTTTTGTTTTTTTAATGGAAGATGGCTCTATTTCAGTTCTGAAAAATGTCAAGAATCCCATTCTGCTTTTACATTCTCAGTATACATTTTCAGAACTTTCCAGAAAAACTTACTACCCCCCGGGACTGTCAAAGTTATACAGCTAGCAAGCACATTTTAAGAGACTGGTGGTGTTTCTACCTTCAGGTTTTGTTTTGATAGGAGAAGAGATTTTTTTGGTAGTGACTCACAGAGTGGGCCTCTGAGCCAAGCAAACGCGGTTAACTGTTCTGGGACCTCACCAGGCCATTAACCTGGGCAGCCTCCACTTCCTCGTGAGTAAACTGAGACCACGTGGCAATGACCGTCATGGGGCCACTGGAGTGTTGAAGTGAAAATCGCCCATACTGAGGGCTCGAGGGCATGGTTGGGTGCTCGGTAAATGGGACCATTGGACTGTGTGGTAATCTTGTTTGGACTTTCTGAGGACCTGAAGATCCCATTCTTTACCTGTGGTTGAAGATACGTGGCTCGCTAATTAATTCACTTATGAGGCTTTGGAGAAATTCTCAAGGCCAGTGGGAAAATGGTGCTGTGTTGGCTGGTGTACTTGCTGTTGGAAGCCTGTCAGAATGACATAGTGCTCTAGAGTGCATGGGCGAGAGAGAGAGAGAGAGAGAGAGAGAGAGAGAGAGAGAGACTGATGGACCTAGCCCTTAACATGCTTGGTAGAGCTGAAAACTACTCAGTCTTGACATCTGGTGACTGTGAATGAAGCCAACCTGGGGAAACAGAACATTAACGAGGAACTTGGACATTTTCAGGTCAGTCTTGTATACAGTGGTGCTCTCTGGCGTGCACTTCCTCCTGATTGCCAGTCCCTTATGCCTTTACCCTTGCCCCTTGTTCTCGACTACCAATCACCACCTTAGCTCTAGAAAATAAAATCTCTTCCGTCTGTGGGCATGTTTCTGCATTATCTTAGAGGGTAGAAAAATAATGCAATACTTTATTTCACTAGTTGTGGTGGCCAGAGGAGAGAGGGGAGTCTTTCATGTTGTAGCTCGGGGGAGTTTTCAAGAAATAGTTTTTTTTTTGTTTTTTGTTTTTTAAGTCATTGAGAAATCTCTTTTGGGACACTGGCTTGCAGATCCCAGGCTTTGGACCAGCTGCATCCTAATTGCTTTGGGCACACCCAAGCTTTGCTCTGGAGATTGGGATTTGATGCATCAAAGATGAAGCCTTAGTGTCTATTGGTTTCGTCTTGTTTTAACTCTGCAGGCGGTTCTATGCGCAACTTTGTTAGAAGCCCTAGCTCTAGAGGCAGCTTTGCTTCTGTGACCTTGATTCTCTGGTCAGGATCCCACATTTGTGGAGATTGGTGGTTTCTAGCAAAGACGGAGTCATCTGCTAAAATTGAATGAAAAGTACAGCACAAAATGTCTAAATGTGATCTCAGTTTTTTCTAAAGTTTATAATAGAGATGATTGAGATCTTAAAACCTCTGGCCTGTTAAACATGAGGAGTGCTCTGTGGAATGTCAGGGGACCTGGTCATTCTGGCTGATCTCTACCAGACCTCGTTCATACCTTCCTGAGAAAGTCCAGTGTCTGTCTAGCCTGATCAGGGTGAGGTGAAAGCCTTCGTTCAGGGTTCATAGGCTTAAATTCCTTAACTAGTCCATGTTAATGGGACTCATTGCCTTGATCACCACGTGTTGCAAATGACACACAGAGCTACAGGTGCACAGAGATTTGATGCAGACCAGGAGTACTAAAGCCATTTCAAGAACAAATAGAAATGGCTTCCCTAGGAATTGTTCTACAAGATCATTAGCCAAAACTTTTTAGTCTTGTTAATAGGCAGGACTCCAATAGAGAGAGCATGGCCACGGAGAAAATCAAGAAAAAAATTTCAGAATCTCTTTAATGAAGTAAATGTTGCTGCTTAAATCTGTTAAAGACAACACATAAAAAATTACAGACCCATATCACTCTGAGCATGGATACAGACGTAATAAATATTAAACAGAATCCAAAACTACATTAAGAAAGTAATGCACCATGATTAAGTATCTTTTCCAGGAATGCAAGGTTGGTTCAATATGGGGAAAAATGATATATTCATATATATATTTGTTCATTAATATGTCAGTAGAAGGAAAGAGAAAAAGCATATGGTTATCTCCATAGATGCTGAAATCGCATTTCATAAAATTCAACATCTTGTCCTGATAAATACATTCCTAAATGGAAATTAATGGATATTTTCTTAATATGACTGTATGTGTATGTGAGTACCAAAGATAGTGCCTTCTTTAGTGTGGGAACCTTAAAAACTAAGGGTTCCACTAAGGACCGAAACAAGGCAAGGATACTCACTATCTCTACATGTACTTAACGTTGTACTGAAGGTGCTAGCCAATCCAAGTATACAACAAATGTCAATTAGAAGCAACTCGAAAAGAAAGAAAACCTATGTCTCTTTGCAGATGTCGCTCTAGAATGCCTGGGAAACCATAGGGAGTCAACGATTCTCTAATAAAAGATTTCAGTGAGGGAGCAAGATATAAAAATCAACATGCAGAAACCTGTAGTTTTTGTACATGCCAACAACCAGCAAAGGATGGGTATGCAGTTACAATAGCAACAAATAAGATAAAATACCGAATTAATGAACTTTAACAAATGTGTAAAATTTACATGAGATAACTTTATAACATGTCTGAAATACACAAAAGTTACCTGGAAAACATGTAAGACATTGCCTGTTGATAGATGGGGCAATTTGACATCACAAAGATATCCGTTCTCCCCAAGTTAATTTATAAGTTTAATGCACTTGTACTAAAAATACCATTGTTTAAACCATTAAGCTAGACGAGTAGATGCTAACATTCATTTAGAAATGCAAATATGCAATAATAGGCAGGAAACAATGATAAAGAAAAACCATGAAGTGATACTAGCCTTGCTAGATTTTCAAACTTGCTATAAAGTCTCTGTAATTAAAACAGCGTGGTACTGGGGCACCTGGGTGGCTTAGTCGGCTAAGCGTCCGGCTTTTGCTTAGGTCATGATCTCACGGTTCGTGGGTTCGAGCCCCGTGTCGGGCTCTGTGCTGACTGCCAGCTCAGAGCCTGGAGTCTGTTTTGGAGTCTGTGACTCCCTCTCTCTCTGACCCTCTCCTCCTCACGCTGTCTCTCTCTGTCTCTCTCCTAGAAATAAATTTAAAAATGTTAAAAAAAAAAAAAAGTGTGGTACTGGCATATGAGTAAATGGAGAGGCCAGCAGAATGGACTAGAAAGTCCAGAAATAGACCCAAGTACATATAGAAATGGTATATGCTAAAGGTGACATCCCAAATTGCCAGGCCAAAGAAAGACTCTTTTTGAGAGAGCGAGGGAGGGTGAGAGAGAGAGAGACAGGGGAAGGACAGAGAGAGGGAGAGAGAATCCCAAGCAGGCTCCGCGCTGTCAGTGCAGAACCCAGTGTTGGGCTTGATCTCATGAACCACGAGATCCTGACCTGAGCCAAAATCAAGAGTTGGATGCTTCAGTGACTGAGCCACCCAGGTGCCCCCAAAGATAGATTTTTAAATAAATGATCCTGGGACAGTTTGATAGATATTTAGGGAAAAAGATAAAATCAGACCCATTCCTGTCACCATACATAAAAATAAACTCTAATTAGATCAGGGATCTCGATTTAAAGTGAAATCTTACAAATATTAGACACAAGTGGATGAGTTCCTATCGAATTTGGATGTAGGGAAGGACTCAGAAGACACAAAAGCAAGAGGCAGCAAATGGTTGATACAGCTGACTACTACATAAATATAAAAGATCAAACACTTTTCCAAGGTAAGAAAAAACCATAAACAAAATTAAAAGATAACAAAGTGGGAGGAAATATTGGCAAGATGCCACAGATAAAGCACCATTATTCCCTGATATATGAACTCTTAAAAATAGGCAAAAAACAGGGCGCCTGGGGGGTTCCAGTGGTGAAGCATCCGACTCTTGATTTTGGCTCGGGTCATGATCTCACAGTTTGTGAGATGGAGCCCTACGTTGAGCCCAATTGTCAGCACAGAGGCTACTTGGAACTACTTGGGATTCTCTCTCTCTCCCTTGCTCTCTGCCCCTCCCCTCTTCAAAAATAAATAAATAATACTAAAAAAAATAGGCAAAAGATATGAACAGGTAATTCACATACACTATTATATGTATATATGGCTCTTAAACATATGGAAACCTCTGGGAGCCTGGGTGGCTCAATCGGTTGAGCATCCAACTTTGGCTCAGGTCATGATCTGATGGTTCGTGGATTCGAGCTGTCAGCACAGAGCCTGGAGCCTGCTTCAGATTCTGTGTCTCCCTCTCTGTCTGACCCTTCCCTGCTCACGCTGTCTCCCTCTCAGGGATAAATAAAACATTAAAAAATTAAAAAAAAAAAACACATGGAAGCCTCATATGTAAGAGAAATGCAAGTTACAACTATGCTGAAAGCTGTCTCACCTGGCAAAAACGAAAGCATGGGGCGTCATACTGTACTGGTGAGGCTGGCGGGGAGCAAATATGCCATCTGTGGCTGGTTCATTAGTAATGCAGGGGAGTCTGGCAGCACCTCACAAAGCTACGTGTGTGTTTTCTTTCCGTCCCAGCATCCACTTGTAGGAACTTATCCTTAAGATGCACTTAAACAACACAAAACTGCATGAGAACAAGGGTATTCACTATACTGTCTTTTGGAGACAACCTAAATGCCTATACATAAGAAAGTTGTTGAATAAGCCATGCTACGTCCACACAGTGGTGCACCCCTCAGTTTAGAAGAGAACGAAGAAGAGCCCTATGAACTTAAAAGAGTATTTTCCAGGTTAGTAACTGGAAGAGAAAAAAAAGGGGGCAAAGAAGTATCTACAAAATGGTAACTTTCTAAAAGGGAATAAAGGGAAAAAAGAAAATCTGCATGTTTCAGTTCATTTGTGCGGAAGGAAACATGGGAAGAATAAACCAGATACTAGTGACATTAGTTGAATTGTTATTTATAGAAAGGAGTTGGAGGGAGAGATCCAGGTAGAGGTAGAAGAAGTGAGTTGGGGAGCGTGGCACTTCTCAGTATACTTCTCTGTGTAGTTCTGATTCTTGGAACTGAGTTTTAAAAAATATGAAGGAAACAAAGATTGGAGGAGGAGCCTATAATAGGATACAGAAGTACAATTAAACATAACCTTATTTCAGACGAATAACATAACCACACTACAGTGGAAGAAACAGAGAACAAGCCCAGAGAACTTTTAAACACACTATTTGACTATATACCCTCAGGCTAAAGACAAAAGAACTGTAGATAAATAGTGAAGGCTAGTTAGTAAGTTTGTTTTTCACAGTAGCATGGGTCGGCAATTCTGAAACCACTTTTTGTGTATTACAGTATTGAGCAAATAAGTAAATATATTTGAGATAATGGGAGCCAGATTTCTCCTTATTGGAGAAGGAAGTTACAAATATAGAAAGGGGGAGAACAGAATGGACCTTGTGGTGTTGAATTGGGATTCGAGCTTTCAATGGACTTCAGTGGTTTTTAAGATGGATGGATGGATGGATGGAGGAAGGACAGATGGGTAGATGGGTGGGTGGGTGCGTGGATGGATGGATAGATGTTTGAATGGATGGATGGATGGATGGATGGGAGGATGGGTGGATGGGTGGATGGATGGATGGATGGATGGATGGATGGATGGATGGGTGGATGGATGAGATGGGAGGAGGGGAGAGAGGAAGGAAGGAAGGACACACTTTCTAGCTATTTCCTCATACCCAATTCTGTTTTATAAATGTCATTTTTTTGCTAAAAAGAACCAGAGCTCCATGGAGAAAAGACTAATTCCAGGGCTGGGTCTGAGAAAGTGAGCCTGGAACCTCTTCTTCTGCCAGAAAGTGAGGAAATGCTGAAAGATGACAGGGGTGTGTCACGAGGGCACAGGAGCCGGCCTGAAGGAGCTTACACTTGCCAAGTCTGGGGTAATGTGAGCATCAAAATAAATAATGATAGGAGAATATGTAGTCTATTAAAATATGAATCCACAAATCTATTCTGATATAAATAAATAGATAAATAAGTGGGAGAGACACACATAAAAAACTCTTCCTTATAATAGAATCCCATCAAGTACATATGGAAGAAATAATGGAATCAGAAACTCATTATTTGGCAATCATCAAATAAATAATCTATTGAAGCAAGATTCATCCACGGACGCTAAAACTAGTAGATTAAATCTGATGAGAAACATGATATTTATCTCCCCACAAGTACTTACTAATTAACAGTGGAAAAAACAGTAACTTTACGTGGAAAACCTGGCACACACCGCTTAAGCAAGTGGATCAGAGTTAACTCACCAACACGGGGACAAGGCGCCTCCTGATGTGAGGCACCGAGAAGGACACAGCCTCACGAAGAACTCTGTTCCTGCCCCCAGAATGCTGGCCCGGATCTCATCATGAGGAGATTGCAGATCATCTAAATCAAGAGACATTTTACAAAATACCTGTAATGCCTTCCACTCGTCAAAAGAAATGTCTAGATCACGAAAGACAAAGTGAGACCAAAGAACTGAACCCGATTAAAGGTGGCCAAGGAGACATGGTAATAAAATGTAACAAACGGTCTGGATTTATCCTAAACCAGAACGAAGACCATGCTTTACTGCCAAGGGCATTGTTAGCTCAGTGGGTGAAATTTGAAAAACTCTGTAGATGAGATCAGGAGTTGGCAAACTACAGCCCTCAGGCCAAATCTAGCTTGCTGCCAGTTTCTGTACCACTTGAGAGCTCAGAATGGTTTTTTATAATTTTAAATGATTGGGAAGAAAAATTAAATGAATAAAATCTATACGACATTCTGGAAAAGGCAAAAAGGTAGAGGCAATAAAAAGATCAATGGTTGCCAGGGTTTGGGAGGAGGAAAGAGGGATGAAAACCTGGGGTACAAGGGATTTTTAGGGCAGTGAAACTATTCTATATGGTGGTGGAATGGTGGATACAGGGCATTATATGTTTGTCTAAAACTATAAAACTGTATAGTACAAAACGTGAACCTGAATATTAAACTGTGGCTTTTAGGGGCACCTAGGTGACTTAGTGAGTTAGCATTTGACTCTTGATTCTGGCTCAGGTCATGATCTCATGGTCCTGAGATTGAGCCCTGCATTGGGCACTAAACTGAGCCTGGAGCCTGCTTAAGATTCTCTCTCTCCCTCTGCCAATCCCCCGCTCATGCATGTGCTCTCTCACTGTCTTTCTCTCTCTCTCTCCAAAAAAAAAAAAAAAAAGAAAGAAAAAGAAAAGAATAGAAAACTGTGGCCTTGAGTTAATAATAACATATCCGTGTTGGTTCATCTGTTATAACAAACATCCTGCACTAAGATGAGGTGGCAATAATAAGGAAGCAAGTGCGAGAGTAAAGGTGCCTATGGGAATTCTGTACATTCTGCCTAGTTTTCTGTAAACTTACAGCTGCTCAAAAAATAAAGTCTATTAATTTTTTAAAATACTGTATTGTGACACTTGAACAGTATATGAAAGTTAAATTTCTGTGTCTATAACATTGTGTGGAAATAACTAAGCTACACTTAACTTATTTACATGTTGTCTACACCTGCTTTTTGTGCCTGGATAGCAGGGTTGAACAGTTGCAACAGAAACCCAGTGACTCCCAAAGACAAAATATTTACTCTCTGACTTTTCACAGGAGTTAGCTGACCCCCAGGTTAAATAATAGTGTTATCTCACAATATTAAGTTCCCAAGTTTGATCATTGTTCTCTGATTACACAACATCCTTGATTTTTAGGAAAGATACACTGACACACAGAGAGATAAAGAGGCGCTATGGGAGCACCTGGGTGGCTCAGTTTTTTGGGCATCTGACTTCAGCTCAGGTCATGATCTTGTGGTTCGTGAATTCGAGCCCCACGTCGGGCTCTGTGCTGACAGCTCAGAGCCCGGAGCTGCTTCGGATTCTGTGTCTCCCTCTCTCTCTGTCCCTCCCCTGCTCACACTCTGTTTCTCTCTCTGTCTCAAAAATAAATAAACCTATAAAAAAAACTTTTTTTAAAGGTGTTATGGCTGCAACTCGCACGTAGTTCAGGGAAGAAAAATTATGGATAGACAAACAGATGGAACAGCTTCTGTGGTTGAAAAGTTAACGTTTGGGAAATCTGGGTGCTGGGTGAAAGACATATATCAATTCCTCCTACTGTCCTGCATCTTTTCTGTTCGTCTGACATTATTTCAAAGAGAAGGCTTGAAAACAAAAGCAAAACAGCATGAGCCTTACATCCAGCCAGAACTTGACTTGCGTTCCTGACCTGCTGGCTCTGTGGCCCTCCAGAAATGGTTTCGGCTTTCCCAACACTGTATCCTCATCTGATTTGTGAAGCTTAGATGAGATATTGCATGTGAAGTGCCTCTCATAGCACAAAGATCCGGCATCAGTTCCAGACAAGTTGAAAGTCTACCCGGTGCCTGCAGGGAAACGATTCCCAGATGTCTGCTCGCCACGTGGTCAGGATGCGTCAGCATCTGTCTTCTGAAACGGCAGCCACGTCTCACAGTAGAAGGCCCTCAGTGGGGGTAGATGACTCGTGGCAATGGCCGTGGACGCGCTCCATGAGGAGCCCTTACACCTCCAGCCACAGCTGTTGGACTCCGATCGGCCTGAGCCCTGGGTTGAGAAGATCTTGTAACCTGGGGACCGCTAGTGGACGGGCTTAGCGCATGATCTGAGTGCCCGTGTGTGTTTGTTCAGCAAAGGGGCTCGCGTCCAGAAGGATCTAGGATCAGGACTGCTGTAGAGGCGTGGTGACGGAGGTGGCCGTGGGTGCCGTGACAGTCTCCGTCTGGTTGTCCATTTGCAAATTCTGTAACTGCACTGGTCTAAAGTGGAAAGAGGTGATGGCCACTCACCCATTATTTATGTGACCGTGCCAGGGGTGAGAACCCATGGTTTGTGTCCATCTTGATTGAATAGTACAGACCAACAGCAATAAATGCTTGGTCTAAGAAGACAGGTGCCTTGTTCTAAAAGCTGAATCCACAGACTCCTTCCCTGTGAACAGCGGAGTGATTTAGCAGTAGCAGAGATGCTATTATGATGTTGGAGATGGGGAAGATTAGCCGGAAACTTATGTGTGGTGGTTATGCTAGGAAGTACAGAAATTTAACACCATTTGCAGCAGAGGGTCTGACCCACGGCATCCTTCAACAGACGTCCAGGTGGGGCTTCTGCTTCTGGGGAGCGCTGGACAGGGGTTGCGATGTGCCCTTGAGCAGTCCAAACTCCCACTTCACCTATAATTCAAATACTCATCCTGTTATACATTGAGAGAGAGAAAAGGGAATATGATGTAAAGTTTACTTATTTACAGTATTCCAGGAGTTCACTGATGACAGGTTGTTATAGCTTTAAATGTCAAAGCCAGAAGGTAATGGAAGAATATATGAATAAACGTGTTGTGTGCCTGTGTGCATGAGTGGCTGAAATTATTCACAAGTAATAATAACCAAAAGAAAGTGCTGCCTTTAAAAAGTCAACCAAATAGCTAGTTCACCCAACTGTTTATAGCTTTGCTATGTGGGTTCAGGGACCCAAGACCTAAAAGGGAGTGTCCTGTAACCCCGATTACTGGTGTTAATCTAAATGCTTTGTAGCCCTATATTCAGATGTTAGTGCTTGTGTAGATGGAAGGGGGAGATCGGGTGGAGAGGTACAGAGGACAGGCATTATCTATAGAATCTTTGAGGAATGCTAAAACACACTCACATTTGGGGCATCTGGGTGGCTCAGTCAGTTGAGCATCGGGCTCTTGATCTCAGCTCGGATCATGATCTCAGGGTTTGTGGGTTTGAGCCCTGCCTAGGGCTCTGTGCTGACAGCTTGGAGTCTGCTTGGGATTCTCTTTCTCCCTCTCTCTCTGCTGCTTCCTCTCTGTCAAAATAAATAAACTTTAAACACACACACAGACACACATTCCACTGCTCCTCCCCCTCCCTGACCACCCTCTTTATCCCCAAGAAGGGGTCGTGGGAGGTCTTCTGACATTGAGAAGTTGTAGGATTCACACAACAAAGAGAAAGTGCTGTATTTAAATAACCACCTGATATCAAACCACCGTGTGTGTTCTGGTTCCTTCTTACAGAAACCAGAGCAAGTGTTCTGTTTTTCTCTCACCCAGGAGAGATTTAGAGATGGAGCCCCTTACTTGATGTTAGTTCTGTCAACACTGGGATTTGAATTTGAGTCTTGATCTGACTCCCTGTCTGTGCCTCACTGGGGTGTTTTCAGAGTCCCTCAGGAACCTTTCCAGTCCTGCTAGGATCAGTAGCCACCACCCTCCCCCACCCCCCACCCCCAGTTCTGGAAGGCCCTGTGCATCTTTGGGACTGTCAGCCTCAGCTTTGCACTCATGCCTAGCTGCCCGTTCAGAAGTCACCAGTGTGTCCCCAGGGATCACAGAGCCCTCCGGACCCCTTGCTCCATTTCATGTGTTATTGTTAAAAAAAAAAAAAAAAAGCTATGCATTTTTTCCTCAAAAAAAAAAAAGTGCTGCGCATCCTTACATTGAAGACATGTTTTAAAAAAATTTTTTTTAAATTTTTTTTTATGTTTTATTTATTTCTAGGAGAGAGAGAGAGACAGCGTGAGCAGGGGAGGGTCAGAGAGAGAGGGAGTGACTCTGAAACAGGCTCCAGGCTCTCAGCTGGCAGTCAGCGCAGAGCCCGATGTGGGGCTCGAACCCACAAACCGCGAGATCATGACCTAAGCGAAAGTCGGACGCTTAGCCCACTAAGCCACCCAGGCGCCCCTAAAAAATTTTTTTAATGTTTATTTTTAAAGAAAGAGAGAGACAGAGCACAAGCAGGGGAGGGGCAGAGAGAGGGAGACACAGAATACAAAGCAGGCTCCAGGCTCCGAGCTGTCAGCACAGAGCCTGATGCGGGGCTGGAACTCAGACTGTGAGATCATGACCTGAGCCGAAGTCGGACACTTAAACAACTGAGCCACCCAGGCGCCCCTGGAGACTGCTTTTAAAAGAAAAAAAAAAAAGATTAAAAAAAATTAACTCCTAGAGTCAGACTTTTTCAAAACAAAAATATCTTAATATTTTAGTTTTATTAAGTCCGCCCAAACTAATGGTTGGTGTTTACAACATAATACATTTAAAAAAAATTTTTTTTAAGTTTCTGAAGTGAAGCTTAGCACTGTTTCCTTTGAACCACGCAGACGTCAGCGGGGTTGTGCGTAGTGGGAATTTCTCTTCCAGTAAAGTTTTGAAAAATCAGAAATAGTGACTGAATGAATGACTTCCTGGGACCTTCTCCTCCTTGCCACCTCCCTATCCCTTTAATGGAGTTCTTTTTTACACATAGAAAAGAGGGGAGGGGCACTGTCTGAGAATGTGTCTTTCTTTTCTTTTCCTTTTTAAAAATTTATTTCTGAGAGAGAGAGAGACCGCATGAGCAGGGGAGGGTCAGAGAGAGAGGGAGACACAGAATCTGAAACGACTCCAGGCTCTGAGCTGTCAGCACAGAGCCCGACGCGGGGCTCGAACCCACAAACCGTGAGATCATGACCTGAGCTGAAGTCGGACGCTTAACTGACTGAGCCACCCAGGCGCCCCAGAGAATGTGTCTTTCTGAAAGCCAAGTAAGGCAGGGGGAGAAGACATCAGAGAAAAGAACAAGGAACCAGAGTTGAGGGAGGTCCTCTGTGCCTTGAAGATGCGGACGGCCGCGGGCACACCCTTTCCCGAGCCCATAGGCAGTCCGTGCCGGGACAGGAGGCAGACTCAGCCTGCTCATTGCATGGGGCACAGGCTCCCCAGGGGACGACAGACAGCAAGGGACCAACACAGCCATACGTGCATTGGTTGAGTTATGGGGGATCCTTACAGCGAGCCTGGTGCGGCTCAGTCTCCCATCCCTGGAAAGGAAGAGATGGGTCCCCAGCTCGTGAGCTGGCGGATGCGTGCTTAAGCTACGTAAAGCGAAGTTGAGTTTCAGTAAATCTTTTTTTAAATAGCATTGTTCCTGATTATAAAATGATTATAAAATGAATGCCCTCCCAGTGCAGAAACACTGGAAAATTCAGAAAAGTACAAAGAAGAAAGTCAAAACCACGTGAAGTCTTAACTACCCAGAAGCCGCATGGGACGGCATAAAGGAGAGATTAAAATCATGTATCGGTTCTACCCCCACCTTCTGGAGATAACAGCCGCTGTTGATGCGTGTCCCTTATTTTCCTCTAAATGCACCCAGGAAGGGACAGCTTACAAAGAAGGGGATCAAATGTGCTGTTATCAAGCATTCCTTTTATCGTCTGTAAGATATTCAAATATCAATAAGATAGCAATCAAATAAGATGTCGATAAGATGTCCATAACTGTACATCCACAGCATCATTTTAATAGCTCCACAGTCAGGAAGTTCTCCAATCATCAGAAACCTATTTTGTAAAATATATCTATGGGAATTTGTTTAAAAGGGGAGAAAGTCTAGGAGAATATGCACTTGTAATGAGAATATGCACTTATTTTCTACTCTGCACTTTCTGTATTATTTTTTTAAATATATGCACGCCTCAAAATAAGCAGAACTAGCATTGTGGTATATTTCCTAACAGGTTTAAAAGGGTACTTTATTTATTTATTTATTTTATTTCTAGGAGAGAGAGAGAGAGAGAGACAGCATGAGCAGGGGAGGGTCAGAGAGAGAGGGAGTCACAGAGTGAAACAGGCTCCAGGCTCTGAGCTGGCAGTCAGCACAGAGCCCGACGTGGGGCTCGAACCCATGAACCGCGAGATCGTGACCCAAGCGAAAGTCGGACGCTTAACCGACTAAGCCACCCAGGCGCCCCTAAAAAGGGTACTTTAAAACATCTTTTAGAATCATGCTGTATATAGGGTTTTGCCTCCTAATTTAATCACCCGAAGGAGTCCAGTGGACATTTGTCACTCTCACAGATGGCTACGTGATAGGTTTTCATGTGAGGATGCTATGATTTCTTTCATTCCTTTATTCATAGACTGTTTGTGTTGTTTCTGATTTTTCACATTGTAAGGCTGTGATGATAAATGTCCCAGAATTATTTTGTTTCTCTGTCTGAAATCTTATGAGGACTTATTCCTGGAAGAACAGCTACCAGGTCAGAAAGTGTAAAGTTTTAAAGGCCCTGATTGATTACAATCAGACTGGTTTTAAGAATTTCTGCTCCTTAGTACTATCAAATAAGCTTTTGCTCAGAAAACAGGTGCTGTAGAAAACTCTGATTGTCTTATTTAATTTTAAAGCAGAGCTTTTAGTTCTTTTGTTAGAAATACTTATAAAAATTGATTACAAATATATCTAAACACACTTTTTTTGGGCCAGAATTTTTCAACATAATTTTTTAACATTTATTTATTTTTGATAGAGACACAGAGAGAGAGAGAATAAGTGGGGAAGGGGCAGAGAGAGAATGAGACACAGAATTCAAAGCAGCTCCAGGCTCTGAGCTGTCAGCACAGAGCCCGACGTGGGGCTTGAACCCAACAAGCGGTGAGATCATGACCTGAGTTGAAGTTGGACGCGTAACCGACTGAGCCACCCAGGCGCCCCTGCATACTGCTTTTTTATTTAGCAGTGTGTTGCAAGCATTTCCTCCATGTTGCCACATACTCTTCATAACCGTCATATTTAATGGGAATTATTCCACGGACCTCATGTAACCACGGTGTACCCAACGATTCCCTCTTGAACACATAGGTTATTCCCAGTTTTACTTTTATAGCTCTGTGGTGAATGTGGACCGTTTCCTTAGGTTTGAATCCCCAAAATGGACTGAATGGGTCTGAGTTTATATTTTTATTCATCCAGAGTTTTCACGCAGGTTCATACCAGCCAGTCTTCTAGATCATTCCTAATTATTGAAGCTTTATTCCAGCCACCTTGTGAAATTCCGGACGTTTCTGTTGGCTGAGCACCCCCTAGGTGCTGTGATGTCCTTAGCAACCAAAGTGGTCACATTTGTAAAGTGACCCTTTGGGGTCTGGATGTTTGAGACTCAAGAGAAGAGTAGAAAAACGGAGCGCTTTTCTCGTGTGCCCCGTTGGTACCCAAGTGAGTACATTCTGCTCCCACTCACAGAAACCTTTTATTCCACAGCCTCCGCAGACGAGGACAGAAATTACACAGCAGCGGGGGGTGTAATCATTATGTGATCCCCTCCTTTTTTGTCTTTTTCTTTTGCCTTTTGTGAGAACATCATCGATTCGGGATGGAAATGCACTTATGGTGCCTCCTTTCTGCTAGAGCAAACCCTAGCGGCTTCGTTTCCAGAAATGTAAAATTTGCGAAGTTCATAAATGCCTCTTTGTTGACCGTGAGCTGTGTGGTTTGGCCCCCAGAGTTATCTCAGATAGCACAAATAAATCTGGCGGCCTCTGGTTGTCTCAGACCGAGCATTACCCCCTTCCCTCGTTGTCTCCCTCTTGCAGAATTTCCTCTTGGCCTTCAGCTGCACAAACTCCGTCTTCTCATCAATATGCCCTGTTAACTGCTGCCAAGCCTCCAGCAGTTGAGTGCATATGTTCCCTTAATCATTTCTCTTTGTTCTAGAAGTCTGTGTTTGGTTTCTAAACCTCCCCCACCCCCTCGCCCAACTCCACCATCACCAGCACTGGCCATCCACAGGACTGTGTTCTGTCTACATGTTTATTTAAAGAACATCCTAGATGGCCTGCCATTGAGAGAGCTTTTGCTGTCTGCTCACAACGTGCTAAATCACCACCCCCCCCCCGCCTGCTCCCCTAGAAAAGGTCGTTAGCTGCCCCCCACCGCCACCAGAACCCCGCCGCCTTAGGAGCCCAGGTGAGGGGTTGCCGGAACTTTCTGGAAAGCACGAGGCTCCGAGAAGACAGTGTTACCTCCCTGCGTGGACAGAGATCCCTTCTCTGTTTTCCGCTGGTCCGACCCAAGAAAAGGACGCTTTATTCTTGGAGCCCGACAGTGCATAGGAACAGTCGGTCTCAATGGGTTATTCACGGTGTCCAAGAGAAATACTTGTCGAGCTGTGCTTCGTGGAAGATGGAAGGTAGGCTTGGCACGCCTACGGCGGGCAGCCTGCTCGCTGGGAGTGCCCTGTGCCTGTCCGGCCGCTGGCCCCCGCCCAGCGTGGCCAGGCTCTTAGCAAGGGAAGGGGTCTTCCGGGCCCCTTGACACCATGGTTCTGCGAGCATCAGTGCCAGAGTCTGCCAGCCACGGCGCACCGAGAGAGACTGTGCTGTTTTCTCTCTGCTTTTAAGTGTGTTTCTTCTCTCACCAGCTGTGCAGTCCCACCCCCTTCCCTGATCCCCGAGAGCAGATGAAGACCCACCAGATCATAGTCTTTCTTCAGGGCCCTTTCTCCTGAGCCCCTGGGGTGCGGGGTACTATGGAACCTTGGGAACGATCATTGGAAACTTCATAGGAATACCATCTCTCCATTGTCCCTCCTCTCCCCTCTTCCTCTCCTGGAAGTCCTTCAGAGAGCCAGCAGCTTCACCCACAGTGGGCAGACTTGAGTTTTGCTCGGTTTAATCAATCCCACCATGAGCCATGCTCACCGAGTACCTGGTCAGCGACTCCTGGGAAGGCAGAGGAGAGCCTTCCTCACGCGGAGTTAAAATATATAGAAAGTGGCTGGGAGGAAATTCTCAGTGTGAGGGATCCCCCCCCCCGCTTCCTTTTCTGGAAAAAAAAAAAAGGTTAGTATTGACTCATTTGGTGGAGATATAAGGCACTTTTCTACCTATCCCCAAAGGGAAGTTTGTATTCTTTTAAATGAAACCATTTTAAAAGCAGAACTCAAGCCTAAAATGATCCAAGGTTCTCCAGAGTTCTCAGAAGGTGTAGATTTATTTACTATAGTTAAAACATAATTAGTTCTCAGGGGATAGTGTATCTTTTAAACGGCTTTATTGCCACCATATTGGTTTTCTGAATAATCAGAAACTTCTGTTATGATTATGTTCGAGTGTGCGGACAGAAACGCACTGTAAGTAGAAACAAATGTCGGGAGCTGCTAGTTGTCACTAAAGAAGGGACACCACCTCAGAGCGGGGAAGAAAGAACCTGATAGGATATTCCAAAGAAATAGAATCGAGCAATGTCTTAAATAAACTCAGAGCTCAGGCGGGTACACAGGCTTCCCCCACCCCAATCTTGTTCGATTAAATGGTGTTTTCTTGGGCTCCTCTCCTTCGTTCCTGGGACAGAGGCTGGGAGTGGGGTCGGTGTCCCTCGAAACCTGGAAAATGGCCCTTTCTTTCCCCCACATGCTCACAGATGAGTGCAAACAGGGTCCCTCCGTGTGTGTGAGCTGCGGGCTGCCCTGTCCTGTCCCCGTTCTGGCTGACCAGTCTTTCCCACCGTTTGCAGGTTGATGTTTGAGATCCCGCAGGAAATGGGGTTAATAGCCATCGCAGTCCGCCAAACACAGGGCAAAGGTCAGTCGTCTTTTGTTATCGTTTCTGCTGTTTTGTTTTCTAAAATCTGTGACTCTTGTGGCCAGATCGCCAGCTGATCGTGTGTGCTGATCGTAGAGAAGACGCGCATTAGAAGTGCTTGTTTTCACAGCCCCTAAAATGGAGGAAGAGGACGGGAAATTGATCAGAAGATTGAGACTTTTAGTACAATTAAAAGCATTCTCTCACTGAGATGGTTATTAATCACTGGATGTTCTACTGGGAATTTTTTTTTTTATGTTTATTTTTGAGAGAGACAGAGAGACAGAACGTGAACGGGGGAGGGGCAGAGAGAGAGGGAGACACAGAATCCAAAGCAGCTCCAGGCTCTGAGCTGTCAGCACAGAGCCCGACGTGGGGCTCGAACTCACAGACTGCCAGATCATGACCTGAGCCGAAGTCGGACACTCAACTGACTGAGACACCCAAGCACCCCTGGGGATGGTTTTAACATTTAGTCATCTACATCTTGTAAATTCCTCTTTCTGACACATTCTAGGCATTGCAGTGCATGAATCATGACTGTGTTCTAAAGACATTTGTTTGCCTGAAGGTTCTCTGGGAGGTGCCTTCTGTGTCCCTGTTAAGTGTCACACGGAGGAGGCTTTCCGTCTGCTATCCCCTGCCTGGGCTGTACTGGAAATTCCATGCAGCGGGTGCTTAGATCAATGATCAATGCCTATTCACAGAGTGACCACAGAGCTTCCGCCACCTGCTGACCCTCGGAAACGAGAGCCCGCATCCTCCCAGAATCCACTTGGGGTCCAACCGCAAGCAGATTCCGCGCTCAGTGACCATGCAGGAGGCACTTGCCCCCGCCCCCGCTCCAGCCAGCACCAGGCCAACCCAAACGTGCTTATAACTCTCAGAGGCTCCTTACGCCTTTCTCAAAAGGAGCAACGAAATAAGACATCCACTGTTTTCCACTTCTTTCCTTTGAATATGTCTTTTGAACGTAACTCAAAGAGAAAATTCATTTTATCCAAAGCCGGGGGGCTCAATATGGTGGTTAAAAAAAAAAAAAGGAAGGGGGACATAGAAGAACTTTGATTATACTTCTCATTTTGATCACTTTATTTTCTTGACTTCTATTTTAGGAAAAAAATAGCTCAGAGAGTTAATGCCAGGGATTACCTTTTAAATTCAGCTTCCTTTTGCCCACCCTTACAGCAATGAGATTTAATTCACGTACCAGACAGTTCCTGCATTTAAAGTGTACAATTCTGGGGTTTTTAACATATTCACAGGGTTGTGAAACTATCTCCACGATACGGGTCGCTTCTAAAATGTGGCTCCCAGGACTTCTCCTGACAAGGCAGACCCGGCTCCTTCTCCTCACTGTCTTTGTTTCTGCCTGCATGACCATATGGTGAGAATTAAGCTGACAGTCATGTTCAGACACTGTAAGACTTCGAATCATCAAAGCCTAAATGATACGCTCACTGAGGCTGAACATTCTGCCACTTATCAGAAACTTGTTGAGCATCCCAGCATCAGATTTTAAAAAGCTTCTCTGTTCTTGAGTTAACCCCAGAATCTCCAAGCATCCTAATCAGTCTGGGTGGATTCCACACGTGGCTCTGAGTCCTGGGCACATTTTCGACACTGTGTGCAACCGACTCTGTTAGCATGGCGATGTGTCCGCATTCCTGACGGGGCCTGTGTTTCCAGGGCGGGGATCGAATGCTTGGCTGAGCCCCGTGGGATGCGCCGTGTTCACCCTGCTCGTCTCCATCCCGCTGAGGTCCCAGCTGGGACAGAGGATCCCGTTTGTCCAGCATCTGATGTCCCTGGCTGTCGTGGAGGCGGTAAGGTCCATTCCTGAGTACCAGGTACGTGCGGCGTCTTCACCTTCCGTCCCTACCCTACGTGTACTTCCCAGTTGGCCAAGGTGGTGTGTGGATGTGTCCGAGCAAGAGAGGCATCTAGAGTTGCAGCCTGCTCTTTGCGAAGCTGGCAGCAAAGCGCTTCCAGAGTTTGGAGAGTTCGGAAAGCTCCATCAAGTTTTACGGCAGCTTCAGCCTCGCCAGATGTGTTTCTTTCCCAGAATTTCCTTCCTGTGCTGCTGTCCGATGTATCAAGCATCTTAGGGCAAGCCTCTTTTTATTTCTTTTTTCCTTTAACTGAAGCATTTTGGACTGGATGGGCCATTTGTGTCTTGTGAAAAAGGCTTATTTTATGGACCTAAACAACCTTCTCATTTCCTACTTTCATTTAGCACAGTCACTATTGGGCAGAACAGTCCTTTCTCTGTGGCCGCCCAGGTTCAACATGCAGGTTCATTTTGGGGTGTATGCTCCCAGCTGTAGGGCAGGGGTGCTGGCTTCATCGTTCCCATTGGATACTTTAGTGTCACTTACTAAGGAGACGAGAGACCTATGAACACAGTCACTGTATCCACCTCCTCAGTTTTCCTGGAAGAATTCCACATGACTGTAATCAGGGAGTTCCTGGGGCGCCTGGGCAGCTCAGTCCGTTAAGCGTCCCGCTTCGGCTCAGGTCATGATCTCAGGGTTCTGGAGTTTGAGCCCCGCTTTGGGCTCTGTGCTAACAGCTCTGTGTCTCCCTCTCTCTCTGCCCTTCCCCCACTCATGTCTGTCTGTCTGTCTCTCTCTCAAAAAATAAACATTAAAAAAAATTTTTTTTTAGAGGGAATTCCTTCCCAGGCTCTCTCCCACCTACAACTCTTATGTGAGGCTGAAAACAATTATCATGTTAATTCGTGAAGTCAGAGGCTGAGACCAGACTCTCAAAGGGGCCTGTGCTCATGTTTCACTAGGAACCAGTCGTCCCCAGTGCCCCTGAGCCCCCTCCGATGTGGTCCTGTCCTCACGGTCACTGTGTGTAGGACTGGGGTACGTGGTTCCCATGTTAAGACCCAGGCTGAAACATGACATTTATCACCAGGCATTCAGCACCCTTGCTGTCTGTATCTGAAGGGCTTGGGCTCAAGCTACAGAGTTCCCACACCAGCATTTCTCACCCTCTGCGCTGTTGACCTTCGGGCCCCCCATCTCACCCATCTCAGGTGGGAGGCCTTTGTCTGCAGCCGCTCTGGCCTGCTCCCGCTCAGGGCCAGCAGGCTTCGCCCAAACCTTCACGGGCTCAGACATCGCCCCGCAGAGAAGGCAGGCGAGAAGATGAAGTTCTCTTGGGAGGTCAGGGGAGAATATTTTAACCCTAGCAACAGGTTCATTAGTCTTGGGAAAATAAATGAAATTTAAAATTTAAATTAGCCTGGTGAGGTTTCTCTTGGCTTTGATTGTGACCTTGTAGCCTCCTTTGGTAACTTAGCGAGCATTCTTGGAGTGCCTGCCGGAGGGGAAGGGCTGTGCCAGGCGCTGCAGGCAGAGGGAGGTGAGGTAGGCGGCCTGCCCTCCACAGCACACCTGATGGGTGATGTCCCCACCCCTCCCCGCCGCCCTCCACTCCCCCCCCTTCTTCTGTCCTGTTTCCGCAGTCACACAGCTCAGTCTCACCTGTGTGATGTGACTTTGGTTTGGGATTGGAGGAATTCTTCCTTTGTTTCGTTTTCCGTTTTTACTGAGACAGAATTGACTGTGGCAGTTTGAGGCACACAGCGCAACGACTTGACATCCTTGTGAAGTGACGTGACATCACAGGAACTTAGCACCCATCACCTCCTATAGTTACCAGAAAACATTTTTTCCCCTTATGATGAGAACTCTTAGGATTTACTTTCTCAGGATTGATTTATTTAAAGAATTTTTTTTTTTTTACAGTTTGAGAGAGTACGAGTGGGGAAAGGGAAGAGAGAAGAGGGAGGGAGAGAATTCCAAGCAGGCTCCATGCTGTCAGCACAGAACCTGATGCAGGGCTCAAAGCCACAGTCTATAAGATCTTGACCTGAAGTTGGACGCTTAACTGACTGAGCCACCCAGGCACCTCTCAGTATTTATTTTTAACAGAGTCCATTAGGCTTACATAGTACAGCTCTGGGATGGTTGAAATAGGCCCCAGTTACATAGAATTTGCCTTTCTTTTGTTATTTAAAAATTTTTTTAATGTTTATCTAATTTTGAGAGAGAGAGCGAGAGAGCACGAACAGGTGAGGAGCAGAGAGAGGGGGAGACACAGAATCTGAAGCAGGCTCCGGGCTCTGAGCAGTCAGCACAGAGCTCGACGCGGGGCTCCAACCCACAGGCTGCGAGATCATGACCTGAGCTGAAGGCGGTCGCTTAACTGACTGAGCCCCCCAGGCGCCCCGTACAGTTGGCCTTTCTTACTCTTTCATCAGCACACCGATGGTGCCTGTCTCTCTGGACCAGAGGCCCTTACTCCTTCCGGAACTTGCAATGTGCTGCCCGCCGCCCCTCTCACTGCTCCTTCTGTCCGCGAGGTCCCCGCTGGGCGCCTGTAGCCCTCCACCCCCACCCTCCTGCTCTCCTCTCCTCTCCTCTCTATGCCTGGAAGTTCTGTTGGCCCTGGGAGGCCCAGCTCCAGTGCCATTCCTGGAAACTTCTAGCGACAACCTCCCTCCTCTAAATAACCTTTTGGTATTTTGAAGGTCTGAGCCACTTTTATGGTTTCTCCTGCGAATCGCTCTGGAGCAGCGATTATTTGTGCAGTTATTTGTGCTCCTGGTTGCATCTGATAAAGTAACCAGTTCTGTGAGTGCAGTAGTTTTATTTGGGTCCCAAGGAGCCTAATGTAGTGCTTTATACCCGGGGGGCCCACAGCAGCTGTTTGAATACATGGTTGAGATAGTATAAAATAAGCACGCGGCCTTTCTCTTCGTCTTGAAATAGATGCCATTGTTCACCCGCCCCAGAACCCACAGTTCCGATTCCGTAAGCCGCAGTACTGACTCGCCAGATCGCAACTTGCGAAGAAAATCAGGAGCCCAGGAGCGGGGCCAGTGCACAAGAAGGCCGCTGCCCACCTACTGCGGGAGCTGAGCTTGGGCGGGGAGCGTGTTGGGCACAGGGGGCCGGGGAAGGCGAGAGACGACAAAGAAGGAGACCTGTGACAGTGTCCAGGCCCACAGTCTCCAAGCTACAGATTTTCGACACCAGCGTTTCTTGGTCTGGACGCTGTTGACCTTGGGCTCCCATCTCAGGTGACATCCGCGGGAGGCAGAACAGCATCCTGGCGCTGCTCCCACGCGGCGCCCGCAGGTTTCCCTCAAGCTGCGACGACCAGAGACGTCTGCAGCGATGCCCAGTGTCCCCTGGGGTTAGGGCAGCAGGATGTCGCCCTTGCTCCGGCCCCATGGAGATCCCTATTCTAGACAGGAAGGAATATGAAGCTCCCTCCCTTTCAGTTACAAGTCACGGTGCACACCCCCCACGTTTCCTTTACACTTCCGTTCCTTTGTGCTTCTGCGTTTCTTCTCTCTGCCTGGAATCCCCTGCAGAGCAGAACCGAAACATATTCCCACTGGCCAAGTGCAAAAGGCCTTGGAGAGAGAAAGGGATTGTTTGGAAGCAGCAGGCTGTGTCGCACAGTATTCGGCCCCCTGCGGGCTTGGTGTCAGAAAGCCCAGGGTTTGGGGGCGCCTGGGTGGCTTGGTTGGTTGAGCATCCGACTTCGGCTCAGGTCATGATCTCACAGTTCGTGAGTTCAAGCCCCGCGTTGGGCTCTGTGCTGATGGCTCCTAGCCTGGAGCCCACTTGGGATTCTGTGTCTCCCTCTTTCTCTGGCCCTTCCCCACTGTCATGCACTCACTCTCAAAAAAGCAAGTAAACGTTTAAAAGAAAAGCAAGCAAGCAAGCCCTGGGTTTGAATCCCAGCTCTGCCACTTCTGAGTGTAACCGCAGGCCAGCCAGGCAGTGTCTCTCAGCTTCAGTTTCTTCCTCGTTAAATAGGGACGAAACTAGTACCCACTGTGGGTCTGGTATAAGTAACATACACACTAGTGCCAGCATGGGGCTCAGGGCGGCGCTGGCCCTCCGGGAAGGAAGAGACAGCTCTGTGGGATCAGAGGCCATCAGCTACCCTGCAGTCTTTCGTTTTATTTTGCCGAGTGCCTTTCTTCTAGCCTCATATGTCCCGATTTTTTTCTTCTCCCCACACATGGCATAACCTGGCTGCCAGCCCCGGGCCCGGGAGACCTGGCAGTTCCAGCACCCACTGGGTCTCAGCGGGTCTCTGTGCCCCCACTTAAGAGTCCTGGCAAGAGGTGGGGGTCTGGGTGGCCCAGCCCAAGGCATTGGACCACCCTTCTACCGTTCCACTGTGACCAGGACTCAGGCAGGGTCGCCCAGGGCCGCTTCAGGATGGAGAGGCAGGGAGCCACGGAACAAATCCTTTCTGTTACCTGCTGACTGTTGGCAGTGTTGTGAGGCCCTTCAGTAATAATTCAGTGAACCATGTTCCTCCCCTGCATCTCTGTAGGATTCTCCTTGAGATGTTTCTACCCATCTTTTATGACATTGGTTAATGTATGGCATCTTTCTGTCTCAGGCGTGAGCTCCTTAAGGGAAAAGGACCCCAAGAGTATAATTCTCTCCCTGCCCCCCACCCAGCACCCTATAGGTGCTCACTGCTGGTGGGTTTTGGTTTTCCGATGCCTATACATTATGTTTGCACTATACTGTGGTGCAATGGCATTACATCTAAAAAAGCAAAGTACCCACCTTAACTAAATAACATTTTATTGTGGGGGCGCCTGGGTGGCTCATTCGGTTAAGCATCCGACTCTTGGTTTCGGCTCAGGTCATGAGCTTACATTTCGAGAGTTTGAGCCTCTCATCAGGCTCCGCCCTGACAGCTCAGAGTATGCTTGGGATTCTCTCTCTGCCCCTCCCCTGCTCGTGCTCACTTGATCTCTCTCTCTCAAAATAAAGGAAAAGCTTAAAAAGGTATATTTTATTGCTAAAAAATGCTAGCCATCATCTGAGCTTTCAGCGAGTTGTGATCACTGATCACAGATCACCATAATAACCAAATAATGGAAAAGTCTGAAACATTGTGAGAATTCCCAAAATGTGCCACAGACACACGGAGTGGGCAAGGGTGTTGGAAAGATGGCGGCCCTGGTAGATCAGCTGGCTCCGCCCAGGGCTGCTGCAAGCCTCCACTGTGTGAAAAAACAGTATCTGTGAAGCACAATAAAGACGTATGCCTGTACTGAGGTAATGAACAGTGCTGGGCATGGGGAAGATGCCAAAATTTATGCCAGATATGTTCTTTAGGTCTCTCTCCCAGCCCCCAAGGTGGTCCCTTTACACTGGATTGTCCCAAAGATTAGCTGTCAGAACCAGAAGAGAGGTTGAGATCCCATGTTCCTTTAGATTCGAGAGTATCCCACTCATCTTCCTTTGCGCTAGATGACCTCTCCCTTTGTATCCTGTGCTCGCTTGATTAATGCACAGATTTTCCTTTAGGATATCGACTTACGAGTGAAATGGCCCAACGATATTTATTATAGTGACCTCATGAAGCTTGGCGGAGTTCTGGTGAACTCAACACTTTTGGGAGAAACGTTTTATATACTTATTGGTAAGTTTTTAAAGCCCTTTCCTCCACCTTTTTAGATTAATAAAAGCAAAAATAAAAATGGTTTATACATGGCTACACTGGGGGGAATGGATTATCATATGGGATTACTTTTTCTTTGAGTCCCGAGTTACAGAACACAAGATGTATGCAAAAGAGGCCAGAATGGTTGAAAGCCCTTCAAAGGGGCTCAGCGTTCTTGTCCATGGCCATGGAAACCACGAAACTGGTATCACATCAAACAGGTTTTTTATTACACCTCTCCACACGTCTACTCCCTGTTGAATGGTGAAAGTAAGCATTGAATATGCCATTTTATGATAAGCAAAGAAAGTTAATATCAAGGATGGGTCTCCTGGTGGTCTGGCATTCTTAATGGGACCTTCCCAGGCCCTGAAAAAGTTGCGTTCTTTTGGACCTTTAGAAGAAGCTTCAGGCCCATCAAGATGGGCTAAAGAAGCCTGTTTCCCCTCAGCGCATCCGTATCAGGCAAGGAGATGGATTCAGAAACAGTGTCAGAAGTTCTTAGGCTCCTGCCCATCTGAGCATCAGCTTCTCCCTAATGCCCAGGAGAACCTAACGTTCAAAAATTAGCAACGGACAGAACACGTGTGACGATGTGTCAGAAATACCAGCCAGAAGTACAAAGCATATGTTTCCAGTGCTGCTCTCCACCGGCAGTATTATTCTGAGCAAACTGCCTAATATCATCCAGGCTCCGCTTCCCATTTTTAAATGTGTTAATTAGGCTAGATGCAGATATTCTGAAGGAGGGCCCACAGGTATCAAGGAGGCCCAGGGAATGCTTCAGGAGCTAAGGAATTCTGTCACTGGGGCGGTGGGGGGACGTGTTCATGTGGGGAGAATTTATAGCTTTTGTTAATTCTTTTTTTTTTTTTAATGTTTTATTTATTTTTGGGAGAGAGAGACAGTGTGAGCAGGGGAGGGTCAGAGAGAGAGGGAGTCACAGACTGAAACAGGCTCCAGGCTCTGATCTGGCAGTCAGCACAGAGCCCGACGCGGGGCTCGAACCCACAAACTGTGAGATCATGACCTAAGCGAAAGTCGGACGCTTAACCGACTAAGCCACCCAGGCGCCCCAGCTTTTGTTAAATTCTTAAGGCTCTGGGAGGTGATGAGGGGAGAAGGGGCATCTTTGAGAAAAGATTCAGAGTCACCAACAAGGATTTTCTCTGGTCCTTGGAAAGGCGTAGCCTAAGCTGGCACTGGTCAGTATTCCTATTTTCCCCCGGACCTGGAATTTTCGGAATATAAGGGAGATTTTCAGCACTGTACACACTTACTCTAATGCCTTCCCCTCCGTGCTCTGTGTGTTGTCGAATGAATGAACAAATGAACAACTGCTAATTCTGTCCCCGTTGCTGTAGTTATGTGTTGTTTCCAGATGTAATTTATATTGCTTTGTATTTTAATAGCCGGTATATTTTAAAAAAACAAAACTCTGAGGCCCATCAATCCTTCCTTTCATGCTGCAAATGGCTCTGAACATTTACTGAAGAATACTGTTATTATAAATGTCACCATTCTATCTGAGACGAGTGTTGGGGGGATTTTTTTTCTCAGAGGCACTGAAAACAAGATAGTCTCACTGCTGCGTTCTTGCCGTATTTCATTTCTTATTGAAGACCTCTTTGAGGTTGATTCAGGGCCCTGTTGAAAGTGAGGTTTGACTTCTCTGTAGACTGTAGCTCTCCCGGAGAGGATGGTGATATTAAGTAACCGCGGAGACAAGGCTGTTCAAACCCCACGGCTGGTAACCCGCTCTCCCGAAGCCGTGGTTTAGGAGCCTGTAAAAGAGCCACTGAACAATGTAGGCCCCTTGCCAGCAGCGTAACCCTAGCACCAGAGACTTCCAAGGCTAAAGTATTAAAAGATGTGTTCTAGGTGTATGCCACGACCAAGGTTTGAAATCTCTGCATCCAGAGTTTACTCCTTAAGACCTGAATAAAGTCCTTTATTTTCAGACGTGTGTTCTGTTATTCAAGTCGGAAAAGAAACGAGGTTTTACTTTATGTTGGGCTCCGTGCAGACCTGCAATTCTTGGCTCGACCCCATGAAGGATCGTTTCAGAGGCCAGTCTGAGGAGCTCGGCCCCGTTCAGAGCTTCTGTTTAATCGAATCGAATCTGCCTGGCTCTCTCTCCCCGACCGATCTGCAGTGAGGTTGGGGTGGTCCCCACTTGAACAAGGGTAATAAAGGAAGGGTGAAGAAAGGAACGTGGTCCCAAAGACATAAGTCATTCTTTAAGTGGCCAGAGATAATAAATTTGACGTGAGGGAAAGGGAAGCAGGACGCAGGGGATACAGGCTCTAACTTCTTCCAGGTGGTTGAGAGGAACGGGTGATCCTCCCAATAGGCTGAGCCGCTCGCGCTTTTCAACCATTTGTGTTTGTGGCAGGCTGTGGATTTAACGTGAGTAACAGTAACCCCACCATATGCATCAATGATCTGGTCACGGAATACAATAAGCGACACAGGGCAGAGCTGAAGCCCTTCAGGACTGATGAGCTCATCGCCAGAACTGTGACGGCGCTGGAGAAACTGATCGGCACATTTCAGGACAAAGGGCCCAACGGCGTTCTTCCCCTTTATTATAAGTATTGGGTACACAGGTGAGTGCTGACCCGTCTTCATTCTTTTTTTTTTTTTTTTTAATATTTTTTTTTTTTTTTTTTTATTTCTAGGAGAGAGAGAGACAGCATGAGCAGGGGAGGGTCAGAGAGAGAGGGAGTCACAGACTGAAACAGGCTCCNTCGACACCCACGGGGGTCTCAAACTCACAACCCTGAGATCAAGAATTGTATGCTCTTCTGACTGAGCCGGTCAGTCATCTCCGAAATCCCTTTCTTTCTTTTTTTTTTTTTCTTTTTTTTTCTTTCTAGGAGAGAGAGAGACAGCATGAGCAGGGGAGGGTCAGAGAGAGAGGGAGATACAGGCTCTGAAATAGGCTCCAGGCTCTGAGCTGGCAGTCAGCACAGAGCCCGATGCGGGGCTCGAACCCACGAACCGCGAGATCATGACCTAAGCGAAAGTCGGACGCTTAACCGACTAAGCCACCCAGGTGCCCCCGTCTTCATTCTTTTAAAATGCCTTCATCCAGTTAGTAGTTCAGTGTCTTAAAACAAGAAACTGAGCACAGGTCTAGATAACTAATTGTTTACCTTTTCGATGGAGAAAAAAACTGGCGGACACCATCTTGAGCCAGTTACCATCGGCAGTGCCAGGACGAGCTGGCATCCTAGGCCTGCTGCTGACGGGATGCAGCGAGAAGGACACAGCATCACCGGAGAGTTTTCCAGCGTGTTTATTTAAATCGTAGAACGTTCTAGATAACAACAGTTTTCAAAGTGAGATCCCCCAGGGGCAGTAGCATCCTCACCTGGGAACTTGTTAGAAGTACAGGTTATTCTCAAGTGCCACCCTGGGCCTCCTAAATCAGAAACTCTGAGGCTGGCCGAGCATTTGAGCACGTTCATGTTTCAGTACATGCTCCAGGAGATCCGCTCGCACCCAAAGCTGGAGAGGTGCCGCTATCTACCAGCTGGCTCCCATGCTTCAAAAACGGCAGTGTCCTCAAACACAAAAACTAAAAAGAAGGTGGGAGATTTGGTTGAGATTAAAGAGGGCTAGAGAGGCATGACAACTAAATGCAAGATGCGACTCATAATTAGACCCTCGATGGGAGGAAACAGCCACAAAAAATATTAATGGGACAATGGGGAGATTTAAACATGAACTATATATTAGATGTTATTATATCAAGATTAGATTTCTTGAGGGTAATAATGGTATTCTGGTTTTGTGGGAGATTGTTCTTAGAAGGTACATGCTGAAGTATTTAAGGGGTAAAGTGTCATGATGCCTGCAACTTATTTCTAAACGTCAGCAAAAAAGCACGTGTGTGTGCCTGAAGAGAGAAAGCAAATATGGAAAATGTTATCAGTTGGTGTGAATATAAGTGAAGAGGGGATCTGAGGTGTGTTGTACTATTTTTTCAGCTTTTCTGTATGTTTAGACTTCTTCCAAATATTTGAAAAATGAGTGGCAGGGGGAGGAAGAGGTACCCTGTATTTTAAAAACTATTTATACGGATGTAACTCAAAGGGTACGTTTGGAACATATTAAATGAAGCAACATTAGAGTGAGTTTCACTCGCAGGTGATGCACGCCAGCCATGTTTTTATAAAATTAACTTTCCAGCTCAGTTTCTGTGTCCCCAGTCTCGGCCAAAAATCCTAGAGTTGCACAGTGAGCCTTAGAAGTGCTGGAGGGTGAGGAAGTGGTGCCGAGAAGGTCCGAGCTCCCCATTGGAATTGCCATCACCCTGATTATTCTAGTCGTTTATCGAAACAGTTCATGAGGGACCAGTGAGAGTCAGAGCCTTTTATCTCGTCCCCCGCCCCCCCAGTCCCTCTGCACAGTGGGTAGGTCCTTAATCACCTGTCTCTAGACGCATGACATTTCCCAGTGACTCTCTGTTCTTCTTCATGTACAGTGGCCAGAGGGTCCGCCTAGGAGGCCTCGAGGGCCCGGAGGTGTGGATAGTCGGCCTGGACAATTCTGGGTTCCTTCAGGTTCACCAGGAGGGCGGCGAGGTCATGACGGTGCACCCAGACGGCAACTCCTTCGACATGCTGAGAAACCTCATCATCCCCAAACAGCAGTAGCCCCGGCCTGGGGCCGCCGTCCTGGCCTCTGGGCAGCGGGAGGGCGGGCGGAGCCACTGCGGGGAACATTCCGGTTCAATTTCTGCTGCCTTTCCTAGCCCGAGGAACTGGAAAACGGATTTAGACTTGTAGGTGGATTTTATTTTTCCTCCCTCCAGTTAATCTCCTGAATTCCTTAATTTTGTTCTGTCTGCTGCCGATTGACTTGGTGTCAGAAGATGTTCTGCGGGTAGCGGAACATTTAATTCAGATAAAGCAGTACCATAGGTGTGAAATCCTTCTCCCCTCTCCGGCTTGGATGTGTGTTTATTGGCCCAGAAAGAAAAAAGTTTTTATTTGGAAACAGCAACGGAATAATTCAGATGTTTCCCCAGTAGCGGAGACCTTCACTCCCAGACTATTAAAAAATAAATCAAAAGAAGCTTCCAGGCCCAGGCCAGCGATGAGGTAGAGGTTTGGTAACACTGTTTATGAGCATCCCGGGAGGTGTTTTCCTAGAGGAACATACTTTGGCAGTTCGTTGTCATTTTATTTTTTTTGTCCATAAGGAAAAAGAAAGTCGATTTCTGAGGGATCCTCTGGGCCCAGTGGTTTGCGGTCCAAACCCAGTACCTAAGGGGCTGCGGAGATGGGTGTCACTGGGGTGGCTGCAGTGACCTTGGCGAGGAAAGCACTTACCTGCTTGGACGTTCGTGTCTGAGCGCTCTTCTCATAAGTTTGAATTTACTGCCTATCCCAAAACGATGGGATCAAGTTCAAGAGCCTTAAAGTGTTGATTAAGCCTCGTATGGATGAAGAGGGGGGATGACTGGGCCCCAGCAGCTGGAGACGAAGGCTCCCTTCATACCACACACAAGGGAAGCTTTGGGGCTTTTAAGCTGGTTGCAGGTTCCCTTTGAAATGTGGCGCATTCCTGAGAGACAGTTTGTGCAGAGGATAGAGGTACATGGCATTTTATTTGTAAGTCGTAATTGTTTGCCCCTCTTCTTCTAAATTGCCAAGAAAGAAAATACAACTGATACTCAACGCCATCATTTAAGAGGGAGGATGTGTGTGCGCGCGCGTGTGTGTGTTTAAGCTTTAAAAGAAGCTGTTCAGGATCTGATGCCCTAAAAGTCTCCGTGGAAGAACAAAAGAAAGGAAGCCTTTTGATATACATTTGTGATTTCCAGATGTAGTCCATGCTTTTTCCATGTAACTCCTATCTCTGTTGAACTTGTGGATCATACACATTACTTTTGAGCCTTAAAAGGCCAGTTTTTGTCCACTTTTCTCTCTTCCTGCCTGCCCCAATTGAAATTAGTGGAAAGAAAACTTGATGGAGCTCTCAGCTTTGAACAGAATCCCCTTATTATACACTAGCCCTATCTTTATCCAGCTTTACCCAGTCAGGCTAATTCCAAAAGCTTGCGGTTTTCAGTATAAAATCTGTCCACCTTTAGCCAGGCACAGCCAGCACCATAGGAAGGGGGGGAGGGGGGAAATAGCATGTTTAGTTAAGTACACCAACCCAATATGTGTTTCTTGGAAATGTAACTTTTAAAAAAACTTCAGAAGTAATTTTTGCAAATAAGGCTTCAATTAGAATTTTTTTTCTCAAAAAAAAAAAAAAAAAAAAACAGCTTCTGTCCTTAAGTGTGTAAGTCTTTTGGAATTAGTGACAAGTTTAAATAAAAGTCCACACCACCCCAAAATTACCAAATGGACTCACCCATGAGAAGGCATCTGCAAAACATCATCAAGAGGAGAGATCTCCGGACTAATACTGCGAGTTTCATTTCTCAAACTTTGTAATACAAGGCAAGTCATCTCTCAGAGCTGCCATTGTTGCTGTTTGAATTTCTTTGGGGGGGTTCTTTAATGAGAAACATGCTATGTTTTGTTTTAAGCCGAAGTCCTATTCTAGATAGTTCTTCTTTGGGGAAAAAAATGTTATCATTTCATTTCCTTTCTGTAAATTAAAACTAATGAAGTGTGGCCATGTCAGCGCAGATGGAGATGTTCCGGGCATGGACTCCTTTGCCTCTGTGCTTTTAAGACTGTTCTTTATCGTGTTGTCACCCAGTCGTCTTGAGGGACACGAAGTAGACTTGAAGCAGATGCTACGTTTTTCATAGACCTGACTTTGCCTCAGATGAACCAAAGACTTTTGAAATTCTGCTTCATATAGAAGAGCTGAATAAAAGCATTTTGTAGCCATTAGGGTTAGGGAAATTACTTTCTACACGACCCCCATGGATTTCGGGTGCAACCGGCAGTCTCTGATCTCAAGAAGCTTTAAAGTCTTAGCGGAAACTTGGAATATTCTTTATAATCTTGAAAACATGGCAACTGAACTCAAGACTGGCGAGTGCTTTCCAAGGCATTTGATTGGCCCGCGTGTGTAAAGGCTGTGCATTGATTTGCTCCCTGCGTGTAGAGGCTGCACAATGATTGGCCTGCGCGTTGAGCATCTTACCGATTGGCCCCCCAGTGTAGAGGCTGTGCATTGTGTAAAAGGCAAGGCCCCCGAATGTGCTCAAAGTTTTGCCTAGGACACGTGGCCCCCGCCAAAGCAGCACCCCTGGATGCTGGGCCTCCTGGCAGCGTCGGGGAGTGGGGGTGGGGGGGGGGGGAGGTGTGTGCAAAAAGTCCAAGGATTCGTGTCTGGTCTCAAACACTCCTCTTTGCTACCACAGACTTTGCGTGATGTGACAATGAGTGGGCCCATGAGGGGTGGGTGATGGAGGGCTACACGGGCCCAGGTCGGGGTACCATGCAGCCTCCAATCCCCGGCTGCCCCACGTACAAGCACGGGGCCAGCCCCTGTGGTTGCTCCTGCCCTTGAGCTTGGGAAGTGGGAGAAAAGCCCGCCTCACCCAGCAGTTTCAGGATGTAGCAGGGAGGCATTTTCGGCTTGCCTTCTAGAAGCTCTGTCTGCTCTTACCCGGCAGAAAACGGAGACTCCTTATTCCTGCGTAATTACTATGCACATTTAAATTTTTTTAAAGCGTAAATCTTCCCATTTTTATCTTTTCAAAGTATCGTCTCTGAAAAGTAATTACTTTAAACCAGTGCCTATAAAACTCAAGTCTTAACCAAAATAAACTTTCAGATTTTCTGTACAGTTTGGGCTCATTGTTATTTTTACCACGTGTCATTTTTAAAAATAGGCAACTACTCTTGGTTACAGTATTTTTATTCATATTTAAACATTTTTACAAAATAAATAATTTTACATGGTAAGGAGTATGTATGTACTTCTAAGTTATTAAGAAGCCGGGTGCTTTTTGTTGTTTTTTATTTATTTTTGACAAATGTGTTATGTGTCATACAAAAGAGAAATCTTCCTACTCCAAAGAATGAAACCCAAAGTAAAACAAAAACAAAACAAAAACAAGAAAGCTCTTAACTGAGGTGAGAAGTAAATTTAATATAAAATTTTAAATTGAAAATTTAACAACAAGTTTACTAGAAGAACAAATTTTGTTCTTGGAGAATTGTTCCTGTGTAAGAACTGCTTGACTTTTGAGGTTTTTTTCCCCAAGATTTTAACTTTATATGTCATACTTAAGTTTAGGAACAGCTTGAATAAATGCATCTTCGATAACCCAAGGGCTGTGATGCACTACGATTTTAAACTACTATAATTTCCTGGCATTTATTTGAAAACGTTCTTTGTATGTCATTTTATCGGAGCACCCCCCACAGTCTACCTTAACTGTCTTACAGTTACAATAAATTACAACTTCGGGTAGACTTTGTACAGGATTCATTGACCACGTAAACTTCTCCCACCCTTAGGGTCCAAGTGGAACGCCTTGGTTGGCCCTAGGACTTAAGAAGGACAAAAAGGTGTGGGACCAGGGAGTGGAAAATACCGGATTTTTGGAGCAGCCCTTCTTCACACCCTGTTCCCTTCTCTACAAAGGTATGAATGGAATGGCTTTTCTAGAAAGGGCTTCCATGAACATAAAGGAATTCCTTTCCCTGGGAGGCCCCTTGGAGGGCCGAGCCAGTCTTAAACTGGGTTTCTTTCTCAAATCCGTTTGATCTGGCATTTTTCGTCAACGTGTTAGGACCCACCACAATTTTTTTTTCTTTTTTTGTGAAAGTCATATTTATTAAAATACTTCCTCTTCCCCTGCCGGAGCCTCAGAGAAGTCAAGAAACGATATCCCCAGCTTAAATGTGCAGACTCTTAAAGATGGAGGTAACAATATTAGGTTGCCATAGTAACTCCCGTTCACTTTAAACTGAGCTGCCGGCTGCCTGGAAGCCGGCTTGCACAGGAATCTTCCTTCATGTTCTAGGCTATGAAAACCATGATGTTTGTGTAGACAAGACCGTTTTCCCTAGTACCCATTTTATTTTTCAAGTACACACACACTCATTGTCAAGCCTACTTATGTTATCATCTGTGAATCTATAACGGTCTTTTTCACCACAACCTTTGATCTTAAGCTGCTTGAAAAGCCTTCATGATTTGTATTTACTCATCAATACGGCCCCCAATGGTTCATAACAAGGTAGACACAAATGCATTTTGCGGTACTTTATTGAAAAATGTCAGGTGATCTCTCCTGCTCATCAAAACCCCTCCTTCCAGGAATCATGGCTTATTAGAGACTTGTGAGCATAAGAAAAGAATTCCCCCCGGGCTTATTTTCTACGTGCACAAAGAGCTGCTGATGAGGTATAGCTAAGTGCAACTGGGGTCTGTGTGTTGGATTCTTAGGACTCAGTCCCTTCGCTGCACCACACGTTCCAAAATTTGCAAGTTTCACCCACCCACCATGAGGCAACTGACACCCTGCTAAGAATAAGGCGGAGACCCTCAGTGTGACACTAGGTCGGCAGATGATCATTTCACATTTTGGGAACAGTTGATTACAGGTGCCCTTTGATTCTAGAATCTTAAAGGCATTTGTGAAAAATCTTTCCACGCAGAAAGGCGCAGGGTTTCCTAGAAAAACCATTTCTGAAACAGCGAAATGATGGCGTGATTATAGTGTGAAGCAAATTGAAAGACGGTGGCTTGGTGCATCCATCCACTTCAGAGCCATGGTATGGTTTTTTAAATGGTGAACTCTTGAAGCAAAAATATAAAACTAAGACAAAAATGAACGGAAGTTTATTTTTAAAAACACTGCTGGTGCTTTATAAAAGGATTTCTGTTTTCCTGTTACATACAGGCCATGTTCATGGAGTTTTCTTGCTATGCAGAAAAGGCAGGAAATTGCTAAAGAACACGTATACACCATTTTTATTATATCCCTTTAGCGACTTTTCTTCCACAAGGCGCAGACCATTGACAATTTTCCATATTGCACATGCAATGTTAACTAACTTTATTAGCACTACTTGTAGCAAACACGAGCCTAGGGAAATACAGGTCTGGGTGGGCCGCAGGGCTTTCACCTTGTAGTCAAACCTGACAGGGGTAGCCAGTCGCCTTGGGCACCTAAATCATCCACGTGTCATTCTCAGAAAATAATCTGGCTATATATATTTTTCGCATTTGATGCCTATTCAATATACTCTGAAGGTGCTATTCTTGATGGTATCGAGTTCACAGAGGTTAGGAGGAAATAAAAGCACACCTATGCTCATTCACTCCCTTGGTCTTGGCTTGCTGATTTTTGTACCAAAAAAAGGCTTAAATTAAAACGACAACTTTTAGTGAAGACTCATGAATGACTTTTAAAGACATTAGAGTTGTCGATTCGTGGAACTTAGATCACATCCTGCCTTAAGAATCGAAGAGCGCTCTGAAGGCTGGAGCCACCTCCTCCGGGTGGGCCACCGCCCCGGCGTATCTGAAGGTATCAGGGTGGGCTTTCCTCTTTACAGCGGAGGCTCTCCGCGGAGTGGAAGCTCCTTCAATCCCCGGTGGGACTGCCGCTGAGCATCGGGGACGAGGCAAGGCCCGCGGGCCTGATGTCAAGGCCTGGAAACCAAGCCCGCCCCCGGGGACGGGGCCGGCGCAGGTCGCACGTGGGGCGCGGGGGACGCTCAGCTCTGCCCGCTTCGGAACCCGGCTCTTGGAGAACAAAGGTCTGGCGGGCCTTTCTGCGCCGCCGCGGGCCGCGCCGCAGTCCTCTGCACCGGCGTTGGCGGGATCTACGTAAAAATCTAGAAGCCGGCCGCGGAGTTCTATTAAAATAGTCGTCTCTGTATAAATTAATTTAAACCGTGCATATACAGCTCGCCCCTCGTAGCTCGGCTGCACTCCGGAGAACAGGAGCCCGGGGCCCGGCCTATGGCTTCTCCCTGCGGGCAGCCCTGCGCGAGGTCACCTGCCGTTGGTGATGATGACCGAGGCGCCCAGGTAGTGCGGCAGCGGCGCGCCGGGCGGCGAGGCGGCGGCGGGGCCGGGGGGCCGGGGCCGCAGCGCGCCGGCCGCCGCCTCGGGGGCGCCGGGGCCGCAGGCGAGGGCGGGCGCGCCGGGCGCAGCGCCCCCCAGCGGCCCGCGCCGGGCCAGCACGCGGTGGTAGTTGAGCAGCACGAAGGGCAGCTGCGCAGGCGCGCCCGCGGGCTCCGGGGCGGGCGGCGCGCAGCACTCGGGCGCCGCGCGGGCCAGAGCCAGGCGCGCCCCGTCCCGGGCGGCCTGGCGGACGGCCTTGGCCGGGCCCAGCGCGGGCTCCTCACGGTAGTGGCCGCAGCTCGGGAAGCTCGGCGGCGGCGGTGGCGGCGGCGCGGTGTCCTCGCCGAACCTGCGCGCGGCGGCGGCGGCGGGCGCTGCGGGGACAGGCGACACGTTAGACGCCCTCGCGGGTGGGGGGGGGGAAGGGGGAGGAAGGGGACATGCCCAAAGCGGCACCAGCCCGGCGGGCCCCGGTTGCCGCCGCCACCCCCACCCCCTCGGCCCCCCGCGGCTCGCTCCGCCCCGCAGCCGCACGCGCCCCTGCCCCTCCGCGCGCAGGCTGCCGTCTGAGGCGTTCGGCTGGGTGGTCGCGTTAGAGAGCGAAGAGGAACAGGTGGAATTCGTGTTAACAGTGCACTGAATTTAATGCCACATGTCCGAAAGGTTATTTCAGGGTGGAATCAATACTTTTAAATGATGGAGGAATTTGATCCTTTGTTTCTGTCTTCCAAGTGCAGGCAGACCGGACCTAGCCGCCCTTCTCATTCCCCTTGGAGCCACATTTCAGTGCTGGGGAGCCACACGTGGCTCCTGGCTACCATCTTGGACAGCGTCGTCTAGAGGCTTCCTTTCCCCCCAACCCCCCCCCCCTTAGCCCTCGGTGGGGAGGGTGGGGTGGTAATCACCCTGCTCCCTTTAGTGCGGCCATAACTAAAATAATAACCACCCTCACTAATTAGAAGCCTGCGATCAATTACCTCCGTATGGGTGTGTTTTGCTGGGGGTTTTTTTGTTTTGTTTTTTTTGTTTTTTTTTTACCTTAAGAACTCTTTGGCTTCCTTTACTATCAAAAAAAGACTAGGAAGTGGATCACAAATTGCCCCAAATTAGCACCTTTGGTCCATTTTTTACCAAGTGTGTGACAAATGAGGTGGTTATTAACCTCTTTTGCTTTCAAAATAGCAATTTTTTAAAAAATGTAATACTGTGTGTTAGTTACATCATTGGCCACCTTCCACACACCAAGAAAAGTAATTCAGGTCAATCTCAAGTGGATAATATTTTCAGCTGTTATCGAGACACTTTGCTTTGTCTTCCTTTCATTGGCTGGCAGGGGAAATCCTTCCTTGGTTATTTGAGGGGCCCAATGCGCTGATGGCTGGCTCTCCAAATCCGAGACTCTGGCGGCCCCAAGGGCTGGCCCGGGCCAAAAGGCAGGGCTGTGCTGCCCTAGCGGCTGGTGGGTGCTTTTCTAAGCTGCCCACTTTTGAAAACCATGTCCTAGTCACCTCCAAGACAGTTGGCTTCCTCCCCTAGTCTATCCGTCTTCTCAGAGTTAGGGACAAAATGTGTCTCCGCACAGTAAAGACTGGGTCTGAACACGAGATTCGCAAAGCCGCTGAGGAAGAACAGAGCCTGACCCGCCTCCAAAGAGAGAAAGAGGGGGAATGAGGGGGCTCCGGGGAGCTCTCCTCTTTAAGCAGGTGATTCTTTCCTGGGGCATTTTAACATTTACCCGCATTTAGCAGCCATCGCAGGAAATTTGCACCATCCTGTAGTTAGGTCTGCATGAAACCGGAAGTTACCTCTTGCAGCCACCCCTCGATGCCCACCTACCCTCTGCCTGGGGTTGGCTCAGTGAGCAAACAGGAGTCTGTCTGGGCCTGGGGAGGCTGGCGGCACATCCACAGAGGACATTGGCTTGTCCGCCACCAGGACGAGCTGCTGGAGGGGCCATTCCTGTCTCTCTGTTGTTGAACCAGCAGTGCCGGGCAGGCACCTAGCGTGTGCCCAGCCCTGGGGTAGGCAGAGCACGTGGCCTACGATCCCATTTTACAGATAAAGAATCGGGAGTCCTTGGAGTGTTGACGTTATTTGCCCTGGGTGGGTGAGGGACATTCTTGCCTCTGAGCTCATGAATTTCCACCAGTTTTTCACACTCTGAAAACTGGCGTGGGAAGAAAGCCAACAGTACCCCAGATTCATCTTTGGGTGGAGTGGAAAGAATCTTGTAAAATCAGTGCAGTTGGAGCATTCCCAGCACGTGGGAGCTGGTTTTGAAAATCGCTTTGTCTCCCTCTTGGGGAGTCAGTGAGGCCAGAGCTTTGAGGGAGGGTGGCTGGACACCCGGTGTCCTCTACCCTTTATGCTCTCACTGGAACCACTAGCACACGGACTCGGTCGCCCAGCTTTGCTCCCTGTTGTGAAGCTACACGCACTGCGAGCAGGAGAGCGTAGAACCCCTACTTACGAGCAGAAAAAGAAGTCTGCCCAAAGCGTGAGCATCCTTCTTCCATTTGCCACCCACCGCCACCGCCGCCGCCATCCACAGCCCTGCCCCCTCCCCCCCTCGTGCAAACATGACCCACCTTCGTAGTTTGGCACCAGGCCGTGCCGAGCAGCGTTCACCGGCGGCTCAGAGAGGTTTTTAGCTGGAGACTGGCTGCTAGGCACTAGGGGGTTGGCATAATGCCACTGGCATTCGCCGCTGGCTGGCAGTGTGCTCAGGAAAAAGCGTGCCACCTCACACGGGGATCCTTGGGGCTGCCCGAATTTGGCCGGCAACATTGGCTTTTTGCTGCTGAAGACGTGCGAGTCCAGAGGGAAGTGTCCGTAGCGGTAGGAGAAAGGCAGGCTGTAGGACGGGGCGTACAGAAGGTCGCTGCTTTCTGAATGGAGCTGCTGTTCTGGGGGTGCGGGGGCGGTCGCCGGGGGGCTGGCTCTCCAGTTTCCCAGCTGGCTGCATTCCAGTTTGTCCATTTGGAAAGAGCTGTATTGCTGCATGGCAAGGAAGACGGAAGCCAGGGCCGGTGAGAGACGGCGCTCCGGCCTCACCGGATCCCACCCTAGAGTTAGCCTGACCACACCCCCGGGCTGGACCGACCCGCGGCCACCGCAGTGAGGTCCCACCGGGGACAGGTGTGCAGCAAGCAGTACCACAGAGACACCCCACCCCCACGGCACCCTGTGGAAAGACCTTCTCTGCCCAAGTGGAAAACACTTGTAGCCACTTTCTGAGAGGTTACAAAGTACTTTTAAAAAAAAAAAAAAGGGAAGGTTTTCATTTAAAAAAAAAAAAGCTATGGAAACACCATGCACTGTGCACTAAGCTACGCCAACACGGCTTCCAAAGCTCATGTGCCTTCCTAATGTAGCCTCTTCTTCCTAGACCTGCTGAGCCTTCCCGAAGTTAGCTCTCGATGCCTCGGGCTGTGTCTCTGCGGTGTGGGTGCAGGACGTTCCCCGAGGGGCTTTGCTGCACTCCTCAGGGAAACTTCCAGGCCGGGACCCGCTCTGCACTTGGAGGCTAGGCTCCTTCCTGAACAGGCTGGGTGTCCCAAGCCCCCAGGCCACGCGGGGCGGCACCTGCCTGGGCAGGTGGTGCTTGTTACCTGTGGGGGGTAAGGGTTTGTTCTCAGCTTTGTCTTCATCTTCGTATTTTTGGGTTTAGCTAATTTCCTAGTTTCTTGTGAGGTAGACAAGGCGGTCCTCCAGGAGTCCTGGGACTTGGACGTGGACACCTGGTCCAGGGACAACTGCAGTTCCTTGTACTCAATGTCCCTGAGAAGCAAGAGCAGGGCAAGTGACGTCCAGCGGCCCTGCGCCCTGCGGGGAGGAGCGGCTCCCCTGGCCCCGCCCCCCTCCCCCCCCCCCCAGCAAGTTCCTTCACAAAGCTCCAGCTGACGGGTTCCCTGAGGTTGGATCAGGCCGGACTTGAGCAAAGGGCAGCCCACCTTCATCCTAAAAGCCCCCCTGCAGCCCCGGGCAACGCGGAGGGAGGTCAGCTTATCCAGCAGGAAGAGATGGAGGTCTCTGTAACTCTCTCCAGTAGGTCCCAAACTCATCTCCCAGGGCCACCCTGGGCCACTAGGAAGCGTGTCAGGGCCGACGCGAGGGCGGGGGCACTACTTATCGCGTTGAGGATCTGTGGCTCAGCTGTGTCTCTATTTAGCACCCAGGGAGGCGTGAGCGGGGGACCTTCCAGGGTCCAGGAGCCTGGCTGCCCGCCTTGCCCATCTCCGCACCAGGTGCCCATTTCAGTCCTTAAGAGCCAACTTGACACAGTTGCGTTCGTGGTAGGGGAAGTCATCTAAAGTACCAGCCTACACTCGTCTGCTCAGGAGGAGTCATCAGGGAGGCCAAAATGCTCTCTTCCCTGCAGTTTTGCCAAAATCACACTCTACTTCTAAGAAAAAAGAAAACAAAACCCAAGAAACCAGGGACCTGGCCATCATTCTATGAAAGAAGTGAGAGCCTATATCCTGACTGTGTAAGAACACACACGAGGACCTCGTTCAGGGTGGGGCTGGGCAAGGGTATCAAGTTCAGGGCCAGAGCTGAGTGCAGGCGACTTAACATACAGTAGCCATGGTGGGTCCACAGTAATATGTGACTGTGGGGATATGTGGCCCCAGGGAGACTTAGGTTCTGTTGTGTCTAATGGTCCTAAAAGTATTTGCAACTGAACTTGACCTTCTGAGATTTTAAAGGGACCAAACATTCATCATCATTTGCAACAGGCTGTATAGAAAGAGAGAGGGGAAATGTGAGCTATCCCCATCCCAGATGGCGGGAGCACGCAAGACGGCCCTGATGTCTGTGGGCACGAGGAGCTTAAGTTCATAGTCCCGGTGTGGACATGCGTCTCCTGTGCCTCCTGTGCAAGATGGGGGCGTCTCCCACCTGCCCCCTGCGGCCCCCCCACATCCCTCGGCTGGTCTCTCTGATCTGATCTTCAGCTGTGCCTGGGGCGGGGGCCCCCATTCTGGTGTTCCCACCACTGCCTAGCACCTGGCCCTCGGTGCTGAGTTCAGAAATAGTTTGGACCTTCCCAAACGACCAGACTGTTCAAATTAAAACAAAACAGGAGACAAATGAACAGTTTCAGAGAGAGAGAGAGAGAGACAGAGACAAGAGAGGGAGAGACGGTGCTTGTGGCTTGTGAGAGCGGGCTGATGAGAGGCAGGGAAGCAAGAGAGAGCAAGGAAACAAATACGTCTGACTTACGTGAGGACATAATTGACACTCACGATGCAGTGCGGGCGGGACGAGCGGCTGTTGTGCACGACGGTGGCGTAACTCTGCACCCACACCCAGCCGCCCAGCTTGGACAGCAGCCGGTAGTACTTGGTGGTGACCTGGCCCTTCACCAGCACTGCAAGCACAAGGTGACATGAATCCCGAGGGAAAATTAGCAGGCCCTGCTCGGGGGGCACTGCCCCAGCTGATGACCTACAGCCCCGGTTCTGGACCTTTCTGGGGTCAGGGACACCTTTGAGAACTTGACAAAGAGATAGACTCTCTCTACAGGAAGGTGCATGCTTGTGTACGCACGCACACACTCGCCCACACAAGATTTCTGCCTACAATTTCAAGGGGTCCAGGGCACAATCTCTCCCCTCCCCTGTTAAGAACTCAAATTTAATAGTCGTTGATTTCACTGAGAGAAACAATTAGTCCCCATAATACATTTGCACCTGGCAGAGTGATAAAGTTGGTTTGGCTTTTCAGTTTCCAAAATGCCACAATTATGTTATAATCCCCCAAACTCTTAATCCCCATACCCTTAATAGGCAATGGGGGCAGGGGGTGATGTTGTTATTTAAACAAAATAGTAAGTACATTCAACCAAGTGTCAAATTGTTGTTGATATTTGCTACTCTCCAGAACATGTGTGTATTCACCATGAGACCGTTTGCTACTCCGTTGCCATTTGTATTTTCTACCGATTAGCCCCACTTTTCCTCAGGCCTATTAATTTCCTATGTTGCTTATATGGGAAAGACCGCCGCTTGGCTGTTTAGTTTCTGAAAACTGGGCCTCTGGGCCCATCTTCTACGCATGGGTGCAAACTCCAGATTGCTGAGCCACACTCCCTTCCAAAGCCTCTGTACTAATTTCCCTTGGGGCCTGGACGGCACAGGCTGAAGAGAAAGGAAAGCACCAGAAGCACTGGGTGGACAGGAGAGAAGAGAAAGCCCCAGGTAGCCTTCTCTGAGGAGGGGAAGGCTGGCACAAATCTGAAAGGCATCCCTTGATGCCCAGGTCATGGCTACGGGGCATTCCTGCTTCTCAAATCAGGGCTGGCCCCAGGGCCCTGACTAGCAGCCACCTGAGCAGGGGTTGGGGAGGTGGCCAAATTCTGTGAGTGCACCAGCTGGCACTGAAGGAACCCCCCGGAAGGCTCACAGACACAGAAATTCAGCCCTCATTTTGTGCCAGTAGGCAGAGCCCCTTCACTGTCTGCCCAAAGCCTCCTGAGGCTCTCCATTGCCCTCTGTGCCTTCTTTCCATATTAATAGCACCTCTTTATCATCCACTTTAACACCTGCAGCAAAATATTTTGGCACAGAAGAAAAATTACTTTAAAAATGATAGTCGAGGACTTTTTAGCCTTAATATATAAAGAGTTCATACACGTCAATAAAAGCACTTAAGACCTGCAAGTAATGAGAAAAGGACTGGAACAAACAATTCACCAAATAATAAATATAAATGATAATCAAGTTCAATGCATTTGCTTAACTCAGAGCTAGATGCCATCCATTAAAATCAGTAGACATTAAAAAAGAAACAGATATTGGATGGTTCCATTCTGGAACCATGTCCAGAATAGGCACATCCATAGAAACCAAAAGCAGAGCAGTGGTTGGAGCTGGGGATGAGAGTGCCCAGGACTGACTGCTGATGGGCAGCAGGGTTCTTCTGGGGATGAAGAAAATGTTCTGGGATTTTACTGAAAGGTGACAGTTGCATGACATTGTAAATATACTAAAAACCTCTGAAAATGGTTAAAATGATCAGTTTTATGTCATATGAATTGTATCTCAAGTATCTCAAGGAAAATAAACTGACTACAATAATGTCAGTAATCTATGGTGAGAGGCATTGTCATGTGCTGTGAGAAGCATGAACCGGTATGGTCCTGGAAAGCAGTTTGACAGCTCATATCCATTGACATAGTGACTTCACTTCCAATCACTGATCCTATTACAAGCAGTCCTGCTTATAATTCAGGGGGAAGAAGTGGGGGAGACTTAATTGTCCAAGAATTAGGAAAGATGGTAAATAAACTTTGGAGTACTATGCTGCTATTGAAATAATGATTAATAATCTGAAATATTATGGAGAATGTTAAATGAAAAAAAAAGACAGGATTCAATACCACAGAAATACAAAGATAATAACAGACTACCATGAACAATTATAGTGTGTCAATAAATAGAATTTAAATAAAAATTTGAAAACAATTGTAGCACACTTTAAAAAACCACAATTATATGCCAACAAATTGAGCAACTTATAAGAAACAGATACTTTGCTATGAACATACAACCCATGAAGGCTGAGTAATGGAGAAATAGAAAATCTGAACAGACTGATCACTGGTAAGGAGATAGAATCAGTCATCAAAAACCTCACAATAAACGGAAGTCGGGGACCAGATGGCATCACTGGTGAATTCCACCAAACATTTAAATAAGAATTAATACCAGTCCTTATCAAACTCTTCGGAGAATTAGAAGAGGAGGGAACACTTCCAAACACATGTGTGACGCCAGCATAACCTTGGTACCAAAACCAGACAAGGACACTGCAAGAAAAGGAAAATTCCAGGCAAATATCTCTGATGAGCATAGATCTAAAAATCCTTAACAAAATAGTAACAGACTGAATTCAACAATACATTAAAGGGATCGTACACCATGATCAAATGGGATTTGGTCCTGGGGTGCAAGGATGGTTCAACACCTGCAAATCAACTAAGAGGACACATCATATTAACAAAGTGAACGATCAAAATAGATACAGAAAAATCATTTGACAAAATTCAACATCCACTGATGATAAAAACTCTCAACAAAGTGGGTATAGAGGGGATGTACCTCAACATAGTAAATGCCATCTATCAGAAGTCCACAGCTAACATTATACTCAACAGGAGAAAGCTGAATGCTTTTCCTCTAAGATCAGGACCAAGTTCGAGGATGCCCATGTTTGCCACTTTTATGCGACACAGAGTCAGAAGTCCTAACCAGAACACTTAAGCAAGAAGAAGAAATCAAAGACATCCAAATTGGAAAGGAAGAAGTAAAATTGTCACTATTTTCAGATGGCATATTATATATAGAAACCCCAAAGACTCCATCAAAAGACTCTTAGAATAAGAGAATTCAGTAAGGGTGCAGAATACAAAATCAGTACACAAGAATCTATTGAATTTCTACATGTTAATAATGAGCTATCAGAGGGGCTCCTGGGTGGCTTAGTCGGTTGGGCGTCTTTCGCTTAGGTCACTATCTCGCGGTTCGTGGGTTCGAGCCCCGCGTCGGGGTCTGTGCTGACTGCCAGCTCAGAGCCTGGAGCCTGTTTCGGAGCCTGTTTCGGAATCTGTGTCTCCCTCTCTCTCTGACCCTCCCCTGTTCACGCTGTCTATCTCTCTCTCTCCTAGAAATAAATAAAAATTAAAAAAAAATAATGAGCTATCAGAGAGAGAAATTAAGAAAACAATCCCATATACAATTGCATCAAAAATAATAAAATGTCTAAGAAGAAATTTCACCAAGGAGGTGAAAGACCAAGACACTAAAAGTTACAAGACATTAATGAAAGAAACTGAAGGAGACACAAATTAATCCAAAGATACTCCATGTTCATGGAGTGGAAGAGTTATATAAAATTATATAAACCCAGAGCAATCTACAGATTTAATACAATCCGTATCAATATTCCAGTATCATCCTTCACAGAAACAGAACAAATGACCCTAAAATTTGTATGGAACCACAAAATAATCCTTAAAAGAGCAACAGCAAAAATAACAAGTGGTATTACGTCAAACTAAAAAGCTTCTGCACAGTAAAGGAAATCACCAACAACATGAAAAGACAACTTACCGAATGGGAGACAATATTTGCAAATCTCATATCTGATAAGGGGTTAATATCCAAAAATACATGAAGAACTCATACAACTCAGTAGCAATAAATAAACAAACAAACAAATAAAACAGTCCAACTAAAAAATGTCTGAATCAACCTTTTCCCAAAGAAGACATATAGATGGCCAACAAGTACATGAAACAGTTCACAGCATCACTCATCTTCAGGGAAATGCAGATCAAAATCACATGAGATTTCACCTCACACCTGTCAGAATGACAATTATCAAAAAGATGAAATAACAAGTATTGGCAAGGATGTAGGGAAAAGGGAACCCTTGTGTACTATGAGTAGGAAGGTAAAGTGGTGCAGCCACCATGGAAAACAATGAGGAGATTCCTGAAAAAATTTAAAATAGAACTACCATATGATCCAGAAATACCACTTCTGGGCATTTCTCTGAAGGAAACAAATGAACACACTAACTCAGAAAGACACCTGCACTTCCATGTTCACTGCAGTGTTATTTATAAAAGCCAAGAAATGAAAGCACCCTTAAGTGTCCATCCACGGATGAATGGATAAAAGAAATCATGGTATACGTACACACACTCACACTGTTCAGCCATAAAAAAGAAGGAAGTCTCGCCATCTGCTGCAACATAGATGGACCTTGAGGGCATTATTCTAAGTGAAATAAGTCAAAGACACCTCACTTACAGGTGAAATCTAATTTAAAAAAATCATAGATGCAGAGAAGTGGTTGGTGGTTGCCAAAGGTGAGGGATGGCAGGCGGGAGAACTGGGTGGGGGAGATGGTCAAGAGGTATAAACTTCCAGTTATAAAATAAATAAGTCCTGGAAATGTAATATACAGCATTGGGAACTTCAGTTAATAACACTGTGTTGTATATTGAAAGTTGCTAAGGAATTAGATCTTCAAAGCTCTCAAGACAAGAAAAAAAATGTATAGTGATATACTGTAACTAGATTTATGGTGCTGATCATGGAGCAACACATACAGATATCAAATCACGTAGACCTGAAGCTAATATAGTGTTATGTATCAGTTAGGGCTCATTAAAAAAAAAAAAGAGACAAGATTCAGAAGTGCATAAAGTACAAGTAAGAAAAAGTACATACATACTCACATATACACCCCAACTAATTGTGATCTGGGACACGTTTTGAAGCCCCAGTGACTCAGTTTCCCTGTTGAGAACAAGAGCATAATCACACTCCCTGCCTCACATGGTCGTGGTGAGAAGTGGTCATCTACACGAAGCTTTAGACTAGTGGCAGCAGACACACAGCAAAGGCTCAATATATACTAACTCTCATTCTCTGGTCAAATTACAGGTAGTTTTCATTTTCTTCTTGTCAGCTTTTCTTGATTTTTGACATTTCCAACAATAAGGAGATATCAGTTTTATAATAAAAGTGAAAAATTTATTTTTTCTAGGGGAAAGTAGTTTGTGTGAAGGTCGGAGAGCGGAAATACAACAACTGATCGGCCCCCCCACCCCTTAGCTGCGTGACCGCCATCCCCACCCCCACCCACGGGGACGAGTGGCAAGGCTCTTGGGGACAGTGCAGACACAGGCTCTCTTCTTCCCTGGCTTAGCATGTGCACCTCTGTGGACTCACGGGGCAGGAGCCACCATCCGTGCTGAAGGGGCAGGAGCCACCATCCGTGCTGAAGACTGAGGACAGAGGTAATAGGAAAGAGCTATCTGTACAATGCTTCTTCTCTTGGGGTTTGCTTTTTTAACAGCAAAATCCACGGCTTTAGGTGCCCGCTCATGTCTGCATCCCTCATTCCACACCCCATACAGCTGTCGGGGGTAGGCATCACCAGGAAAGCTGGGCCAGCAAATCTGGAGGGCACAGCCTGGGTGTTCTGACTCCCTTGTCTCAGACTGATCCCTCTGGGAGGAGGGGCCAGGAGTCTCCAGAAGGTTCTCTGTAGCTCAATGTGCAAGGAGAAGTACAAGGAAGTTTAGGGGAGCCTCGGCCAATTTGCTATTGGCCCCAAAAGAGATGCGATAAGATCCATGTGGGGCCCCCTATGTGAATTTCCCAAGAGGCCCTTCTTTCTTCAACGGAAGTGCTTGCTCAGTTCCTAAACTCTGAAATCTGTTCCCGGAGGTATCCGTCACGCCCCTGGAAACAAGACGGTTTATTTTTCCTTCTCCCTCTCTTGGACTTCATACTTTGCTTATTTCTTACAACATTCCTAAAACCTATCCCTAATCATCTAAGCTGGATACAATAAAGCCAGTTTATCCCAAATATTTTATATTAGGATGCCAAGGGCAGTAGCTGCCGTGATTTTATTATTTCTGACGCTCCCTGACTCTGCTGTGATGCGGCTTAGATACAGAGACCAAACAAACACAGACGCAGAATTGTTTTTTGCTTCTCTGTGACCCATGGTGATAGTCCACATTATCAATCCAAGCTGAAATCCTAGACGCTTAGTCACAACACGCCTTGGTTCGGTCTTGCTTCCCCTCCAGTCTGTTGTACTTACTTAGCTGCCTGAAATGATCCTGGGGGGGGCAGGCAGGCTGGACATGGCCCCTAGGCTGTAAGCCCTGGGAACAGAGGCTCTGTCCCTAGCACTTCCCGGCCACAGCACCCCCAACATCGCGGGCTGAGATGGTTCTGAGGCCAGGGTGCCCCACACCGAGAGCGAAGCCAGCGGTCTGGACCTGCCGAGGCCACTTTGAGGTGGAAATTCTAGTTCCGTGCATCTGCTATGCAGAGAAGTAGGTGGCCTGCCTGGTTCCTCGGAATTCCTCCTGAAGGCACAGCCGGGTCTACCAGCCGCTGGGAGGCGAGTGAACCTTGGCCTGGAGCATAATTTCTATTTCTGTTCTGAATCGTTAAGAGCTGATGATGTAAGATGCCAAAAATACCGATCGTGGGTGAATGGTGTTCCCCGGAAAGCTGTGTTCCACGTCCTGACCCCTGAAACCGCTGCATGTGACCATACTGGGAAAAGGGTCTGCGTAGGTAATTAAGTCAAGGCTCTCGAGACAGACGAGAGGGTCCTGGACTAGGGTGGGCCCTGCCTCGAACCAGTGCGCCTGTAAGAGACAGAAGAGGAGGAGCCGCGCATGCGCAGGTGGGGAAGCTGAGGCAGAGATGGAGCTGCCAGCCAGGATGCCAGCAGAAGCCGGAAGAGGCAGGCTTGGCCCCGCCCACCCGTTCAGTCGGGACTTCCGGCCTCCAGAACGGTGGGAGAGTACACTTCCGGCGTTTTAAGCCTCCCAGCTAGTGGTGTTTAGTTAGGGCAGCACCAGGGAACAAAACCACCCTCCATGGGCACACTGGTGGGTGCGGTCCCCTCCTCCTTCTGCTGTCGTCCCTTCCTTTAGTCGGTGACACTGACGGAAAGCCATGCTCTCCTCTAGCGAGTCTGCGCGTCCCCAACACACCCCCGAGGCTCGTGGCTGGCCGAACAACGCGGAAAGCGCCAGAAGAGAGAAGCACTTCAAGGGAGAATGCCCACAAGGGCCACCCTGTAGGGTATCTCCAAAGTGACCTTGACCACGGGCGATGGGCAGAGCCTGGCCCATCTGGCAACACCAAGAAGGCCCAGGCCACGCCTCTGTGTGTCCACAACTGCTTCCGGGGTCAGGACAATGTGGCGATTACACGGTGCTTTCTGGGAGTATTTCCTGCTCCGCTGCTCCTGGGCCCCCACTCCGTGCACCGGCTTCCCCACACCTTCACCAGGCCGCCAAAGCCTCCTCTACCTGCAGACTCTGCGTGGAGGACAGCATCTATTTTTTTTTTTTTAATGTTTTTTAGTTTATTTCTGAGAGAGAGAGAGAGAGAGACAGCGTGAGCAGGGGAGGGTCAGAGAGAGAGGAAGACACAGAATCCGAAACAGGCTCCAGGCTCTGAGCTGTCAGCATAGAGCCCGACATGGGGCTCGAACCCACAAACCATGAGATCATGACCTGAGCCGAAGTCAGACGCTTAACTGACTGAGCCACCCAGGCGCCTCTTGGAGGACAGCATCTGAAGAGGATCTGAGCATCAAATTAAACTCCATCACCCATTTCGAGCCCAGAGCCGAGTCCCGCAGCAGAGGCTGGCACCCCCTGAAATGTAATTGTCACAGTAGACTGGAAACTCCTTTCAAGTTTAGCTTCCATTTCAAGACGTTGGTGCCCTGATCCACAGCGATGCTACAGGGTGTCCCATGTACCACACAGGCTCATGGATGGGCTCTGTTGGTGGCTCCCTGCTGTTGTTACTCGGGATGCCTTTGGATGGTCACAGTGTTAGCCACTGCCTACTGCCCTGCAGATGCCCATTTATACATTCGTGTCACATGCCTGGCCCCACAAGCATCTGAGTTTGCGACTCCTGTGTGACATTTAATTTTTTTCTACATTTATTTATTTTGAGAGAGAGAGAGTTAGGAGGGGAGGGGCAGAGAGAGATGGAGAGAGAGAATCCCAAGCAGGCTCTGCACTGTCAGCACAGAGCCTGATGCGGGGCTCGAACTCATGAACCGTGAGATGATACCCTGAGCCGAAACCAAGAATTGTATGCTTAACTGAAAGAGCCACCGAGGCACCCCTACATTTTATTTAAAGTTTTATTTATTTTGAGAGAGAAAGCCAGAGAGAAGGAGCAGGGGAGGGGCAGAGAGAGAGGGAGAGACAGAATCTGAAGCAGGCCCTGCATTGTCAGTGTAGAGCCTGATGTGGGGCTCAAACCCATGAACTGCAAGATCATGACCTGAGCTGAGATAAAAAATCAGATGCTTAACCAACGGAGCCACCTGGGTACCTCTTGTTTGCCGTTTAGAGTGTGTCTTTTATGGGTGTCTGCCAGGTGTCCTGGAATTGTGTTACAACAGTTATTACTAGAAATCTCTAGACCACAAAATCAGGCTTGGAAACCTGCGCGTGAGATTGAAAATGTTCCGACAGTCGGACGGGGCCTGTGCCCTCTGTGATCTGGACTTGGCCCGCTCCGCACAGGGGCCTCACTGGAGAGTGGGGTGAGATTCTCCACCATCTTGGACATCATGGTTCTTCCAAACTGCTGTGTCTGCAAGAAATCTGCCCAGTGTCCCTTAGTGGAAACCATCAAGTTCAGCGACATCGATCCCTTCCCAACCTGTGTGTCACCCCCTCCCACCCCAAGACCTGCAGGTCAAGAGAACACAGACCTCCACTGGCTCCCCTATGTGCAAGGAAGAGTTACCCAAGTACCTGACAAAGGGGGGAGGCAGCAAGGGCGGACCCCAGCTTGGGATCCCCATTTCCGTGAGGCCACATGACTGTCATGCCTGTGCCAGGGCCCGCACTCAGCTGAGCTGCGGCGGCCCTTCCCTCAGCCACCACAGGACAGTGGGCAGGGAACGGGGGAGGGGGGCTGTCAAATACGCTCCCTGGTGGTTCTGCATTCATTTTTCCTTACAGAAGCTTCCGGAGAAAGCCCTGGTGTGGTCTCACTCGGAGGGAAGGCCCAGCCCACAGTGACACGAGGTGTCTGGGCTGTGCCAGCCCCCAGCCTCCTGACCCCCTGGAAGCTCATGCTCCCCAAACACTGCCCTGCCCAGCCCTGCTTCTCCTCATGAAGCTGACTTTCTGGAAGGTGTTGAATTCTCTTTCTTCAGGGGCTATGCTTTCTTTGGACCCTGTGGGTCCCTGCTCTGGGTTAAGATAATATTTTGAACAATGTGTGAAAACCATTTGGCCGACTGTGGCCGTCCGGAGCCACCACCGCCTTATGTCCAACTCTGCTGCTGGCAAGCCCTTCGCCCCACCTCCAGGGAGCCCTGGGGTTTGGACGCCGGCGTGAGGAAAACCTGGCCTTGGAAAATCGGACAGTGACCTTCCTGGGTATTGGCAGATGTTTCTTGTGCTCAGTGACTTCATCAACTGAGAAGAAAGATGTATCTGTATGTCTCCCTGTCAGGGGGGACAGCAGCCATCCCCCCCACCCATGGTCTTAGAATCCTGGGGGTCACCACGGCCCCTGGCCCCCTCCAGCTGCATTCAGCTGTGGGGGATGGGAAGGAAGTGGCAGAGGCCACCTTGCATGCTTCTGCTCCTGGGACAGCCACCAGTCCAGCTTCAGCTGTGTGATCGGATTGAAGGACTTGAGTCCCCAGGTTGGCAGGAGCCACCTTGTGGATCTGAGCCCCAGGGAGTCTGGGAGGCAGGAGGCTTGGGCCAGGCTCCTGAGCCGCTCCGTTACTGAAGCACCAGGTGACAGGGCTGAAAAGTTACGTTTCCAAAGGACGCATCCTGCCTTCTCAGACCTCCCACCTGCCCTCCCCAAGCTGGCATGTCCAGCTGGACCTGGGTAAGGACACGGAGCTGTTAAAGTCCCTGTCAGGGGCTGACCTGTGTTCCACCCAGATTCATAGGCTGAAGTCCTGCCCCTCAGGACCTCAGGATGTCCCTGCATTTGGAGATAGGGTCTTTAAAGAGGTAATTAAAGTAAAATGAAGGAAGAAGGGGACCCGAATCCAATATGGCTGGTATGCCCACCCACAGCTCTCCCCCCCTGAGCCTCACCTGCTCATCTGGGAAATGGACACAGGGCCAGCCCAGCTCCCCAAACTGACAGAAGGTCAAGAATGGATACACGAGGGGCGCCCGGGTGGCACAGTCAGTTAAGCGTCCGACTCCTGACTTAGGCTCAGGTCATGATCTCATGGTTTGTGGGTCCGAGCCCCACACAGGGCTCTGCACTGATGGTGTGGAGCCTCCTTGGCATTCTCCCTCTCTCCCTCTGTCTCTCTCTTTTGGCCCCTCCCATGCTTGCTCTCTCTCTCTCTCTCTCAAAATAAATATAAAATAAACTTAAAAAAAATGGGGGGCGCCTGGGTGGCTCAGTCGGTTGAGCATCCGACTTCGGCCCAGGTCATGATCCCACGGTCTATGGGTTCAAGCCCCACGTTGGGCTCTGTGTTGACAGCTCAGAGCCTGGAGCCTGCCTCGGATTCTGTGTCTCACTCTCTCTCTGCCCCTCCCCTGCTCATGCTCTGTCTTTCTGTGTCTCTCAAATATAAATAAATGTTAAAAAAAGTTTTTTAAAAAATGGATACGTGAAAAGCATCTGGTCTGTGTTGGGGACACAGGAGCCTCGTGCTGGTCATCACTGTGGCCTTCAGTACGTTTCCCAAACACGAACTATTTATTTCCCTCTGGGATGGAGGTGGGGGGATTTCCCTGCTCCCCTGTTAGCCAGGTAGTTCGAGAGAGAAGAAATTGGATTTAAAATGAAGACTTTCAATTCCGTAAGCTGTCATGCTCTGCGCTCAGAGACCTAATTTCCCCCCAGTGGAGCCCCACTTGGAAGAGCGGCTCTTCCTGCAGGTAACTGGGGCGTTTGCTTCCAGCCCCCTTACTGGATATCAGGGCTCCGGACACGCTCCTGCCTCCAGGGACAGGGCCCCCTCCCCCCCAGGGCTGGGGCTTTCAGAGCAGCCACCCACCCCCTCCACCAGCGGTCGTGCAGGGGAGGGTGGCTCCCAGGGCCCTCCCGGGAGGCATGCAGACATGGACCCTCACGCCTGTCCTCCCTTCCAGATGGCTCTGCAGTGCTCACGCTGCTCCTCAAAGCACATGTGCCTTCGTCTTCTGATCCCTCTCGTTCCTGCTGAGCACACCCAACCCGCTCATCACTGGCCGGCAAGTCTCCCCAATAACTAATTCTGTCACTGACACTTCCTGCCCTGTTTTCCAGCCCCTGCAGGAGCGAGGCCAACCTACAAATCCCATGCGAACAGTGGGTATCTGGTTCCTGACCAAGCTCACTTTCCAGAACGACGGGGATGTTTGTATCACGATCTGATTATTTAAACACGAGAAATACAAAGGCTATTCACAACTGCCATCTCTGCTCACTGTTGTGAATCCAAAAGGAGCAGACGTCTGCCTAGCGACAGCCTGGTAACTGTCATGCGTGCTGGGTCCCAGTCGATACCGGCCAGTCCGGTGGACAACATGGCCACAGAGCGAGCAGCCCTTGGACCCGCCGCCCTCACCTCGACGACAGCAACCTGTCCTCACACGCCTCCTTGTCAACACAAAGCAAAGCAAGAATGGGGACCCCGCCTTCTGGGCTGCCCTGCAGATCTGGCCCCTGCAGTCATTTGCACCCCATTAGTCAGCACCCCGAGCCACTGGCATGGAGCACTGGGCAGTGAGAGGCCGACGTGCCCCACTCCGTGCCAGTTATTTGCTGCCTCAATTTGGATTCTAGAAGTGACACTTCTTCAAACATTTCAGTGACTAGAGCCCCAACCCAGATGTTCACCACCCAGATGTTCACCAAACCGCCTGCATTAGCCAATCGAATACTGATTGTTTATTCTTAACACGCTGACTTCTCCCATCCTGGCAGCCTGTGGTCTCCCCTGAGCCTCCCAACCAGGTAGCTGGGGACAGCGGTCAGAGGCTGGGTGCTGGCTGGTGTGGCTCCAGGCTCTCCAGTCTCACTGTGTGACCTCAGGCAAGTGACTTAACCTCTCTGAACCTCAGCATCCTCAGGAGTAATGGGAGGATCGTGAACATGAGAGTCTCCCTCTCTGGGTCGGTAGCATATTTAATCACCTAAGCCAGTGCCCCCACAGTAGCAAGAGCTCTGTACATGCTGGCGCTCCTACTGTTGTGTTACGTGCAGATGTGCCCGGATGTCCCCGAGAAGTGTAGGTTCCAGATCTGCCATCTCGAATCAGCAACTTCTGTGCCATCCCACACCGGCCAGAGTTTCACCGGAAGGTGAGCTAGGATGTGTGAGAACCCGCCAGTAGCTGTGCTGACCCGAGGGGTGGATGGGGTCAGTCGCGGGTTTGGAATTCGAGTGTGTGCACAATGGACGACTGTTGTACCAAACAAGGGTGGCTTCCTGGCCACCTGCTCCCCGGCCAGCCCCCCGCCTCCCACGCCGCCGGCCCCCGGGCCCCCGCACTGGGAGCGAGGTACTCACGGAGGTGGTGCGCATAGCGGAGGTGGAACACGTCACAGCCATGCACTTGATGGTAGAGGGTCTTCTCGATCAGGTCCTGAGGCTCATACCCGGTCAGCTCGGTCACCCTGGGGGAGGACGTGGCTCCGTATGTTACACTGCTCTGCAGATCGCCTTTCGTTTAAACTGATATTGGTTTTGCCGACTAACCAAGTGCTAAAAGGCTCAGGGTGGGGGGCGGTGTTGGTTTTGGAAACTGAGAGTGATCCTTTTTTTTTACGAGGAGAAAGGCTTTGAACGCAAGCCCGGTGCAGGATGTAGCGCTATATTCATGGGCAGGCATGTTCTTCTGAAACTACTGGCTAGAAGTTTAAAATGGGGTGGTTTCTCACACCAGTCAGAGTGGCCAAAATGAGCAAATCAGAGAACACAAGATGCTGGCGAGGATGTGGAGAAACAGGCGCCCTCCTACACTGCTGGTGGGAATGCAAACTGGTGCAGCCCCTCTGGAAAACAGTGTGGAGTTTCCTAAGGAAACTAACAATAGAACTCCCCTATGACCCAGCAATAGCACTGCTAGGAATTTACCCAAGGGATCCAGAAATGCTGAGGCATAGGAGCACATGTACCCCAATGTTCATAGCAGCACTCTCCACAATAGCTAAAACATGGAAAGAGCCTAAGTGTCCATCAACAGATGAATGGATCAAGAAGATGTGGTTTATCTATACCATGGAATACTACATGGCAATGAGAAACAATGAAATCTGGCCATGTGTAGCAACATGGATGGACCTTGAGGGTGTTATGCTGAGCGAAATAAGTCAGGCAGAGAAGGACAAATATCATATGTTTGCACGTATAGGAGGGTTAGGGGGAACTTGACGGAGGACCAAGGGAGAGAAGAAGGGCGGAAATGGTGGGGGAAAGGGAGAGAGGCAAACCATGAGAGACTCTTGAATGCTGACAAAAACTGAGGACTGATGGATGTGGGGGGGAGGGGGGGAGGGGCATGGAGGAGGGCACTTTGGGGATGAGCACTGAGTGTTATGTGGAAACTAATTTGACAATAAACTATTTGTAAAAAAAAAAAAAAAAGTGCAGCCTAAACTCAAGTATAGAGCCTTACACAAGGCTGTGAACCCAGGAGGCAGGGACCACTGGTACCCATATTAGATGCTGCCTAAACATAGTCCTACCTAACTCTTTGACAAATATTTCTTAGCTGCTGAATAAAAGTTTATGTTGGATCTTAAAAAATAAAATAAAATAAATAAATAAATAAATAAATAAATAAATAAAATGAGGTGGTTTAAAATGTTTTCCTCTTTTGGGGTGAAGCTTATCTGAAGCTTAAGAATGAACTCTGGGGGCGCCTGGGTCGGTTAAGTGTCCGACTTTGGCTCAGGTCATGATCTCTTGGTTCGTGGGCTCGAGCCCTGCATCAGGCTCTGTGCTGACACCCAGCTCAGAGTCTGGAGCCTATTTCGGATTCTGTGTCTCCCTCTCTCTGACCCTCCCCTGCTCTCTCTCTCTCTCTCTCTCTCAGAAATAAGCAAAACATAGAAAAAATAATTTATAAAAAAAAAAGAAATCTGATGGAAGAAAGAACTCTCCATGGGCTTCTGGGTGCCAGTCCTGTGGGAACCTTTTTTAAAATTATTATTGTGGAGGGGCACCTGGGTGGCTTAGTCGGTTGAGCGTCCGACTTTCGCTTAGGTCATGATCTCGCGGTTCGTGGGTTCGAGCCCCGCTTCGGGCTCTGTGCTGACTGCCAGCTCAGAGCCTGGAGCCTGTTTCAGTCTGTGACTCCCTCTCTCTCTGACCCTCCCCTGCTCACGCTGTCTCTCTCTCTCCTAGAAATAAATAAAAATATTTTTTAAAAAGTGCAAAAAAATAAATAAAAATAAAATTATTATTGTGGAAAAATATGCATAACATAACCTTTGCCATTTTAACCAGTTTTATGCGTGCACTTAGCGGCAATCACTACAACCACAACGTTCTCCAGAACGCCCTACTGCCCTCCCCCGCAGCTAGCCTCACCCTCCCTCGGTCTCTGGGAATCTGTCTACTGTAGATATCTCAGATGGGTGGAATGACCTGGTAGTGGCTTCTCTCACTTAGCATCCCGTTTTCAAGGTTCACCCACGTTGCAACGTTGGGTAGGACGTCATTCGTTTCTACCGCTCGACTGTGTTCTACTTTATGTAGGCATCACGTTTTGTTTGCCTGCTCATCCCCTGATGGACACTTGGGCTGTTTCCACATCCTGGCTATTGTGTGTGCGAGCCTTTAACCCCCCACCGGCCACTGCTACCCAGCACAGTGGTCTCAGGAGGTTCTGGTCGGGCGGTGGCATTTGCAGCAGAACCGGAGACGCTGGAGCGCCCGCTGAATGGAGGCTTGTGCAGCCTCCAAAAACCAGTATGACAACACCCGAAAATGCCGTGGCCGTGAGGTAAACCTTAACGTCCGCTGGCAGAAGGGCAACACGTTCCCGGTGCTTTCACGCCATTACCGCCTCTCTGTTCCCATCGAGCCCCAGGCATCCTGGCTCCCCACGTCAGCGCTTTGAGGAAAAGTGGCTCTCGACGTCCAAGACCACATCATCAGTGGCGTTTGGATCCCTCCATCCGCAGGTGAAAATTGCATGTGGCAATGGTGTCGTTTCCCGTGCCCCCTGGCAACGGGGCTGCTAACTATGCCCTTGGTGGAGGTGGCCGAAAAGCCTTGGTGACAGATGTTTAAGAACAGATGAAAGAGGAGGACAGGAAGCTTTTCCAGAGGAAGGGGGTGGTCCTGGTGAGAAGTCAGTCCTGGGGGTGCGGAGGTGGGGCCTGAGGACGGCCAGGTCTGGGGGTCCTGCTGGCCTGTATCTGAAATGTCAGCTGTAAATGAAACGGGGAAACTTGACCTTACTTTCATTCTGTAACCTGCTCCCGTTTCTGTTGAGTTCTGCGCAGGCTCCGGGCCATAAATCTCTGAGAGCCTCATATTTCCCTGGAATCGCTCACTATTTGGTGTACACATTTCCATGGTGTTCCTCCAGGATGGGAAGGAGATGGGGCCGGAGGTCGGTGGAGAGGAAAACTGTGCGGGCCTTTCAAGGCTCGGCACTTATCTAAGGACCATCTAGAACCTTAGGCCCCATCGGAGTCTAACTGTGTGGCAGGAAAACTGAGATCTGGCTCCCCCCACCCAAAAAAAAAAGAAAACCAGGCATCTCTACGGTGTGGGGATGAAAGAGGCTTCCCAGACCCTTTGGAAGTAAAGTTACAGAACAACAGCCCCGAACGTGTAAATGAATCAGAAACACAAGTATTAAGTTTCTCATCAAAGCGCACACTGGCTTTAAAAATTAAAGGGAAAGAGAGGGGTCTGGCAGCATGCCCTCCTGGTTTTTTCCAAACCTCCAGTGTCTGAAGACCTGTCAGAGGGATTTGCCAAACCCCAAACATGGCTGGGTTCACCCATCCTTAGCGAAAGCACCAGCTACAGTTTCAAAGTGAAATACCGCAAACCCCCTATGAACCGAATTTCAGGTTATGCCGAGTTCAGTTGTGTCTGGGATTACACTGGGGGGGGGGGGGCAGGCGCCCCCGCCCCCGCAAGTCCCCTACCCAGGCCCCAGTGACTTCAGGGCTGCCGGGCTTCAGGCCAGCTCCTCGCTGTGGCTTCTGAGCTTTGGATGCAGGAGCTGACATCTGTCACCCCACTGGGCCGTTCTGCTGACCTCTCGGTCCGGGGCCAGTCCCTCCGTCCCCCGGCCCAGCGGCCCATCAGAGACGGAGCTGCAACAGACTAGAGACCATAGTGCGTGTGAGGAGCTCTCCCCGAAGCATCTCCTACGTGACAGGAGTTCCGGAGATTTGTCAGAAGCTTCCTGGTATGAAGCTGGAACAGCAGGGGACTTCTGTAGAAACAGGGGTCTTTCTCAAGATCACCATCTTCCTTCTCTCCTCACCTCAGGGGTACGGCCGTCGCCCTGAAGTGGAGGGACGCTGGCGTTCACCGAACCCCAGGCCCGAGGCCCCCTTCGGGAACAGTCTGGCCTCTGAGCTACCTTCCAACGCCCTCTTCTGCAAAGCCCTCCATTTGTCCTTCGCGTTTCAAAGCTGCTTCAAACAGCTGCAGAAGACCTGAAATCTCCCCTCTGGGAAGATCTCTCTCTTTCCTCTTCTAGAGAATCCTCCAGGCCTCCGAGGCTTCTCCCAGACTCGCCAAGGAAAAGCTAGGAGATGGAAGGTAACAGGGGAGAACCCGGTCGCGTCCTCCGAGTTTCTACAACCGTGAACTTGGGCGGCTGCAGCTCCTTTCTGTTCACCTTCCGAAGAGGCCCCTGCATCCGGAAAGAACCCCTTCTCCTGCTGCCAGGCAGCCCGGCCGCCCAGGGCCCCTCGGCCTGCAGGTGCCTCTGTCTTCGCTGCCGGAGCGGCCGTCAGTGTGGCCGGCCCCAGGGTGCTGGTCTCCTTCCCGCAGACAGAGTTGTGTGCTCTGCCTGGAGCAGCTGGGAGCACCCGGGCAAGTCCGTCACGCCTGCCTCTGTCTTCTCTCCTCCTCCGAGTGGTTCCGGGGTTCGCTGGTGGGGACCAAGGCTTCTGTGTGTTTTTGTCTCCCCCCCTCACTGGCCAGGTTTGCTTTTCTCCCATAACTGGTTAAAATGGTCGATTTTTTGTCATGTATATTTCACCACAATAGAAAGGTGGGGACAAAAAAACCAATAACTCTTAGCAAAAATGTATGTTTACATGTACACATATGCATGTGTATATCTGTATATGCATACACACACACACACACACCTCCTTTCTCCCAGACGGCTTAGTCACACACGCCGGAAGGCAAAAGTGGGGCCTCTGAGCATTTGCTCCTTCCTGAACAGCTGAGGACTCTAAGGGGTTAACAGGCAAAGGCACTCACCTTGCAGCTTTTTATTTTTATTATTATTATTTTTTATAGTGTTTATTTTTGAGAGAGAGTCAAAGTGCAAGCAGGGCAGGGGCAGAGAGAAAGGGAGACACAGAATCTGAAGCAGCTCCAGGCTCCCAGCTGTCAGCACAGAGAGCCCGACACGGGGCTCGAACTCATGAACTGTGAGATCATGACCTGAGCCAAAGCTGGACACTCAACCAACTGAGCCACCCAGGTGCCCCAATTTTTTTAAATGTGTATTTTATTTTTGAGAGAGTGAGAGCACAAGCAGGGGAGGAACAGAGAGAGAGAGAGGGAGAGAGACAAAGGATCTGAAGTGGGCTTTGTGTCAGCACAGAGCCTGATGCAGAGCTCGAACTCACAAACTGTGAGATCATGACGGGAGCTGAAGTCATTTAATCAAGTGAGCCACCCAGGCGCGCCCGGCCTTTATACTTTTACAAATGCTTCACTTCTATTATCGAATTTCATTTTTCCTAACAGCCTGTGGTTAGTCAAGAGGGCAGGGAAAGGCTGACTTTTTTACAGATAAGAAAATGGTAAGCGGAAGGAGCCCCAACGGCCTGGGGCCTCCTGAAGCCCCCAACCCCGCCCTGGGGGATAAGCCAGGGCCTCTCCAGCGCACACCTCCCCTGTGCGGCCGGCTCCCACAGGCCGAGCAAAACAACAAATCGCTGCTTTTGCCTCGTTCACTCTCCCTTCTCTCTCTGAGAAGACATCCTCAGACTGGTGGCCATTCTCGGGCGGGAGGGGAAGGATGGTTGGGAGAGACAGTGCAGGGGCCACTGTCTCTTCACCTCACCGCCAGCCGGAGGCGCCCTCCCAGCCCAGGCAGGGCATCCACTGAGCCTGTGGTCACAGCTTTCCCCAGGAAAGGCCACCTGTCTGCTCTCAGCCTCAGCCGTGTGGCTGCCACAGTTCCGATGGCTCCACCAGTTCACTGCAAAATCTCTTGTTCGGGGCGCCTGGGTGGCTCAGTCGGTTAAGCGTCCAACTTCAGCTCAGGTCATGATCTCACAGTTCGTGGGTTCGAGCCCCGCGTCGGGCTCTGTGCTGACAGCTCAGAGCCTGGAGCCTGCTTCAGATTCTGTGTCTCCCTTTCTCTCTTACCCTCCCCTGCTCACACTGTTTCTCTCTCAGAAATAAATAAAACGTTAAAAAAAAAATCTCTTGTTTGCTTTAAGGTCCTACCTACGTGACGGAGGTACAAGGCAGATTTCCGACATCGCAGCCCTTCAAAAAAGACTAACTTGTATCCGAAACACATATTTCCAGCTTCTACTCCAGTGAGACGATGAAAATATAAATAAATAATATAGGTACCTGGAAAAGCTGGCCACTCCCTGCGTACTAAGGCTGATATTAATTCTTTCAATTCATGACTTGGTTTCACTAAATCCCCTTTCGACTCACATTCTTTTTTAGTTTTAATTAATTAATTAATTATGGAGGGGAGGGGCAGAGGGAGATAGGGAGAGAGAATCCCAGAGAGGCTCTGGGGCTGACTACGCAGAGCCCCACGTGAGGCTCAAACTCACAGAACAGTGAGATCATGACCCGAGCTGAAATCAAGAGTTGGATGCATAACCGACTGAGCCACCTGGGCGCCCCCCTAACTCCCGTTCTTAGTACGACTTATTTCCTTGTACATTCTGGCTTAACAATACAGTGTTCGGGCCACTTTCCACCATCAGTATCTTCTGGAACTCTGCAGCAGCAGCCGGTGCCAAACTTACCTGGAATCCAGGAAGATCAGCTTCAGGTCGAGGCTGGCCCTGAACATGAACATGTTACTGTGCAGCTTGATCTCTGTGATGGCACTGGGTGGCAGCGACTGGCCCACGGCCACCAGCCCCACGATCTGGTAGCACGAGTCGTACAGGGACACGTCCAGCATAAACTGCCTGATCTTCAGGTAGCCGCTGCAGTGGATGACCTGGGAAGGCAGAGAGCACGGTCAGCCCGGGGGTGAGACTGGTCCCCACTCCTCCGGCTTTGAGCCTGCTCACTTTCTTGAGCATCCCGGGCTTTCCCCAGCCCAGCCTCTGCTGAGCCATCAGGCCCACAGGCTGACGACACCCAACCCACTGCTCAGAAGACCCAAAGCGACTCCTCTTTCTTAGGAAACGGTATCGCAGTAAAATGGAAGGGTTGTCTTATCCAGTTGACTTGGCTCCCGTAACTCCTTCTGTCTAATATGTAATGGACTGATACATAACTAACTCATCACCGAACCACCATCAGGTAGCAAACAAAAGCACTGTGGGAAGCTAATCGCTCGTTTCAAGATGCTCACTTTATGCTCATCGTCCCCCGACGGGACTGGATTTGACATCCCTCAACTTGACATTTATATCCCTTGACAAGCTATACCGTTCCAGTACGTTAAGAATTCATTCAGTAGTTGATTGCTTTGGTAAAAATAAATTAAATATTAATTTGCTAAAAAAAAAAAAGAATTCATTCAGTAGAATCAAAAATGCCTTCCTCTTGTACAAAATCAACGTACAGAAATCGGTTGCATTTTTATACACCAATGATGAAGCAACAGAAAGAGAAATCAAGAAACTGATCCCCTTCACAATTGCACAAAAAACCATAAAATACCTCGGAATAAACCTAACCAAGGATACAAGAGATCTGTATGATGAAAACTAT
>NW_024080634.1:5217349-5261561 GCF_003009895.1 Hyaena hyaena | reverse complement strand
GGGTAGGGGTGTGTGAGGGGTGGGGTGTGTGAGGATAGGGGTGTGTGAGGGGTGGAGTGTGTGAGGGGTGGGGTGTGTGAGGGGAGGGGTGTGTGAGGATAGGGGTGTGTGAGGGGTGGGGTGTGTGAGGGGTGGGGTGGGTGAGGGGTGGGGTGGGTGAGGGCAGGGGTGTATGTGGGCATGGGTGTGTGAGAGTTGGGGTGTGTGAGAGTTGGGGCGGGTGAGGGGTGGGGTGGGTGAGGGTCGGGTGGGTGAGGGAGAGATGGGGTGTGAGTGAGAGTGGGACTGTGCAAGGGTGGAGTTTTGTGATTGCCTGGGCTTTGTGGTGGGGGCTGGGTGTCATGTGTGGGGGGCAGTGAACACGAAGCGGGGTTTTGGAAACCACTGAGACAGACTCCTGGCCCAAGCTTCAGATGCGCTTGGGCAGTAACATCGCAATAATACGAGCAGGTTTTTTCTGATAATAGCCGTGTCATTCAGAGGCAAAAGGTCGAAGCAGCCCGAGTGTCCATTGACAGCTGATGGGTAAATAAAATGTGATATATCTATACAGTGGAACATTGTTGAGCCTTAAAAATGCAGAGAAGAAATCCTGACACATGCTACAACATGGGTGAACTATGAGGTCACCTTTCAGTGAAAGAAGCCAGACCTGAAAGGACAAACACTGTATGATTCCACATGTATGGTGTCCCCAGAGCAGTGAAGCCCATAGAGACAGAGAGTAGAGTGATGGGTGCCGGGGGCTGGGGAACTTAGAGTTTAATGGGGACAGAGTTTCAGGTTGGGAAGATGTAAAAGTCTGGAGATGAGGAGCATGATGGCTCATGTGAAGGTACCAAACGCCACTGGCCTGTACCCTTAAAAATGGTTAAGATGGCAGATTTTATGTTATGTGCTTTTTACCACAATTTAAAAAAAAAAAAAGGAAAAGCCAACAAAATGCATCTTACAACGTTTAGGGTGGAAAGAGAAACCTGGAATTAACACCCTGAAGAAGTAAGCTGGGGAAACTGAGGGAGGCTAAGTTATCTCACAGAGCATTGAGTTAGAGCAGATTTCTGGTGCGTTTTGAAATGGAAGAAATATCATCCAAAATGTCATAAAGGGAGTGTTGTCCCTCGTCCCAAGCTTGTGCGTGTGTTTTGCGTTCCTTGAACAAGACAGGCATTTGTTTCTCTCTCCCAGAGCAGTGGGGAGCAGTTGGGTGGTGGAAGCTTGGTGGGGTCTCCCTGGGACCTGGCCGGTGGGGTGGACATCGCTCTAGTCCCTTCTCTCCAGTCTCCGGATTTATTTACCTTTATATGCTCCCAGGGCCCTGGTGAGGGTTGGATTCACCAGGAGGTCAAGCACGATTTAATTCCCAGTGGCGGCAGGAGGGGGGGCTCTCTGGGGGGGCAGACTGTTCCTGCCGCCTCGCCTCTGCACCATTCACCCCCCCACCCCCACTTCTCTGCCCCCACCCTCCCTCAGGCCACCTGCCAATATCGGTGAGAGTGCACCTGTCCTCAAAACGCAGGCTCTCCGTGAAGTTGGCCGAGGGCCCGCTGCCCGCCCGCACCAGAGGGTGTGCCTCGTCTTGCCCTTCCTTATGACAAAGTCAGAAAACAGCCTTGGGTTTGAGTCGTGGACTTGACCTCTTGCTGCCACTGTGGGCCTGGCCTTTAAGATCCAGTGTCTCGGTCTGCGGCTGGGGTCATATTCCAGAGTCACTTCAAGGTGAGCTGCTGGCCTTTCAAAGTGCTTTGATATTTTGGCTTACACACTGTTATCCCGTTTGAGGCACCGACAGATTCAAGTAACAGCTGGAGCCCTTTGTTCCTGACTCTCTCATCTCAAGTTTCTGGGCGGATTTCTTTTTGGAGATAATGTTCTGTGAATCACCTTTGAAATGAGAATTTATCAGCTTAGGGACTGTTCTCTTTGAATTGTCAGAGTAAGAATAAAAGTAACTCCCTGAAGTGTGGTTTCCTAGGTCCACCACAAAGATGGAGAGGAACCCCCCCCACCCCCTCATCCCCATCTGGGGGCTATGCTTGCTTGCTTGCTTTTTTATTTGAGTATCCTTGACACACAATGTTGCATTAGTTTCAAGTGTACAACACAGTGATTCAACAAATCTATAGTTATGCTGTGTTCACAAGTGTAGCTGCCATCTGTTACCATACAAGGTCATTACAATATCGCTGACTGTAGTCCCTGTGCTGTGCCTTTTATCCCTGTGACTTGTCCATTCCATAACGGGAAGCCTGTACCTTCCACTCCCCTTTACCCATTCCCCCCACCCCCCTTCCCTCTGGCAACCATCAGCTTGTTCTTGGTATTTATAGGTCTGATTCTGCTTTTTGTCTGCTTATTCATTTTTTTTTTCAGATTCCACATGAGTGAAATCATATGCTATTTGACTGTCTCAGTCTAACTTGTTTCATTTAGTGTAATATCCTGTAGGACCATCCATGTTGTCACAAACGACAAGATCTTATCCTTTTTTATGGCTGAGTAATATTCCACTGCATGTATTGTATATATTAACATATATATTGGATATACATATATTATGTATATTATGGAAGATTATATATTATATATGGTACATATATTATGCATGCATATACATATACCACATCTTCCTTATCCATTCATTTATCAATGGACACCTAGTTTGCTTCCACATCTTGGCAATTGTAAATAATACTGCAATGGACATAGGGGTGCATATATCGTTTTGAATTTGTGTTTTTTCTTTCTTTGGGTAAATACCTAGTAGTGGATTATGAGATCAGATGATATTTCCATTTATAATATTTTCCATTTATAATACCTCCACTCTCTTTTCCACAATGATTGCACATGGTCCCCACAGTTTACATTGCCACCCACAGTGTACCAGGGTTCCTTTTTCTTGATATCCTGACCAATGCTTGTTATTTCTTGTCTTTTTGATTTTAGCCATTCTGACAGGTGTAAAGTGGTATCTTATTGTGGTTTTGATTTGTGTTTCCTTGATGATTAGTGATGTTGAGCACCCTTTTATGTGTCTGTTGGTCCTCTGGATGTCTTTGTTGGAAAAATGTCTATTCAGTTTCTCTGCCCATTTTTGAATCAGATTTCCTATTGGTATTGATTTGTATAAGCTTTTCATATATTTTGGGTATCAACCCCTTATTGGATAAAATAATTTGCAAATATCTTCTCCTATTCGGTAGATTGCCTTTTTCTTTTGTTGGTGGTTTCCTTTGCTGTACAACAAAATTATTACCCAGAAATTGGTAGCTTTTCTATACACTGATGATGAAGTTTCAGAAAGAGAAATTAAAAAACAATTCCATTTATAATTACATCAAAACAAATAAACTACCTAGAAATAAACTTAACCAAGGAACAGAAAGACCTGTACTCTGAAAGCTGTGAAGCTTTGATGAAAGAAATTGAAGAGACATAAATGGAAAGATATTCCATGATCATGGATTGGAAGAACCAATATTATTAAAATGTCCATACTATCCAATGGAATCTATAGATTCAGTACAGTCTCTATCAAAATGCCAACAGCATTTTTCACAGAACTTAGAACAAATAATACTAAAATTTGTATGTACCATGAAAAACTCTGAGTGGCCAAAATGATCTTGAGAATGAAGTACAAAGGTAACACAATCTCCCATTTCAAGATTTACTACAAAGCTGTAGTAATCAAAACAATATTGTACTGGCACAGAAATAGATACATAGATCAATGGATCAGAGCAGAGAGCCCAGGAACAAGCCCATGCTTATATGGTCAATTAATCTTTAACAAAGGAGGGAAAAATTTATAATGGAGAAAAGGCAGTCTCTTCAATAAATGATGATGGAAAAACTAGACAGCTATATGCAAAAGAATGAAACTAGACCACTTTCTTACATCATACACAAAAATAAATTCAAAATGGATTAAAGACCTAAATGTGAGACCTGAAACTACAAAAATCCTAGAAGAGAACACGGGCAATATTTTCTGACACTGGCTGAAATGACATTTTTCTAGATATGTCTTCTAAGGCAAGGAAGGTAAAAACAAAAATAAACTGTTGGGACTATGCTTCAGTTCTTTTTCCTCAAAGAATAGCACAGTGCGGTCCTCAGCTGCTCCTCCTATGTCTCTGCTGACCAGCTGACCGGTCCCACTGTGCCCCTGGCTCTGCCACTTCCTGCTGACTGTGTCTCTTTGAGTCTCAGTTTCCTCATCTGTAAAGTGGGTATAATAGCTCAGGGGCTGAGGCTTTGAGTTTCCATATGTGCAAGTACTTTATTGATTTATAAATGTTATACAAATGGGTATTACTTTTCTGCTGAAAAACCTGTGAGAGAATGGGCCATTGGGCCCTCTCCAGACTCACTGCCTGGCTGTGGGAAGGTAGGTCTCGATCATGCTGCCATATTAAATCATTTTAAGTGAGATCATTTCTCTTTCCTTCTCTTGGATCTCTCCCTCCCTGCCCCTTTTGTCCAGGATTTAATGAAGATTAGTTTTCATTTCTTTTCCTCTTTCCTGGTAGCCAAGCCTCACTGTTTAGAGAGGCTCTCAAAGTTGTTTGCCCTTGAATTTCTGCTGCTTGCCATTGTCTTTACAAGAGTCAACAACAGGTTGAGCTGGTGAAGGTATTGGAAAGCTGAACAGCTCTTGTTTTCTGACCCACAGAGACTGATGTCAGTGTTAAGGCAGGATTCTTTTTTTTCTTCCTGGAGGAGGATATCAGCTAGGAGGGCAAAGAAGCAGAGAGAGTGGGCTGAGCTCGGGGCTGGTGTGGGCAGCTGGTAAACCCACTTTCTGAGAATGCTCTGTAATCCTGCCTTGGCTCTGTCCCTCCTACTCAATCTCTCAGCGGGGCTGAATTGTGTTCCCAGGCCTACAGGGAAGTTAATAACTGTTCAGTGGTTTATTTAAGAGTTTGAATCTGATTGTGCGATTCAAGCCAACAGTGTCCAACTTCAGCCAGTGGTGGCTTTTGGGGAGGAAGGGGTGAGAAGTTATCCAAATATTGTGACATGGGAAGCCTTTCTGTTGATTTTAATGTATTTTGTACAATTTTTGGAGGCTCTTGGCAGCTTGCTGATGGCCTCATTCTTTGTGTAATACGAGTCTGTCATGGATGTGGCTGCATAGTACTTAGGAGTGTGGTTCATCGACTGGGAACCTGGACACACATGTTCGGGATTTTGTTGCCAACCAACTATCTTGAGGGAATGATTGGCTCATCAATATAACATCTCTCCCTGACCCCTGGTATTCCAGCTAGCTCTTCCTGAAAATCGCTATCATGTGACAAGTTTGGGTGGTGTCTGTGTGGAGAAGACAGAAAGAGATAAATCATACGAAAATTGCCACCATAGTTGGCATTTTGGCCGACTGTCTCAGGGGGATCATTGTTGTACACAGTGATCTGCTCTGTCAAGTGTCTATGGGAGAAAAAGATGAGCTCCTAGGTATTATAGGATGTCGGATTGTTAGAAGTAGAGCTGGAGAAAACAGAAAACGCTGATGAAGTCCAGCAAGCCAAGAACATCATGTGGTGTGGGTATGAGGGCAAATGGAAGTCCCACCAGTTAGGTGAAATCAAAGCCTTTGAATAGTAGATTCACAGGAAGTTGCAAAAAATATATATACATGGAGGTCCCATATGCCTGTCAGCCCCGTAGCATCTTACATAACTGGAACATAGTGACAAACCTGGGAACATACAGTGCTTTTGAAACAAGTGACATATGGAAACAGTGAAATCATAGCACTACTGCAAAGCTAGTGTTGACATTTTTTTGAACTCCTACTATGTGCCAGTTAATAATATACAGGGCAGCTGGGATGTAAAGCAATAGTCTTGGGTCCTCCCCTGAGGGAGTGACAGAATAACTAGGGAGACTGACATTAAATGATAAATTATGCCGATAATTCACTAATCACAGTGTGATAAGTGCTATGAAATGAAAATAGAGCCAAAAGAAAAAAAGCCGATTTCATAAAAGGAACTTTAACAATTTCCACGATGGTTAGAAATTATATTTTAAGATTTGCTTATGAGTCTTCAGTAGCTACAGCTTTAAAGTTTGCTCCTATATACATTTATAATTGTGTCCTTTTCTGGGCTTTTTTTTTTTTTTTTCAAATTTCCTCCTTTTTTTCTTTTTCTGGTCTGTGGAAGCAAAGCATGTCCTGAAGTGAATGGGCAGTGATAACTGCCCACAAATGGCAGTTTATGCAAGTTTGTTTGTTTTTTAAGTTTATTTATTTATTGAGGGACAGAAGGGCAGAGAGAGGAGAGAGAGAATCCCAAGCAGGCTTCACGCTGTCAGCGCAGAGCCTGACGCGGGGCTCAATCTCATGAGCCATGAGCTATTACCTGAGCTGAAGGGGACGCTTAACCCACTGAGCCACCCAGGCGACCCTGAGGGTGTTTTTAACGTGAGTCAGCAATTTGGCTGCAGACAGGGAATCAGAACTCAGAGACCTGCTCATTGGTATCATCAGCAAGTAGGAGTGAGAGCATCAAGATGGATGCCTGCCAAGGGGAAGAATTCTTGAATGTTGACCGTGTTCGACAAGACCCCAGAACGTCTTGGTTGGGAAGCTTGCTGCCTCTGGTTTCCGAGGGCAGCTCTGGCAAGCCACACAGAGAGTTCAACTTTACTGGGCTCATTCACGTGGTTCACAGAGATGACCTAATTTGGGTTTAAGTGAAGAAAGGGACAATTAGATTCATGTTCCCTGTTGAATCAAAAAAGTGGTATCTGGGCAACTTAAGTTGAATGAAAAGAGACTGGCCCTCCCCACCTACTTGGTAAACTCGGTGCAGGTGGCAGAAATAATGCCAGGATAAATATCACTGGTCACTTGGGACATTTTCTTTGTATCAACATTTGCTGTAGGAGGTTCTCATGTCTCCCGGCTTCTGCCAAGTAAACAATGTGTTTTAGACAAGAAGTGAGAAACAAAAGTTTGCCAGAAATGGCTGGGAGTCATGAGCTTGAGCAGTGGTGTTTGCGACGGGTTTCTCCTCTGATGTCATCTCTGGGTTTTGTTAGATGCGGTCTTGAATTAAGATACTTGCCCAGGAGGCACATGATATACAGAGTGCTGACTTTCTGTCTATTCAAGTGGTCTTTTGTAATTTTTTATTCCTCATACTATGCTCTGTAGCGCTGAGTCTTTCAAAATGGACTGGTCCAGAAGCAAGATCTCCACTTCAGTCTCTCTATTTGGCCACCTGAAATTCCAGTAATTGGCCTGCATCTTTGAATCAGTGGGGGAGGGGAAAGCCACACAAATCCGCTGCCCCAACCTAACCTTTTCCACCCCTCTGTGGGGAAATCACAGGATCTGTTGATGATGCTCCTCATGTTAGTCTTTATGTTGCATTTCACTTTAATTTTAATTTTTAAGAATGGTCCCCCCCGCCCCCCCCGAATGTTGGAGCTGAGTTTGGGAGAATTTGTTATTGTTAACAAGTGCTGGCGAGGGGACGGGTGTGCCCTTGGGCCTGGAAGCCTCCTGCAGGCAGATGCTGTTCCAGTTCCAGGAGGCAGGGCCAGGTCTCTCTGTAACCCCCCAGGGCCTGGCATTATGCCCCACACATGCCAGCTCTCCGTGCATGCTGCCTTCTTCACTCTTGAAAATGTGTAGCTGGGGGCACCTGGTGGCTCAGTCAGTTAAGCGTCCAATTTCTGATTTTGGCTCAGGTCATGATCTCATGGTTCATGAGTTAGAGCCCCTCATTAGGCTCTGTGCTGACAGCTCAGAGGCTGCTTGGGATTCTCTCTCTCTCCTTCTCTCTCTGCCCCTCCCCTGCTTGAGCTCTCTCTCTCTCTCTCTCAGTTTCAAAATAAATAAATAAATAAACTTAAGAAAAAAAAAAAAAGAAAACCTGTAGCTGGATGGTACAGGGCTTAAGAGCTGGGCTTTAGAGAAGATACATGATTTTGAATCTTGCCTCTGCCACTTATTCTCTGAGTCTTTGGGTAAACCACTCAACCTCTCTGAGCCCCAGCTTCCTCATGTGTGAAATGGGGATAATGAGACCCCCCCACCCAGAGCTGTGAAAATTAAATAAGATGGTGTCTCACACTTTGTAGAGGGCCTGTGGATTGCCCATTCTCCTGTTAGAATGTAAGCCTTGTGGGGGCAAGGACATATCTGTTCCTTGCTATAGCCTCATGCTTGGCACGTAGTAGGTGCTCAATAAAATATTTGTCAGATTAATAAAAATGTGTTACAGATTTTTCTGTGATATTACTGTGAAGAGAAAGAGAACAGTTTAAAGATTTGAGGAATGGAGATATGAGGCGATTATATTAGAAACAAAATAATTGGAGAAAGATATATTTTTAAAAATATTTATGTATTTTGAGGGAGGGGTATGAGGGACAGAGAGAGGGGGAGAGAGAATGCCAAGCAGATTCTGTGCTGTCAGCGCAGAGCCCAATGCAGGGCTCAGTCTCATGAACTGTGAGATCGTGACTTGAAATGAAATCAAGAATTGGACGCTTAACTGACTGAAGCACCCAGTTAATTTTTAAAAAATTAAAATTTTTTTTTTAATGTTTATTGATTTTTGAGAGATAGAGACACATGCAGAGTAAGCACAGGAGGGGCAGAGAGAGAGGCAGACACAAAATCTGAAGCAGGCTCCAGGCTCTGAGCGGTTAGCACAGAGCCTGACATGGGGCTTGAACCCACGAACTGTGAGATCATGACCTGAGCCGAAGTTGGATGCTCAAATGACTGAGCCACCCAGGTGCCCAAAGATATTTTTTTTATCAACATAAGTTATCCATGTATATCTTAGTATTGGACATTAATTTCACTTTTAGGTAAATTTATTATTTTAGTTGAGAAGTCATCATTTATTTTTTTAGATGATATTTTTTAGGGTTCCTGTAAGAAGGTCACTTACATAATTTTAAATCTTTGACAAATATACATATGTATTTTAATAGAATTATGAAGTTTTGGGTTCCCCACAGAATATGGCAAAGACTTCCTCACTCTTCCATTCCTTTTCTTTCCCCCTTCCTTTCTTGCTATCTTTCTCTGCCTCCAAGATGAAACACTAGAGTGTATTAAGATATTTCTGAGTATTAAGGATGTCGGGAATACATCCTTATGGACCAGATCCATTGGAATGGACCAAACCTAAATAAGGACGTAGGCACTTGACAATGTTAGCTTCTCAAGGAAAGTTTTAAACAAAGTTAACATAGTGTTTTTCTTTAGGAGTTACTCAGCTTTGTAATTCGTAGGTAATTAGTACTTTTTCTGTCTCCAAATTACCAAAATCTGATCAATTTGGAGCATCATCGTGTGTCTGACTCAGTTGAGAGTGAATTGGGCACTCATTCAGAGTACTGGGTGGCTTCAAGTGTTTTAGGGACAATTCTTTAACCTACCACCAGATGGAGAAGGTACTCCACAAAAGTTCTGGGTGGGGTTTGCCTTGTTGAAACAGTTTTGGCACTTTTCTCCTTTCTGGACTGGCTGGTTAGCATTGTTTTGGTGCAGAAAAAGAGAGCAACACCAAAGGCCCGTATTTTAACATTTTTTATGTAGGAATCAAAGTACATATTACTACAGATTTTGGCACCTATTTGCCCACTTAAATCTAAAGGGTTGTATATTTTTAACCCTTAAGAGACTGGTATTGACACATATGTGAGTTTGATTTTTTTTTTCTTCTTAAGATAGACTTTGATTTCACATTTCATGACTTCCAACCACCAGACTGACTCCCCTTTTCTTTGCGGGATCATAACACGAGGTTGGTTAATAATTAAGAGCAAGAGTGTTGGAGATTCGTAGCTCTGTGTTCACGTCTAAGCTATTCCACTCGGGTGAGCTACTGATGCAGCCCATCCCTCAGAGTCCTATAATGTGAAATGCTTGTTTCACAGAATTGTTGGAGGGTATACAAGGGGAGATCTAGTTGATGGCCTCTCCGTGACACCTATGTCGTAGGTGCTAACAACAGTTGTGTTTACTGTTAGCTGTGTAAAGCGGGTGAGTGCAATATTTTCCCCTTAGTTTTACTGAGATACAATAGATGATGCAGTATTTTATATCTCTCCCCAATGCGTTAAAATTTCAGACTATACTAAATTATCATTTAATTATGGCCCTTTTGGTTGTTCTTCCAACTGTTACCCACATCCTTGCGATAGACTAATCCAGTGGTTCTTGGGGGTAGTGATATTGCCTCCCCAAAGAACAATTAGTTGGCAATGTCTGGAGACATTGTTGGTTGCCACAATTAGAGTGGCTGGCATCAACTGGGTAGAGGCTAATGCACAGGACAGTCCTCCACAATGAAGAATGATTTAGCCCCAAATGTCAATCATGCCAAGGTTGAGAAACACTGGGTTATATGGTACTCAGAAGAAGAAAAGTTCCTTGTCTTTGGTTTAGTTAATCCAACTTGATTAAAATCCAGACATATATTAATCAGGTCCTGTGCTCAACTCTGGAGCCTGTAAGGATGAAAAGACACAGACTCAATCCAGTATCTGTGAAGGGTCTGGGATTGTACTTTACTTACAAGCTAGTACATTAGCTTTTTACTGTTTTGTGGATGTGGGCAGAAGACACAAGTCTCCTGGGTCAGAGACACAGGACTTGTTATTCATGGCACAGCAAACGGAATGAACTTCATGTTGGGATGGGTTCTTGTTATCCCCTAAGACCCACAGGGCAACATGAAGGGGCCCAGGTAGATATTAAGCATGCAGGGGGTTTGCATCACAGCCGAGAAACACAACTTGGGGATTCCAATGCTCTTAACAATAAGTGGTAAGCAAATCTCTTCTTTGGGGGAAGACATTACCTCATCCCTCAAGAATATAAAGAATTATATATAAGGCACAGAGGATATAAAGCAAGGTATTTCAGATTGGTAGTGTTTGAGAAGTCTTCATGGATGAGGAGATATTTGAACTGGGTTTTGAAGGGTGAATAGGGCCCACAGACAGGGGAGAAACATTTTCCCTTTTCTTCCTAACAATAAATTAATTTCTGCATATCTCAGCACAGACTGTGTGAGCACAGGGAGCACTCTAGAGAAGTCGTGGCTGAGTTTGATCAACTAGTGAACATATGTGGACTGTTGCCAGTTATGTTTCACTGTTATAAACTTACATGTAATACTAATTTACTGTGAGAAGGTGAACTACATTTTTATTATATGATTTTTTTTTTATGCTGCAGCTGTGGGCTTCTACTGACCCATAGGAACCAGTCTCTCTACCATAAGAAAACCCTCCTTCAACACAGGAGAGCACATTAAGCCAAGGTTGATGGACTAGGAAGTAAGGCCCACTGGATCACCCCCAGATGGTCCTGATAAGAGCAAGGAATGACAAGTCTAATGGGTAAGCATGAGAGCCATTTGGGTAGCACCAGAACAGTGTCATGTTGCTTGTGGTAGTATAATCTGGTACACTGGCTGTATTGAAAGCATCAAAGGGCTGGGCCAGCAGGGTGTAAATGGAGCCTAATTGTGGAGAGTCCTAGGTGATACCATCCTGGAGTCAAATATTATACCACAATGAAAATGGCAGGACTGGACTCTATGCCCTAACATGGATGAATCCCAGTCTTCTAATCTTAAAACCAGAAACCATTCTACATATTTCCAACAGGAAGGAGTGAATAGAGGAAATCAGGCCCTACAAATTTGTTAGAAGGGATGGGGGAGGGGCAAAACCCAAGCGTGAGGGTGCCCCTCTCAGGTCAGGAAGTCTCAGGAAACCACTCCTCTTCTGCAGAGCCCATGTTTTCTGCCACCATCGCTGTCTGAGGAAGATGAAATTCGCTTTTTCCTCCCACCCACCTCTCATTGGTAATAGAATAGAAATCCTGTTGGCAGGGGATTCTGAGGGTTGTTCTCAAGCCTTATATCCTGTGACAGAGCTGTAAGCAAAGAAGGGGGGTGGGATGGTGCTTGGGGTTTAAAGACAAGAATAACATGATATGTGATAAAACAGCTCCCTGAAGATTACATAGAGCATGATCCCATTTTCATACAATGGTGTGTTAGAGCTGATTTGAACTGGCTTGTGAGACCCAATAATTAAATTTTTAGGAACTTTGCAAGCCAGTTGTTAAGAGCAGCCAGCATTAAAAATTAAATTATATAAATTTACAATGAAAAATTATACTAAAGATAATGGTAATAAATATGTCAACCTCATCACCTGATTAATTTACTGGGTTTTACTATTATCTATGCTTTTGAGGTTATTTATATCTATTCTATCTGTGCAGTGAAAATCTCATATGCTGGCCTGCTATTAAAATCTCTTTCAGACTGTGTTTGGTGACGTCACCTTGGTAGTCTGAAATAGGCCATGAGGGCAGAACCTATAACTTACATGAAAGACATTAGCTAATACTACAAATTAGGGCCTGATCATTCTGTATCAACATTCACATGTGAACATAACAAAATGGTGGATGAAATGTTAATAATGATGAACAGATTAAACTTAAAAGTTGGCCATGTCTGTGGCTGTTACCTCATGCATAGCACAGGAATTGAGGAAATGGTTTTCCACTATTTGAAAACTATTGTCTGATTCAACAAAGAAGGTGTTCACGTGATTGATGAAAAGGTGATACTCTACCGTATATGTTTGTCATTTTGTTTTCTCCTTACTTGTTAATGTAAACAAAAATATTAACCAGCATTTGTCCTGGAACTACATTAGCTCCCCGACTGCAGCCGTTGGTTGGCCAAAATTATGAAGATGTGGCAAAATTCGGCACAAAATCAATTAACTGTACAGATTTACAACAAAGAATATTATGGGATATTATGTATTTAATCATTATATGTAAATTGTGTGCTATACATCCTTTGTATAAAAAATGTATAACAGACTTATATAGGAACACACACAGACACATTAGATTTTTGGAGACGGGGTAGTTACACATTTACTATCACACCACTGTATATGATGAAGTGAGGGGATAATGATAGCAGGTACCTTTGAGGGAGGATCTAACCATAAACATGTAACCATGACTTTTCTGGTTGGTCTTCCATCATTTGCCATCTACCTGCTCATCCAAGTTCAAAGCTGGGGAGTCACTGAGGAATTCTCTCTATAGTTCATATCCCATTACCAGGTTCTGTTGACTTGGCCTCCTGAGTGTGTCATGGTGTTCACGATTCCACGTGCTTGGAACCCAAAGAGAAATGCCCCTTGCCAGTGGTTCCTTGGCTGTGACATTCAGAACAGAAGATGGGCTTGCAGAGTGTGGAGGATGAAGAGAGAGACAGAGAGTTCTGTGTTTCACCCGGGTTCCTCTGTTCAAAGGGGCTATGGGCATTTCTCAATCTAGGGGAAGTCATGCTCTGCAAAAAACGATCTACAGAGGTAATGCAATCAATATGCAGAGGGAATTGGGGCAGTTCCTAGGAAGAGGCCAAGTTAGGTCCATGAAAAAGAAAAAAAAGAGTGACATCCCAGTATGGGCCGCGCAGAAACAAGAACACAATGAAGGATGAGCAGAATCCGTTAGGAGAGGTCCAGACCAGAGTGATGGGGCCACTGTCAGGGTAGAGCAAGTGGAAACTGGCTCCAGGGCAGTGAGGGACCTCCTTGCCTGTGTCTGTGGATGGGACTTGGGCCCAGGAGCTACCACACCTGCCCACAACACAGCTACTTTTCTGTGGAAGCTCCTAGAGGAGGAAGTTAGGGAGGAAGACAGAGCGTGGAAAGAAGCCAGGGAGGTGGGCTCTGTGAGACCTAGGCCCATGGTCCTGCCCGCGAGAGCAGGAACTCGTTTCTGAGGCTACCTGTGGTGTCTGTGTCCATAGGACAGTATCACCTGTGCTCCAGGCAGACACCTTCTCTGCTGGGATGGGCTTGTCTATACCAATAACACAGCCTCCACCTGCCTCCCTCGCTCCCTCCCCGGGCTGCTCCAGGACCCTGCCCTTGCTGAGGCTGACACCTTTTTCACTCTTCAAAGGAGGGGGGGGAGTGCATTGTTGTACCCACAGTGTCCTGAACACACCCCCTGTTGACATCAGCATCTTGCTGATTACAGACCTCAGACTTGGATGTAACTAATGCCCAAGTTCAGCTCCAAGAAGAATGAACATACATATAATTTAGTTTTCAGTTTACAGGCAGGGTTGAATAGTTCTGCTGTTCTCACCAAGTCTTGTATTTGAAAGTCTGGTCAGTATTTGAACCGACCTGGAGTTGTATTTGAACAGCCTGGAGACTTGGACCAGATGGAGCCAACTTTACTGATGTGGTCCAGTTCGGTAGCCTGAGCCTGGCACCAGCTGGGGGCAGCGTACCCTTTTAGGATGCGACTCAGCCTCAACCGAGTGTGCTCTAGGTCGAATAAAGACAGATTGCAAAGAAATAAAAGTGTGTTTGTGTCTAGTAATTTGGAATTCACAATGTAAAGACCCTATCCAGCCAAGGCAATGCACAAAATCTGAGGATCCAAAAGGGCTTGACTCCACTTAATGAAGAAACACAAATTGAAGATGTGGCTCCACACTTCCTCCAATGGAACAAGAAGCTGGGTGGTCCTGTATCCAAGGAGAAGCTTTGGAGTTCACTGTACCTACCCTGGGAGGTTGGCTGTGCCTACCCTCAGACCTCAGGGGGCCTTGGCATTAAAGATGTTCTTCTTCTTTGTCCCTTCCATCAGCTGCCATGTCCTAGAGGGTGCATTAGTTAGAAATACAGGTTCCAGCTCCAGCTCTAAGGAAACTCTTTGCTTTGCAAGCCCTGGTTCTCCCAGAATAGGAGGAGGTTGTGACCCTTCTTACACCCACATGTCCCCACCTCTCCCTGCTAGAACTTTCCTTAAGGGAAGATTGCTACCTGGTTATTCAACAGTCTGCAGTCTTACAGAAGTCATTCACTCATTCATTCATTTTTTCCTACCCCATCTCATCCTGCCCCAAACCATTCTGTAACAGTGGGTGCGCACACACCCTGTCAGCTGCTGGGAACTCTCATTTGGAACAGAGAGCAGAGGAGAGCACGCTGGGTTGCAAGCCACCTACTGTGTTTCTTTTTTAAGATGAACACTTTCCCAGCATCCTTCAGACACGGACACGGAAGGCCTTATCCCTGTGCAAAGAGACAGGCCTACTGACAAGAGGCAGGGTGGGAAGGGGAGCCCGCTGAGCAATGGGGCCTACAGGGAAGCCTGTCACGGTGGCCCAAGGCCAGGCCACCAGCTGTATTATCATTTCCTGCTTGTGCCGGTGCTGCTCGGCTCCATCCCGTTCTAGTCCTGGAAGAGAAACACTGGCCGATCCTCTAGTCCATTAATCATTTTCAGGCTTTGCGACTAACCACAAAGCTGGACGGAACATTCTCTTAAGAAATGGAAGCGCCCTACAGTTGGAGCAGAAGGAGCCCCTCTGCAGCTCTCTGTAATTTGGCCGCCATGTGGAGAGGCTGCTTGGCCTTGGCTGTGGGTGTGGTTGCTCTCATCACATTGCACCGAAATTCTCTGCACTGTTTGCCCAGCTGGTGTCTGTTTAGAGAGCTATTTAAATTCTTCTATAGAGAGGAAAGCTTTCCATTCTCAGAGAAACCACAGTGATTAAGTACATATAAGAGAAAAGCATTATGATGACTAATCAGAACAAAATCAATGATTCCCTTTCTGCATTATACATGATGAGTTTATAGTCCACAGCTTTTAGCAAGAGTGTGGGTGTGACTTTGGTGTCTGGGAGAAGCGGGGAGAGCCACCCAGATGCCACTGAGCAGAAGACCCACCGGTGGGGAGAAGGATTGGAAACATTAATGATGTGATTCAAAACCTGACCTGGGGAAATTCTTAACCTTTGTCATAGGAGAAAATATCTGAGGAGGCAACAAGATTTGGTTACCTTATATGCAGTCATTTGAGTCCACCCAACCTAACCTCTCTGTCCTTTGGGACACTTTCTATAAAACCTGACTTGAAGCCCAAAGAATCTCATGTTCTCCCTAAATTCCCACGCAGCCAAGAAAGTGGAAAGACACGTTTGTGTGAATATATCAGGGATAGGATGTTCACCATCTCAGAAGATTGCTCCAGTTTTTGAATGGCTTTAATCATTTTGAAAGTTCTCCCTCACATTTGGTTGAAAATTCTGTCCCCATCACTTTTATCTGTTGGTCTTCACACTGCCTTTGGAACTATATGGTAAAATCTAGCTGTCTTCACACTGGTTCTTGCAACACTTAAAGATGACATTGTGCTTGAGCTGTCTGATTGTCTCCTGCTTGAAAGTCCTCACTGATTCAAAGGAAAGACACTGGTTACCACTCTGTCACCTCCTGAAGGGATCCCCCCAGTTCTGATTGTGGAGGAGGGCCTATGTTGTTCATATCTGGGGATTTGCTGACTCATCTGTTCATGACACTGTACTTCTATTAATGAATCCATCCTAAGATCTTGTTTGTTTGTTTGTTTGTTTGTTTTGGCAGCTGTGTCACACTGTTGGTGCTTGTTTACCTTAAAGTCTGAGGAGCAATCAACCTTCCATTCTTTTAAATTTCCACGTACCAGAGGGTTTGGAAAGAAGCAGAAGCAGAAATGTTGACCTAGTCACTATTGACTTATTTTGCTTTTATCAGGGCCTTTGAATGTGACATTTGATATTAGAGTCTTGGGCAAGTGGATATGTTATGTTGATATGCAACTTTGCATATTTTTTGTATTTAATGTGATAGGATCAGATAAAGTTCACACTCCTCTTTGGGAATGGTGGCTGGAGCTTTGCTGGACTTGAAACAGATTGTATGTGCAGGCCACAGCTGCAGGAAGGTGTTGATCTCAGTAAGGAGCTGGCCCTGCCCCAGTTAGAAGTTTGAGAGCATCTGTGGGCAGTGTTTACAGGGCCCTGGGATAATCTTCTGACCTTCTGTAAATACCCTTTGTGTGTCTGGTGCTGGTGTTAGGTTCAGGGTAAGCTAAGTGGCACCAGGCACTGTCCCCGCCTTCGATGTCAAGTGCAGACTTTGTGTTAAGTGCCCTTGTGCCTTGTACAGAGCAGACCTTCCAAAATTGTTTGTGGGGTGGGCACATTTATTCAAAAGTACCTTTGTTTCATTTTCCTGAATCAGTAGACAACTGATAGTACCTAAGGGGGTATTTGTTTTGAGTGGACAGAGCCTGTCCAGAAATCTCTCTTCGTCTGTCATTGTGGGGACCATTGTCAGTCCCATGAAAATTATGAACTAGAGAGGGTGCCTGACTGAGCCATGGGAGTCCTGGCCATTAGGAAGGCAGGACCAGTTTCTTTCTTCCACCTCTTGTGCTGAGTCATTAGCCTAAATCCCAGGAGCCTCGGCACCTTTCTCCTTCTGTGCATTTCTTTAAGGGTTATGTCTAATGTTAAACACCGGGCATTTACAAATTTTATTAATAGCTGTTAACTTTTCTCCATGAGTACATCTTGCCTCCATGCCTAGTTTGTCTGATCATTGGCATCCTCTACAGACTTAAGTATGGGGTTTTGTCCATCAAAAGACCTAGATAAATGAATATGGAATTAAACTGGGAAGGTCCAAAAGGAGCTGGTTTATCTCTCAGAAGAAAGGGTAAGAGAAAAAAAAGAAACAGACTTTTAGGAAATTCATGCTCTGTGGGCCAAGGCCCAGTGCCGGGAACTCTATATTTTCCATAATGTCCAAGAGACTTTCAGGAAGTATTAGCATCCTCATTTTGCAGAACAGGAAATTATGTCTCAGAGAAGTTAAGAAACCCATCAAAGTTCATATGAAGAAGAAGAGGGAGGATTTGAACTCAGGTCTCTCTGTCTGCAGGAGAAGCAATGCTATGGAGCCTGTCTGACGTCATGTGTGGCTATAGTGCCATATGGCTGCCTTTGAGTTATCAGCCAGGACCATCTCACTACTGAAGAAAGATAGGAAAAAGGCCAGGGCTGAAAGAACAAAGAAGCAAATAAATAAGGAGAGAAGGTGGGACCATGAAGAAGGAGAGAGGAAAATTACAGATTAGATTCCCCTATGCAGGAAGTACCTCACCTGTGTTCAGTAGAGCAGAGAGCTCATCAGTGAAGTAATTTGTAAACCCCTGAGAAAGCATAGCAATGACATGAGTTCATGTTATCTTTTTCTCCCCAAGGGAGGAAGGAGTATTCTTAACTATAGAGGACAGGGACTTTTAATGGTTTGTGGAGCTTTGAAAAGGTAGATTGGGTTTGGAACCAACTAACCCAAACTAACTAACTTTATTAGTCAGGTTAGCACTAGGTTGTACTGTAGCAATAATTAAGTCTCAAGATCTCCATGGCTTGTGTATAGAGATTTGTTTCTTGCCCTGTGATAATTCCAGTGTGGGTTGGGCGACTCTTCAGCACAGCTGTCCCCATGCAAGAGTGGCTTGGTGACCCAGGCTGCTTCCACTTTGGGAAGCCACCATTTTAGGACGGGGCTCCCAGGTTGCTGTGGCAACCAGTGTGGGAGAGTCAAGCAAGATTTTAAATGCTTTGGAATGGAAGGTCACACACCACTTCCATACACAGCCCATTGGCCAGAACTAGTCATGTGGCACCGCCTAACATGATGTGCCCCACTGGGCTGGGAATGCTTAGATACTCAAGGATTACTCATTGTCTCTGACACATTTCCCTTACTCTCTTTTGCTCAAAACCCATTTGAAGGCAGCTCATCAGTCTTCAGAAAAAACCCAGACTCCTTAATATAGTGTGTTAGGCCCCTTGCATCATCTATCATGTTTCAGTCACATTAGACATTTTTCAGGTCTTTTGGCTCAACATACCTTCTCTTACCTACTCTCTTGATCTTCTGCCTCCTTGATCTACTCCTTCCTTCCATTTTTTTTTCTGGATAACTCCTATAATTATTATGTTGAGATTTAGAGAGCACCTCCTGTAGAAACATTTCCTGAAGCTCTGTGTTAGGGTTAGAGCTTGTTCGAGCATCCAGGTCATCTTTTATTTCCCTCATTACATTATACCATAGAAATTCACTCTTTATTAGTCTGTAATCCATCAGATTGTGGGCTCTCTAATGCTTGGGATCATTGCCAGAGACCCTACCCAACACGACCAGCACACAGAAGATGCCTTCTAAGTGGACTCTAGATGGAGGGAAAGCATTCTTCTAAGGCAAAATGTGTATGTTTCAGATTTGATTCTAAAGTTAATCTGGAAAAGGAAGGCACTAGAAGAGCCAAGGAACTTTTGCACAAGAGTAATAGGAGAGATTCTTACTCTCCTTGATGTGAAACAAACTATAAGGTCATAGTAATTAAAAGAATAAGACGCCAGCCCAGGATTTGACCAAGAGATTAGCAGAATAAAATAAAGGGATGATGTTGCACACTTGGGTCCAAGTTCTGCAGGGCAGGCCAGGCAAGCTGGAAACTCAGCCAGCGTTGCTATTTGCAGTCTTGAGGCAGAGTTGCTTCCTCTTCTGAAAACCTCAGTCTTGGCTCTAAAAGCCTTTATTTGTAAGTGGCAGATTGGTAGATGATAAAGGAGTCATTTTAAATCAGTGACAATAGGATGGATTAGTGAACAAATTATGTTTTACAACTGACTGTTACTGGATAAAATTGAAAAACAAGAAAACTAAGATTTAAGAAGTTAAAAAATGTTTTAAAAAGTTGTATCTCTAGCTTGAACTGCATACAGAAGTAAAGTTGAAATGATTATAGATCTAAGCATAAGAAAATCTTCAAAGTACTGGTAAAAACATAGAAAAACTTTTTATTGTGTTGGAATGAGCAAGGCATTTTAAATTTATTTATTTATTTATTTTTTAAAGTTTAAAAAAGTTTTTTTAATGTTTATTTATTTTTGAGGTGGGGGGAGAGGCAGAGAGAAAGGGAGACACTGAATCTGAAGCAGGCTCCAGGCTCTGAGCTGTCGGCACAGAGCCCGATGCAGGGCTCGAACTCACAAACTATGAGATCATGACCTGAGCTGAAGTCAAATGCTTAACTTGACTAAGCCACCCAGGTGCTCCTAGGCAAGGCATTTTAAATCATGACATATGACCCAGAAGTCATAATGTTTTAGAATGATACATTTGATAGCAATGAAAGAAAAACTCTTCTATATAGCTAAAAGTAACATAACCCCAATTAAAAAACTATTATCAAGGTGGAGAAAATATTCACTATATATAAGTAAAACAATTAACGTAAGAAGTGCCTAAGTTTCTACAAACCAGTAAGAAGCAATGAACAATCCAGTTGAAAATGGCAAAGGCTATGAAAAAGCAATTCACAGAAGAAGTATAGATAGCTTATAAATAGAAGAGATGCTCAACCTCACTAATAGTCAAATTAATACAAATTAGAACAACTAAAAAGCATTTCCTCCAGATCATAAGCATTAAGAAAATTAACAAAGTCAGTGTTGTTGATGGCGTAATATTTTAGAAAAAATTTGACAATATCTATTAAGAAGAAAGAAGTGCCTATATTTTTGACCTTATAATTATACTGCTTCATCTACATGGGATTGGTTAAGTGATTTATACAATATTATTCAGTGTTTAAAGGAGTGAGGTAAATTTACTGTGTATTCTGACATACAAATGTCTAAAATAGAAAATTAGATTTGAAAAGTGACTTACAGAAGAAGATGCAATATATGATCCCATTTTGTTAAAAATATGTACATGTTTTATACATGCTCGGGAAAGAAGCCTGGAAGAATACACAGCAAATTGTTACTGGAGGTAATAGCTAAAGAATAGGTTTTGGGGGACTTCACTTCTTTCCACATTTTAGTAGTGTTAATTATTTTTTAATAAGTGCAACACTTGTTTAAGTTACTTTTAAAAAGAGATGAAAAAGACATTGCTTAGTTTATCTCACCAGAGCTTTAACTAGTAAGATTAAGACCTTAGGTACAGAAAAATGCATATGGTGCCATGTCCTTCCTTCTTTTCCTCCCTCCTTCCCTCCTTCCTTCCTTCATCAAAGATACCTTTGCTGTGTGAGGTTTTTTTTCCCTACATGGCTCTCTCTCATCTATGAGAGAGACATTCTTTCTCATTTTGCTCCAGAAAAGGAATAGTTTGGTAGACAGTTAAGAACCTAAAGCAAAATATGCGTGTGAGGGACCCTTTTGTATGTCTGGCAGTGGGCACTGTGGCTGACGACCAAGTGTTGATCAGCTGTTTGCTTAGATGTCTAAGAAAGCCCCTTTCTAATCCAGTCTGAAAGATTCATGTTGGAAGAGGGGATATTTTTATTGGAAGAAAACACCCCCTCCATATTCATATAATAGGTAAATATTTTGTTGGCTCTCTTTCTTTCAGGGCTGTCAATCTTGCTGCTCTGTAAGCTCTTGGCAGTGCTCAAGGCATGCACTCCAAAGATAGCTGGACACACAACTAAAATGAAGGATTACTGTTTAAACTTTGTCCTGTCATGGCATTCAAATGCCACGTGAATGTTGGTTTACTGAATGCAAAACAAGAATCATATGGTAAGTGCACATTATCTTGGGTTGTAGTAGGAGGTTTTGTAGGCATGGCCAATGTGCCACTGAATACATTTTTGTTTGTGCTCTTGTTTTTGGCCTGTGCTGAATTGTATTGCACTGTGTTATTAGCTTAATATGAAAGCAAAGCATGTTTTGGCTACTGAATCCTAAGTTCAAATGTATGAAATATAGGGATATTCAGAAAGGTTTTTGAATAGACTTCAACATATAGCACAGGTGGAATACATTGTGATTATTCACATCACAAAATGGCACAGCAATAAAAATATTCAATGCAGTATTTTTAAAGAGTAATTGTCATCACTCAGATAAAATATAATGTAGTCAACTTTTATGTCATTTTAGGAGTGGAATCTGTGGGACGCCTGGGTGGCTCAGTAGGTTGAGTGTCCAACTTCAGCCCAGGTCATGATCTCACGGTTCATGAGTTCAAGCCCTGCATCAGGCTCTGTGCTGACAGCTCAGAGAGCTGTCTCCTTTTCTCTCTGCCCCTCCTCAGCTTGTGCTCGCTCTCTCTCTCTCTCAAAACTAAATTTAAAAAATTTTTAAAAATTAAAAGAGAAAAGAACAACAAGAACAGAATCTGTATGAAGTCAGACATGGTACATTTTATAACTGAAATATCTCAGATTCAGTTTGGCTCCTAGTAGGTGCAAATGGGAGGCACCCTGACCCTTTCTTTTCTTCTTATCCTTTGGCCAACCGTAGTCTCAGACAAGTGGGCTCCTGCCGCCAATGCACGTGCAGAGCTGTTCTGCACTCAGACGTGACCATCAGCCAGAGGGTGGGTCAGGCGGTAAGAAGCTGAAGGAGCTGTGGCTGTAAACAAATGAAATGCAGAATGTATGCAATTTGTCTAGCTAATTAAAACAAAAAGCCAGAGGATAGAACAGCAGCAGTGAGCTGTAAGAATGTCCCCCCACGGGATATGATTTATGATTTAAGACAATTCTGGTTTTCTAAATTCTTCTTGGTTAAGCAGGTGGAATTCCCTGAAAACTGTGGTTATCTTCCCAGGTTCAGTGACTGCATTAAGAAAATAGCAACGTCTTAGTTGCTATACAACTTCCTTTCTTTAAAAAGCAAACAAACAGAAAACAAAGCTAAGGATGTGAATCTGAAAAGGATGAGAAAAAATTTCACATGATTTTGCAAGTCATTGTATCCTGTGTCTGTGCTTCTTTACATCCAACTCATTGACCTTATTAATATCCAAATGCAAGGCTAGTGTTTAAGGCTTGTGCCAGACTCCGCTTATGGACCCACCCGGATCTGCCCACCGCATACCACGTATCTGCACAGCCTCAGCCTGGGCTGTTCCAAAAGTCACAAAGTCAGGTCACTGCGGCCACCGCTACCACCACTGCAGATTCAAGCCACTCCAGTTAGCCCTGACTGGCAAGAAGATGCCGCTGCACTGAAAGAGTCTGGGGGCTCTGTCTTGAAAGTGTGGAGACATGAAAACCCCATGGGGCTGACTTTGCCCAGTGGGAGGCAGCTGATCGGAAGAGGCTGTTGACGGGCCCTTCCCCCCCATGATATATTCTGAGATATCATAGTCTCTACGACCTTCCTGAAGACATCTCATGAGGCCACACAACCAGCCAGGCTGTTACGAAGCTTTGGCCAATTTGGTACTCTGCACCTCTGCATTTAGGCTCCCTCTGCTTTGCCTCATTGCTCCCCCCACCCCACCCCTGCTTCTCTAGGAACGTACTTTGCAGTGAAGGGTTAGCACATAAGTGTCTGCTCTAGGGTTTCTGTGTAGAGAACTTGGGCCAAAAGAGTTGGAGCTTGTATTGACCCCAGCAGCCAGACCCCCTGGTGGGCATTTGTTGTGGTAAGCACATGATGACATCACCTGGCATCTGATAGCATCACAGCTACCAAAGCTTTTATCCGTAGTTAATGAGGACAAGGAGAAGGTGGAGGTAAAGTGTTGAGATATCAACTCACTGTGACACTTTGATCCATTTTGGGCAGTTAAAATTATAACGATTGTGATGTGGGATAATCACTTTGGAAGGCACTGGAAGCCTTGCAAAAAGAAAATAATAGATGAAAATAATAGGCAGCTAATTGCTCTCTTGAAGCTCTCTCTGAAAGCCAGGGTATTCCTATGGTAGCTTTAAAGGGGGGTTCTCATATTTTAAAGCTGCAGGACAGAAGGTTCTAAAAGTCAAGATCTGATTTGAAGGGCGGAGGAAATGCAAAAGACTAAATGTATAGCTGTAAAGTCCCTTTAATGTCAAAGAAAATTCCCTCATGCAGAAAGAGGAGACCCTGAGAACTTGGATGGTGACACTTGCTTGCTTATACTGAGGATATTGGATCCCAATGACTTGAAGCTTCCTGGCTGGCAGAGGCTGCAGAATTCAGATTTCCCTTCCTAGGGGATTATGCTGTGACCTCACAGAGAAGATGCTCCACAGCTGACCAATACCTTCTCAAGATCTGTCCCAGTCATCCCTCCTTGTCTCCTGAGTAATGACCAGAATCAGATCTGAGCACGGCTTCAGTGGGCGGGGAAGTGTACTCCGCTCCAGGGGAAATCAGTCTATGTGTCAAAGGACTTACAGGAACTGGCAGATGTGTCAGCAAAGACATATAGGAGTGGATCTCGAGGATGTTAGGTTGTCATGGTTACCTGGAGCTGGTCTTGGTAGTAGTCTGTTGAGGTGACTTCTTGACATTAGATGGGATGATGGCCTAAAATTGATAGGGCAGAGATGCTGGAGTATGTTTGATGTAATTTGGAAGAAAGGGTCAGGCTCAAGGAGTCAGGAATGTTAGAATGGATTTTCTATGTAAAGCCTGAGTACCCTTCACTTAACAATGTTTCTTGAGAGAGACTGGAGGACACTTCCTGCTGAAGGCATTGGGAACACCCAAGTTAAGGGCTTGCTGACATCTGTGAGAGGTTGGTGTCTGTTTTTTGTAGGTTGGGGCTAATGGTGATAAACACTGCTGTGGAGCTGGGCTCCTTAATGTCAATGAGGATAATGAGATTCCAAAGGAGCTTTTAACCAGTGGAGGCAAAGGTGGCCATAATTACCATAATTGGAAAACTGCAGAGTAGCAGTTAGGGTGCCTTAACCTTCAGAGATTTGTAGCAATGACTAAGAGATCATGGTGTTCCCAAACAGGAGACAGACGGAAAGCTGACTAGGGTGTTGTTAAAATTGAATAATGATGATGATGATGATGATGATAACAACAACAACAACAATAATAAAAGCTGGAGAACACAAGGTCACTGCAGTGAAAAATGATGGTCTCTCACTTACTTTTCAAATGTAAGTCCATTTTTGCATTAGAATGTACAGATTCTAATGGGAGGCTGGGGTTTCCTCGAAGAAGGATGCTACTATTTCCCACAAGTCTACACAAAAATTTACTATTCTAATCCCCCCTTCAAGGGATCCGTAGATATTTTCCCAAGTAACCAGTGCCAGAGAATGGGGACTAGCCAGGCTTTTCGAGAACTTCTACATACAAGGCTGAGTAGCAGGGGATTTGAAATGCCACATGTTGGGTCCACAGCTAGATTAGCAGCTTTACGATAGCAGGTGACAAATGAAGTTTTACCCCAAGTTCGTTTTGCAGTGGGTCTATTTGGTCCACAAGACTATTCTGTGGTTATTTCTCAGGTCCCAGAACAGGATAGATATATTCAGTGGTTCTCAGAACTCCAAAGAGGTCTCCTGACTGGAGTTGTGAAGTAAGGGGCATCATAGGAACAAAGGCGAAGAAGACCACCTGAAACTATTCTTCCCCTATTATCCAAGATAGTACATCAGAAATCACATCGCATCCCACGAAGAACTGTAGGTATTATTAACACCATCAAAGACATAGAGGTTGTAAGGTAGTAGTCTCATGATATTGTCATTAAATTTACCTACTGTGTAAGTAGCAGATGAATTATGGCAGAGGTAATCAGGCCACCACAGTTTTTCAGGTGATGATATCTTTTGAAGCTGTTATACTGGACGTGCTGTGTTGGCTGGTGAAGAGCGACACACATTCTCAAATTTGATATGTGACTATTTTTTAAACATTGTTTTTAGTGTTTATTTTTTTATTTTTGAAAGAGAGAGATGGAGCATAAGTGGGTGAAGGGCAGAGAGAGAGACACACACACAGAATACAAAGCAGACTCCAGGCTCTGAGCTGTCAGCACAGAGCTCTATGTGGGGCTCAAAACTCACAAGCGGGGGGTGGGGGGACACCTGGGTGACTCAGTCAGTTGAGCATCTGGCTTCGGCTCAGGTCGTGATCTCACGGTTTGTGGGTTCGAGCCCCACGTTGGGCTCTGTGCTGATAGCTCAGAGCCTGGAGCCTGCTTCGGATTCTGTGTCTCCCTCTCTCTCTGACTCTCTCTCTCTCTCTCTCTCTCCTCTCTCTCTCAGAAATAAATAAAACATTTTAAAGAAAAAAAAAATGCTTACGGGCCATGAGATCATGACTGGAGCTTAAGTTGGATGCTTAACTGGCTGAGCCACCCAGGTGCCCCGGTATGTAACTGTTGATCTGGAAAATGCTTCGTTCTCAATCCCCATCAACAAGGGAAGTCTGTAGTGGTGCCTTTATGTGAGAAGGACAGCTCTATGTATTTACTGTTGACATGTCTACAGGGGCCTTGACATCTTGACATTGCACAGAAAATCGCTTCTGGTCCACCTCCTAATGATATCATACTACTTGTGCTTGCTGATCAGTATGTGGAAATCATCATAAATACCCTAATACATTGGCTCTCAGGGGATTTTAATTCCCAGGGGGACATTTGAGACTGACTATAAACATTTTTGATTGCCACAAGTGAGGGATTGTGAGCAACTGGTATCCAGAGGGTAGAGTCCAGAATGTGCTACCATACATGCTAAAATACAGATCCCCATGCTCCCCATCCTCCAACAAAGAATTATATGGCCCAAAATTTCAGTAATGCTAATGCTGAGAAACACTACCCTAGTAAGATGCCTGCGTACCAGAAGTAGGAGATGAGCTTTGTGAAAACTCAGGGGTCTGTGACATTAGTGAAGTTTCTAAGGGTCCAGTAGTCTGGAGCATACTAAACATCCTTTTCCTTTTGAGTTAAAAGGTAAATGTCACATATTAAGGACTCAAAATTATTTGCTAAATGAAATGAAAGGCACAGAGGGAGCAAGAGTTCCCTGTGCAAAGAGAAGGCTGTTTGAAAAAGATAGCTTCCCAGAGGAAGGCAGGAGTTTGCTGTGGCAAGACGCCAGGAGAGGGTTGCATGTGAGGCAGGGAGAGGCTGTGGTTTATGTGCTTCACATGCTGGGTATGTATATACCTGCCCACAGAAGGTGGGGGACAAACAAACAACTCTAATCAATGGAGCAACAAAGGTGTGGTTTGAATTCTGGAAAGATCACTTCCGGGCTGATGAGAGAGGCTGTCCTCGACTTTGTCTGGTTCAGCCAATGGACCAGAATCAGGTAAACCAGCCTGGTCCCTTTTTGGAACAGTCCAGTTGAGAAACTATGAACACCTATACTGGACAGAATGGAAATAGAATAAGGGAAGAAACAGGTTCTAGAAAGATTTGAGAGGAAAACATATTAGGGTTTAGTGACTGAGTTGGGAATATAGGTATAGGGAGGAGGAAGAGTACAAAGAAATTCTCAGGTCTTTAAGTCTGGGTGAGTGGGAAATACAGGAATGCAAGCTGGTTTTGAGTGGTAGATCATGGGTTTCTTTTTGGGTATTTGCAATTTAAAGACATGTAGCATACAAGAGGAGATGTCCAGTTAGTAAGTGAAAAATGAAGGGAGTCTTAGCTCATGATGGAGGCTTGGGAATTGCTTAAAACCAGAAAACAGGCTGAGAGAGGTTTTCTAACCCATGTTGACGTCATTGCTAAGTAGTAGAGCAAAGACTAAAATCTGGACATGTCTGGTTCTAAGAGTTACCCCATCACTTCCTAATTTACCCCCCCCCCAATTTTAGATTTCTGAAGTGAGGTATTACTTTAAAATACATATGCATGGAAATTTATCAAGATCATCAGTACATTTCCACTGTCTTATTTCTGCAGGAATTGACCTTACAGTCGGACCTGGATATGTATGTACACAATGACACACACACAATGTTAGTCACTGCAGTCTTGTTTCAAAGAGCAAAAGACTGGAGGAGGAAAAGGGCTAAACAAACTATGGTGCCTTCAGATAGTGCCCTAGCATGGAGCTGTGGAGAACAGTAAGGAAGTGCTCAGTGAATTGATTCAGAGAGATCTTTGCTAAGTTAAGTAACAGCAACAACAAAACAACAAGGTGCCAGACAGTATGTATGGTTCACTCTCTTTTGTGTAAAAAGTAGTGAAAATAAGGATATATATTTTTATTTGCTTGTATTTGTGTAAAGAAACGCAAAGCGTATAAGATACTCATCAAAGTAGGGTGTACAATTGCCTTTATAAAGGCAGTGAAGATTGTAATAGAAGGAGTCAGGGTAGGACTGAATCTTCTCAGTGGACTTATTTATTTATTTTTATGTCTTTTATTTTTTTAAGTGTATTTATTTATTTTAAGAAAGAAAGAGAGATTGAGGTTGAGAGAGAGAGAGAGAGAGAAAATTCCAAGCAGGCTCCACATGCTGAGTGCGGAGCCCAACTTGAGGATTGATGTCATGACTGTAAAATCATGACCTGAGCTGAAGTCCAGAGTCAATTACTTAACCAACTGAGCCACCCAGGAGCCCTATCAGTGGATATTTTTTAGATTTGAAGCATGTGAATGTATTACCTGTTCAAAATAATTAAAGCATTGAAAATGTGCTATATTTACCCATTAACATCTATCTTGATTTGAAATTTATTTCTGCTCCTGGAAATATATATTTGGTTTATGGATTTATAATATTCTTGTACTTAGGAATCCATTCTCCCATCCATTCATTCATCCAATATGATTATTCATCTGTATGTCAGGTGTTGGGCTAGCTGTGAGGGAAATAATTGAGATAATAGACCTAGTTCCTGCTCTCACTCTAGATTAGTTAAATCACCCCATAAGTACACTAAAATGGCAACCATGCTACAAAAATATGAAAAAAAGGCATAAATTATTCTGGAATGGGGTAGTTAAGGGCATGCCATGGAAAGCTTTCCTGAGGAAGTGGCTTCTGAACTTTAGGAAAGGCAGGGTAGTGGAACAGTAGTTGCAAAGTCTCTGAGGCAAGAAAGTACAGTATTGGAAGAATTCCAAAAAGGCAGTGCTGCTGCTGTGTCAGGTGCTGAGCACATGGGTGGACAAGTTAGAGAGGGAGGGGGTGAAAACATGCAGGATCTTGTGTGGCATGTTGAGGATAAGGGTCTGTAATTAAAGCAGAACTGGAAACCACTGGAGAAGTTGAGGCTACGGTGGAGCGATACAATCCCATTTGCGTCTTGAGAAGATCAGTGGCTGCTCTTTGGAGGATGATGGAGGTTTGCAGCAGGAGTCGAATCAAGGAGACCAGCTGGAGTGCAGTTACTGGAGAGGAGACAAAGAGTGACCTTTGTCTGGACAAGGGTGGGAGTTAGGGTAAAATTCATGGATTCAAGAGAAAGTGAAGCCAAGTGGTCTTGGTGATGGGTTGTGTAAGGGTTAAGGAGAGAAGTTGTCCAAGATGGATAGGTTTCTGGTGAGTGTGACTGAACAAATGGGCTGCCATTTCCTGAAAGAACATTAGGGTAAGGTGTTTGTTGGGGGAACATGTTGAAAGTGAGGATTCTTGGACTTCCTGGTTGGTGACTAACGCTCTGGAAAGGCAGTACACAGATTATGTCACAATTTCATTTTCAAAGGACCTAGTCTAACTACAGACTTGGTTAACAGTATCAGTGAAATGTTGCTCACTTATGAGTCTGATGTTCTTTAGTTTTCTACATACCACATTAGTTCTTGAAAAAGTGTTTCTCCACTCATCTCCTTCCAAAAAAACACATGCCATGTATTTTGGGGGGCATAGTTTTATTGGATCCTTTCTTTGCCTACTCTTGAAAAGGAAGACTGTCCCTTCCCCTGATGAGCCCTTTGCAGTCTGCTTTCTCAGGTAGTATTTTGGATGTGTCAACAACAGAGTTGTCTTTTTTCTTCTGGTCCCCCCCTTCCCGCCTTGAGGACTTAGCTGTTAATCTTCCCTCATGTTTCATATTCCATTTTTAAAACGATGTCTTTTTTATTGTTTTTCTCTTCACTGCTTCTGTATTTACAGGGACCTTCGACTTTATTTTCTTTCAGCCTTCAACAGAATGATTTTGGTAACTTGAGAATACCTTGGGGAATACAGCCATTGTACATTCAGTCCTGCTGTGTGGCAACAATGCTGCTGATGTTTTCACAGGCCCTGAGTGTGGGGGTACTGGGGGTTTTGTCTTCCCAACTTTTAAAATATAACACTGAGGCTATTTCTGGTATCCATGGGAGGAGCAGTGGGATCATTGAGACTTTCCCAAGGGCAACACTTTTCTGTATAAAAAGCAGAGGATGAGAAATTCCTTTATGTTCCAGAAGCTGGTATAAAATTGATTAGTTAAAAAATGCTGTTTGTTTCTGCATAACTTATTGACCATGGAACCACATTTAGCAAGGGGCACAGTGACCTCCTTGAGGAAATGGAAAAAACTGAACACCTGATCCAAATTTCATAGCCTTAAGGCAACTCCAGTGACTGAAGTCTGACAGATCTATTATGACAGCTTGTTTTGAAAATGTGTTTGCTCTAGCAATGCAAGGCCCATTTTTCAACTGATAAATCTTTTCAATGTCTTTGAACTCAGTGGTGGATAACTAAACTCTCATTTTATTGGCAGAGACATATAGATATAAAGGATGATGATGGTTCATCAAGGGAGTGGTGTCAGGAGAATGAACTTTAGCGGGGCTCAGGCAGAGTCTTCTCTGAGACAGTCTAATTGTTGGCCTTTAGGTGTATCTATGGCCACCATGGGTATCGCCTCAGATCTCCAACAGTGAGGGTGGAAATTAACCTGCAGCCCCAGCTGTGGTGCTCTGAAACCCATCACTGGATGGCACTGAGGCCATCCTTCCTGTAACTGAGCAAGGTGGCTTACAGAGGCAGCTCCATTTATGGGAGAGATGGGATGCCTCTGGGCTGTGGCTCAAGCCCTCCACAGTGGGCTTGCCTAACCTTCTGTAGAATTGCTCTGCAGTTCAGGAGGCATCCCCTTGAACGCCCCCTTCCCTTCCTCATGTCAGACTTGCATCATGGTCCAGCATCTCTCATAGGCTCCTCAGGCTCCTTCTCATGTTCTTTAATGGGCAGCTCTCTTAATAAATGACTTGAACATGTCATCCTCTCTTGGTTTTTGCTTTTCAGAAGACCCAGACTAACACAGGCCCCCACTTAAAAGAAAATATTCCTTAGAAAAGAAACATGCAACTCCCACTCACTCATCTCTCCTACTGTCTTGTATCCAGCCTAATTCACACATTGGTGTTATGTGTCTGGGCCCCTGGAGGTATTTGATTTTACTTCTCAGGTCTTGTATCCTCTTGTATAGAATAGCAGAGTTAGAGAAATAAGGAAGTCTGGAAAATTAGGAAAATATTATGCCTTTGAGATTATGGGGTTAAACTATTTGATTTCTTGAAAGTTACCAAAGTTGGATGTCATGATAATTTATAAATGACCCATATAACTTTTACTTTTCAGCAGCTCATTTAAATTTCTCTATTTTAATTTAACCTGTGAGTTCATGGAGTTTTCTCAAAGTTAGAAAGTTGTGGAATTAAAGATACACTTTGCCTTTCATTAATTTGCCTAATTGTTGAGTGGCCAAATTCTCTCCAGCATTTGAGAAGCCTTGGGTTCTGTTTACTAGTTTCCATTCTTCCCCTGGGGAAAAGGTGGATTATACAGTTCTCTTTTAGTATCTGGTGCACTCACTATAGATATTATCACATGAGTTCAATGAAAAACTTTCTGACAAGTCTCCAAACAATAGAATAGTTTTCAAGCTGCTATTACTAACATTTCTAGTAGTTATTTTTGTAAAATATTTTTTCTATTTTTTCTTTACTTCCAAAAGCAACCCATTGCCTCAGTTGCTCTTCTTAATTTCTGGTTTAATTGGATTTGAGCTTTGTGGTGGTGGTGGCTGTTAGCCAAAAAGATGACCATATTTCTTTCAAGTTGGGAGAACAGATCATAAGACAGAACAGGTATTCAACATTTGTAGAGTTTTTGTTGCCCTCCAAAAGAAACATGGATATAGTCGGGGCCAATTACATAATTGTTGGGGCCCTGTGTGTGCACTGCTTGTTGGAAAAGATAGACAAAAAGAGCTGTTAAAGGCACTAAAATATGAAGCTTTTCCCTTCATTTATGAATCTTCTCTGCTCACATGTACCCTTCATTGTCCTATTGGACTTCACTTACAAGTTCAAAGGTGAAATTATTAAGAATTTCAAGACATTGACAACAGAACATTAAACAATGCATGGGAGCCTTTCTGAGTGCACTCTTTTGAAGCTGGCCCTGCAATCAACTGTGTCTCAATAAGCAAGTGTCTCAATAAGCAAGCCAGAAGCCAGAGGGAACATTTCCCCTCTTTTCTCTGGAGTCTTTCCGGTGGAGGTGTGCAGGGAGATCATGGAAGTTGCCAAAGCCAGGGATCCAAGGTAGAATGGAAGGCACATGGCTTTGTATGTGATATGCAAGGTCATGAGCAAGTTTTCTCCTCCTATTCTATTTTTGCCCTTGACTCACCTGGAAAGTGGCTTCACCATACTGTCTATCTTAGTGAGAGAAGGATGAGTACTTGTTCATGGTAGACATTTTTATTTTGACTTTACATTTTAAACATTTTAGATTATTATATTTACTAAGTGGCTGCTCCCTTCTGGTTTCTGGTTGGGCATCGTTACTATCTCCCTGTCCTCATGGAGTTCCATTCTTATAGAGGGAGACATGAAATAAGCAAAATAAGCAAAATAAATGGCTAGACACAGTGTAAAGACTGTCAAGTATAGAAGCACTATGAAGGAAAGTTGAATATAGAGAAAGTGGATGAGTGTGATGGGGCAGGAGCCCTACAGTTATCAACAGGGTGATTAGGGAAGTCCTCACCTAGAACGTGGCATTTGAATGAAGACCTACAGGACAGTAGGGAGGCAGCTGAGCTGCCCTCTGGGAAGAGTGTCTGGGAGGGTCATAGTAAGGGCAAGGAGTCTGTGGTGGGAGCAGATAATGTTGTCCTTCATTGACCTTGCGTCAACTTTTGGTGCAATTTTAGCTTGTGCAGATCCACATGAAAGTCTCTTTCCTCTCCTTTTCAGTAGAAAAATAGCTTCTCTGTCAATTAAAGTACAATTGAATGAAGAAGAGTTTCTATGCCTTGATTGAATGTGACCACATCTCCCTCAGAAGCAGCACAGTTGGGTTCTGATGTGGAGTAACTTCTACAGGGAGACCTTTCTTATTAAAGGACACCTCTTATTAATGGCTGAGTTCAAGGCAAACTTTTAAAAATCCAATCGATTTCTCATTTATTACATTTTGTTTTGTAAAAGATTTTCTGTCAGTGATTTCAGAATGAAGGTGCCAATAGTAAAATAATTGGTTTATAAATGGAAAGTTAATCAGGCCTTCCCCTTTACATCGTCCCCTCCAAGGTCGGAGATATAACTGAAATGCAAAGAAAACGCACTTGCACAAGAGGTAGATGGATCCATGTGAAGGGTCATCAGCCTTGAGACTCCCTCCCAGAGGAAAGTGTTGAAGCAAATGGCTTTGTAAGCTTCAGAGGAACAGGGCACAGTTGTACCTGGGAACAGAATGGTGTCTGCAGTTACATTAATTGGGATAACGATTATGAAAGCATGAGAAGCCTCAAGTTTCAGAGCCCATACTAATCCCCAGGAATACTTTTCCCCTGGCGGATATAATATTGCTGTTTTCCAGATGCATTCCTAGGATGAATTACATTTCTCAGGCTCACTCTGTATAGGCCACTATCAGTAGCAGGATTTGAGGGTTGCCAGAAGGTTCTTTGGTTTCATCCAGGCAACTCCGCCTTCCTGGGGTGTCAGTGAACTTGGTGGAAGCAAGGGTCAAACCTGACTCAACTTTTGTCTAGAAGTGTGTGCACTGGGTCTTGGTTTCAGTGAAACACAGGGCAGGAGTACAAACTCCTGCTTCCTGGAACTGTTCATGTTTACACGTTGATAATGTATTTCTGTAAGATGTTGACTCAAATAGAGCTGTGTCCCACCTATAGACAGTGTCCGCTTTGTTGATTGGCTGGTTTGGAATTAAATGGCCTTCTGTTGAACATGGATTATGTTTTCCTGGAAAATGGAATATGAAAATACTTGGCACTTCTTCCATAAGCTGAGCTGAATTTCAAGAAAAGCATGTAGGTAATCCTACCTGATTCACCTGCAGAACCCTACTTTGAATTTCTGTTGGTGGTAACAAAGCCACCATGAAAAACAGTGTACTTCACCTTTGAAAATGAAGACTTCCATTACAAAAAAGACAGACGGATTTAAAAGTGTTGTTTAAGGCTCTTGTCTGATCCTTACCTGAGGATGAGAAGCTCTTCAATGTAACAAAAATACTTACTATTGTTGGTGTACATGATGTATTCCAAAATCCTTTTGGATTTGGAAAAAAAACTTGGATGGCATTTGGAAGGGTCAATATGACAGAAGTATATTCAATAACCACATTCATCTCAACCAGTGACGTTTCTGTATTCACATTGGGGTTGACTTTTGAAGCCTTTAGATAAGTAGGGATTGGCACGTGTGAGACACAGCAAGCTATGCAAGCTTAATACGTCATTTCTTTCTTCCTCTACTTCTCTTTACAGGAAATTACTAAGTTATTAACTTCATTGCTATTTCGTAAAATGGAATTACTATTTCCTGTCTGAAGAGCTGTGGGGGTGGGCCTCTAGGACACGGTGCCCAAGAGTTAATGAATGTACAGCTTTTGTTTCCCAGAATATTTCAGTCTTTTTTTACCATGAGACAGAAACCCAGGGGGGTTGGGTCTGAAACACAACGCAAAACATGCACCACTCCTCCTTGGATCCTTCTTGCAAGTAAGTTATTTTTTCCATCCAGAAACCACTGCCACTTTTGGACAATGTCCCATGGATGTCTGGTGACACAGGGGATGGGGATGGGACTGGGCAGGAAGGAACTGGAGCTTCTTGCCATTGCATTCCTACTTGTGTGGCCAGAATTGATTAGGGACTTGGCAGACAGCATTTAGGCTGAGTTTTGGTATGGAAGATGAAGGGAAGCCAGGCAGGACATTCATTTTTTAAAATTAATTAATTTAGAGAGAGAAAGAGAGAGGGCCAGGGGACAGAGGATCTGAAGCAGGCTCTGAGCTGACAGCAGAGAGCCTGATGCAGGGCTCAAACCCATGAACTGTGAGATCATGACCTGAGCTGAAGTTGATGCTTAACTGACTGAGCCACCCAGGAGCCCTGGCAGGACATTCATTATAGACCTATGTGCTTTCTACATAAGTAAAAATGTGTTTTTAGGTTAAATTAACTTCAATAGCATAAGCCAGGATGATTTCCATGAAGCACTGTTGAGTTCCCTGTCTCTAGCTCTGGTTCCACAAATCTGCCCTTACACTCATCCTTTCACTTTGAGTCCCTTCCCTATTTCAGGGGCCATAGGCTGGTTATGAGCACATCCCCAAACTGAATTTCTACAGTTTCCAGAAGCTCACAGAGAAAAGCATCTGGAAGTTTTTAATTTCTCACTGAAATATCTTCCTGAGGACACACATGTAGTGTCATTGTGACACATATGATCTCAATTTCAAATCGTATTCCTACCACAGAGAATAGTTTGAATCCTAACTACCAGTTAGAAACTAACTACCATTTCTCCAAGTAGCCAGGTCCTTTGGAAATTGAGCAAAAACCATAATGGCAGTAACAAAACCAGCAACGCAAAACAGGTTAAAAATTCTCTGTGAAGATATAGTTCTATTGGCTTTTTTGGACAGTAGCCAGGAAAGAGCTTTGACAGTATGATCTCAGCTCAGTGGCTGAGCATGTTAAAGGAGGAGAGGTTGCATGTCACAGCCCAGTGCAGGGCGTCTGTGCTTCCCTCCCAGTGGCTACTCAGCCACAAGTCCCACCTGTGTTTCCAGTGGGCACTGCTCACTCAGACAGTTTGTTAAAGCTCAGGATGGTCTTTGAGGTTCTTCTCTACCTCTTCTTGTGCCACCCTTACTGGCTCCACACTTGTCCCTTAGAATATTGGCTCAAAGGTCTACTGTGGTCAGCACAGAAACAGAGTGGAAAGATTCAGAATGTTTACTGGTTCACCGAGGACCTGTGATCCTTTCTGCTTCTCCATCCTTGCAAGGCCAGGCATAGGAGAGGGTCATCTGCAGAATGGCCAGTAGGCAGTCTTTCTAGAAGCCTCCTTTGATGGCTTACCATAGGGAATTTACCACACTTGAGTTTGGCTCCATGCTAGTAGGCTCAGAAAGAGTATTGGGTCAACACATTAAAAGATGGTACCTTGGCTCTCCAGCACAGATACACAATTACTTGACTCATGAGACTCAAGTGTAAAACCAGAATTCTGATCCATTGATTTTCCATAAGGAATATAACTGCAGAGAGGCTGGAATCTCAAGAATTCCTGAGAGGTCATGCAACCTGGGTCATGAAATTAGAAAGAAGTGTGGTCAGCCAGGATTCAGAACTGGGGGTGTTTGTGATAAGGTTTCAATTAGAGTGATGCATGATTTCTGTTGTGGGTTGAATGGTGGCCCCCCCAAATGTATGTCCACCTGAAACATGTGAATGTGACCTTATTTGGTCTTTGCAGATGCAATTAAGTTAACCATCTCAAGATAAAATTATCCTGGATAAATTTGCACCCTAAATTCAATGACAAATTACAAATTTTAAGTGTCCTTATAAGAAAAAAGAAGGGGAAAAGACAGAAAAGATGGACTTGTGAAGGTGAGACAGAGATTGGAGTTACAAAATTTTAAGTCAAGGAATGCCAACCCCACAGAGCTGGACAACTTCTGTGGCTTACCAGTTTCCTTGATAAGAAACACATTTTGTCTTTAGGTATGTTAATCTAGCCTAAGGGTCTTGCTGGTCTGGGAGCTATTCTTTCTCTTGAACCTCCTGTGTGCTCATTATCTGATGGTTTTACAGATTAACTCAGAGTGGCGACCTTATTTCCCAAAAGTTTTTGGGGACTGTGATGAAAGGGGAAGATCCACTTTCACAGAAAGTGTATTCTGCAAGGGCAGAAAATATTCAAGTGCATTTTTTGCTTCTGTGTGCATTTTCCTGTGAGACCTTGTCAGCTCTGACTGGTTCCATGTCTATTTTCTGAAGTCGTGATAGTAAAATCAACATCGCTTCCATCCTGGTATGTGGAGTCCTCTTCAGAAGGGGTTGTAGGTACTGAATAAAAGAAAAAGAAGAGACACCAATCATCTGAGGTTTGGTGTAGTTTTCTTTCCAGGGTCATCCTTGAAAGGATGTCTCTCCTAAGAAGGAACTGATTCAAATGTCTTTCCTAATGAAAAACTGAGTTTTTCTAAGAAACACATTTCATGAAAGATGGAATACTTGTGATGGATCTTGTCAAGTGAGTAGGAGTTGGTATTCTGGTGACCATGTGTGGCAAGGGTGGTGCAGGTGGAGGGAATGCACGTGTGGGGGCTTTGGTGGGGCTGAAATGCTGGCCTGGCAAACATACTGAACAGTGTCAGTGACATGGACCCATTGGGGAAGATTAAGCAGGGAAGTATCATGATCAGATTCAAATTTTTAGAAGAGCCCTTTGATGTCCTGATGGAGACTGGTCAGGAATGGGATGAGGGTAGAAGAGGCAGGGAGAACAGCTAGCAGACTACAGAAGTAAGTAGTAAGTGTCAAAGTAGAATTTGCTCTTGAGTTGCAAGGGTTTAGAACAGTCTACATCTCAACTCATATCACATTTCTTTTCCATCCATTTTTCAAAGGTACTGTAAAGCACAAATGAGATATAAGTGGGAAGGTATGTGCAAAAGCAATATAAATTATTAGAAACAGCTCATAAGAATGACACTGTATTACACTGAATAGACCAGAAGAACAGACCTCACAGGAGGCTGCAAGTTGTAGGAGAAGGAGGGATGGACAATGATGGGAAAGGCAGTGGCCTGTGGGCTATATTTTTCATGGTCTAACTTTCCTATATTTATAGGAATTTATAGTCTATCTGCCTTTTCACTGAAGCCAAAATAAGCATAATATACAATTAACCCACTGTTAGTTACCAGGTTTTTCTGGGAGAGGAATTATGCCTCCATAACATGTACTAAAACCAAACATAATCCAAGAAAATGGTCAATATGTGAGAAGGAAGTTGCCAGACTCTTCCTAGGATGTAGGGCCAGTTACCTGTCATGACATCTGTGTTCTAGTTCTGTTCCTGGCACATCATAGGTGACCACTAAATTTAAAGAGGTCATGTATGGATCCCAAAAAGCTTATGAAAGGTTTCTTTGCCATCTGCCAGTGCATATTTTTCTTTTCTATACAATTGCTGATATATAATTTTCTTTTCTATACAATGTCTATACAACTGAAATTATTCAACCTGAATATAACTAATCAAACATTTACCTTTTTAATTACAGGGACTTCAAGCCTGTACTTTGGTTGTATCTGCTTACATCTTTCTTTTCTTGGTCATGTGCCAACACTGGCTGAGCCCTGAGCTTGGGAATCTTCCTCCTTTTTTCTCCTTTTCTCTTGTTTTTGTTAGCTAAGATTGGAGGTAGAGTGTGGAATAAATAGAAATTCATTCTGAGCCTCAGGACTCTTTATGAAGGTAATTCTGACCTCCAGCCACACACATAATATTGATAATTTGACTTTGATTTGATTTTCACATAAGCTGTCATTTTATACACTTGAGAAAGCATTGGAGGACATTAATGAAGAGGATATATTTCTTTATTATTATTATTATTAATTTTTTAAATACACATCCAAGTTAGTTAACATATAGTGTAATAATGATATAAGGAATAGAATTTAGTGATTCATCACTTACATATAACAGCCAGTGCTCATCCCCAAAAATGTTCTTCTTAATGCCCGTGGCCCATTTAGCCCATCCTCCCACCCAAAACCCCTCCAGCAACCCTCAGTTTTTTGTCTGTATTTAGGGGGTCTCCTATGATTTGTCTTCCTCCCTGTTTTTATATTATTTTTACTTCCCTTCCTTTATGTTAATCTGTTTTGTATCTTAAATTCCACATATGAGTGAAGTCATATGATATTTGTCTTTCTCTGACTGACTTATTTCGCTTAGCATAATATATTCCAGTTCCATCTGCGTTGTTGCAAATAGCGAGACTTCATTCTTTCTGATTGCTGAGTAATATTCCATGGTGTGTGTGTGTGTGTGTGTGTGTGTGTGTGTGTGTGTGTATGTGTGTGTGTATCACATCTTCTTTATCCATTTCTCTGTTGATGGACATTTGGGCTCCTTCCATACTTTGGCTATTGTTGATATTGCTGCTATAAACATTGGGATGCATGTGCTCCTTTGAAACAGCACTTCTGTATCCTTTGGATAAATACCTAGTAGTGTAGTTGCTGGATTGTAAGGTAGTTCTCTTTAATTTTTTGAAGAATGTCCATACTGTTCTCCAGAGTGGCTGCACCAGTGTGCATTCCCACCAGCAGTGCAAGAGATCCTTTTTCTCCGCATCTTCGCCAACAGCTGTTGTTTCCTAAGTTGTTAATTTTAGCTATACTGATAGGTGTGAGGTGGTATCTCATTGTGGTTTTGATATGTATTTCTCTGATGATGAGGCAACTTCTTGAGCAAGTTTAGTGCCAATATTTGTATATCTATGTTTTAAGTCAATTGACTTGCAATGGTCACACTGTCTTTTGTTGCTTTGGGACTTCCCAAACTCTGTTCAGTAATCACTGTTATCCCCTTTGGCTCCATAGTAATGGCTACAGCATTGGCTAAAAGGTCTATACCTTGAGGCATTAAGGCTCAGGCATCAGCACCAAATTTTACATCCTTGTCATAGGCCCGAGTGAGATGAGGAGGCAGTGCTCTGGACACTGGCCTAATTTGGCTAAGGACTGTGGGTAATTGAAGCATTTGTATGGGGCAGTGGCAGGGCTTGTGGGTGCTAAGCAGGCTGTTGGAGTGAATAAGGGACAGGGTGAATGGTGCACACGGCTAAGGAGGGATATATTTCTAGTAGCAAACAGAAACAGAGCTGGTTACCAAAAGCTATCCTTGCTCAAATAATATTCATGTATTTTATTTAATTTTTGATTGAGGTGTGTATTTTGTGCTTCTAGGTGTTCTTGTACACAATCTGTAATGATTTTTGAGTTTGGTTGTAACATGTTACCTAATGGGCTAACATTGCTTGTATGCAAAAAGTAATCAGTATTCATATATTTATAAAGTGTGTGTATTGTTGATAAATGGTTAGGATAAACTATAGCATTGTTCTCTGATGAAAAAAGTCATGCAAACTCATTTTATAGTAAATTTGGAAAATACATAAGGTGAAGAAATTACCTGGAATCAATTACTCAGCTATAAATGCCATTATGTGAAGTATTTCCTTTTTTCTAAGCATATATAAAATCATTGTGTATGATTATATGTATGTTACATTATAGCTTTTTCTCCTTTAACATTGGTGTACAAATATGTCCTTCATGTTATTAAATATTCTTTGCCTATACTAGGAATAGTTAAGGCTTTAAGTGGTTAATTTATGATTACTTGCTCCTTGGGGTTCCTGGGTGGCTCAGTCAGTTGAGCATCCAACTCTTGATTTCAGCTCAAGTCGTGATCCCAGGGATCAAGCCCCATGTTGGGCTCCATGCTGAGCCTGCTTAAGATTCTCTGTCTCTCTCCCTCTGAGAGATGTTTGAAGGGAATCAGGGTCTATATATTTTATATTAAGAAAATTGTAGTCAGATATATGATGTTGCCTCTTTTGTTTCTTACTTATATCCTGTACATTCTTTTTTTTCCTCCAAGTCATAGAAGTGATTAAACTTTAGTAAGAGAGGTGATTCTTCCAAATCTGAAGAGCTCAGCTCAAGCTGGTGTTGAATGTAAATGCAATGTTCTCCAGAGCTCAAACCAGCCCAATACCCTTATATTTGTCTTCTTTCATGGCATCAGACCCATAACAGTGATCACGAAGGATGCAGAGGGGTTGGGAGTGAGGAAGGAAGAAGAGTGTGTTTGTCACATGGGTGGTCAGAGGTAGCACTGTGGCTTTGGGGCACACAGACCAATACGTAACTGGTTACAAAGGGCTTGAGGTCAAGGACAAAGGTACACTAGATCTTTGGAGAAGGAATATGGAGAAGGACTTCTGTTTTTACAGGGTAACACCCTTGAGTTCAGCTGGCTCCATATGCTACCCATCTGCCAATTAGGTGAAGGGTTAATCTAGGTGGAGGAAAACCCACTGACATATGTCTGTCCCTTCTAGGAGTTGAGGCTGACCCAGATCATAATCAAGTAGGCATCAGGAGACCCACAGGCCAGTCACATAAGGAGACAGGGTTCTCCATGCAGGCACTAGAGAAAGGGGCTTGCCTGCCCTGGCTGGGCTGGCCAAGGGAGCTGAGCAGGACAGGGACAGTAGGGGGTCTGGTCATTGGTGCTCAGATCACATGAATACTCCCTCCCCCACCACGACAAAGCATGAGAATCTGCTGGTCTCCCCTGGGGGCACAGGCTCCTGTTTAACTGAACATCTGCTCATTAGTGTGTCTCTTGGGTGACCTTCAGTTCTTTGGCTGAGTTCAGAAACCTGCTACTGAATCTGTCTTAGCTTGCTCCAGCTGCTGTAACAAAGTTCCATGCACTGTGTGGCTTAAAGGACCAAATTTTATCCTCTCCCAGTTCTGGAGGCCAGAAGTCTGACATTGAGGAGGCAGCAGGTTTGGGTCCCTGTGAGAGCCATGAGGAAAGGTGCTGTTTTATGCCTCTTTCTGTGGCCTATGGACAGCTGTCTTCTTGTCTTGTCACATCACCTTCCCTGTCTGTGTGCCCATCTATGCCCAAGTTTCCCCTTTTCATAAGGACACTCATCATATTGAGTGAGGGCCCATCCCAGTGACTGCATTTGAACTTGGCTACCTCTGTAAAGACCTTCTCTTTAAATAAGGTCACACTCTGAGATGTGGGTGGTCACGGCTCCACCATAGCTGTTTTGGCTAATACAATACAACCATCGCAGGTCCTACCCCTCATCTGCTCTCAGCCTGGTGAGCTCAGGGGGTCAGTAAACTGTGCTTTTCAACTGAATATGTTTCTTTTTTAAAAAAAAATTTTAATGTTTGTTTATTTTTGAAAGCGAGAGAGAGACATACCCAGAGAGCAAGCCGGGAGGGGCAGAGAAGGAGGGAGACACAGAATCTGAAGCAGGCTTCAGGCTCTGAGCTGTCAGCACAGAGCCTGACGCGGGGCTTGAACTCACGAATCACAAGGTCATGACCTGAACCTAAGTTGGATGCTTAACTGACTGAGTCACCCAGGTAGCCCTCAACTGAATGTATTTCTGAAGTGCAGTTTGACTTACGTATCCCTTCTAAACATGAAAGTGGCAGGATCCTTTGAAATGCTTCCCTCTTGAAGGAATAATTTGGCTTTGGTTCTTTACCTGGAGAACCTGTGCTACTGGATTCATCTTCCCTCCAGGATGATTCAGATCAGTGCAAAGGAGAAAAGGGAGAGAAGTCATTTCTCTCTAAAGTAATAGAACACGATGCAGGACCCATCCAGGTTTAAGCTAGAATCATTTGGCTATTGAGTATCTCATTGGTCACCATGTCCTGATGGGTCACGATGACAGTGACTATCCTTGTGTCCAGGTGTATGTGCCAGATATTACCTGTGGGGCTTCCATTTCAGCCCCACTGAGTGGGCTCTCAGTGGGTTCCCTTTGTGGGCTCAACCAATGTAGCAAAATAGAATAGTAGCCAAGCACAGTGGCAGAGAGGGCAGACTATGGAGCCAGACTGATAGCATGGTAACCAATGGGACCCTGGGAAGGCACCCTAAACTCTCTCTGCCTCAGGTTTCATCTGTAAAATGGGGATAGTACTAATATCTAGCATCTACATCAGGGAGGTTTTCTTTGAGGATTAAATAAATTGATATTTGTAAAGTGCTTAGAACAGGGACTGGCATTTAATAACTACAACATGTATTTGTTAGATAAAAATAAGGACTGAAAACTTACTAGATGCCAGGCACTACATTCAACACTTTATGATTATTAGTTTATTAGAGAGAGAGAGAGAGAGAGCGAGCAGGGGAGAGGGGCAGAGAGGGAGAGAGAGAGAGAGAGAATCCCAACCAAGCTCCATGCCCAGCATGGAGCATGACATGGGGCTCAACCCCATGACCCTGCGATTATGGTCCAAACTGAAATCAAGAGTTGGGCACCCAACAGATTGAGCCTCTCAGGCACCTCTGAATTCAACACTTTAAATGCACTATTATAACAATTCTAAGGGGTTGTTCCTTCCCCTATTTCACAGGGTAGGGAACAAACTCAGCATGGTTCAGAGACTGTTTGAAGTTGAAAATGCTAAAGAGGGTAGAGCCAGACTTCAGAGAGAGGTGTTGTCGAACTGCCTGCCCAAACTTGCCACCCCTGTGAAGCTGTCTGCAAACATGGCCTGAGAAATGGATTCCCCTTCTATTAATAAATGAGTCAACAAGTACTTGCTGAGTGTCTACCACATGGTGGTAGGTACATGTTAACAGTTGGCAGAATAATAACATTTATAAATTAGACTTATTTACACATACATGCCAGCTCTAATGTTCATCTGAACTATGCTGTGCTACCTTCTTGAGCCACTAATAATTATGAATAATGATTGTGAATTTCATTCTATTTAAATTTTGAATGTAGCCTCTCTGCAAAGTTTCACAGATGATTACTTACACTGAGTATCTTCTCTTACTTACAGTCAAACCGTGGATTGCAAGTAACTTGTTCTGCGAGTGTTCCTCAAGATGAGCAAACATTTCTAATAAATATTAACTTGATACACGAGCGATGTCTTGCAATATGAGTAGTACGTGATGCTCAACATCACATGATCACAACTGAGCCAGTGGTTCTTGAAATTCACTTTGTTATACAAGTGCTTTGGATTATAAGCATGTTTCCAGAATGAATTATGCTTGCAAACCAAGGTTTTACTGTCCTTATTTTCTTTAAAAAAATTTTTTTTAAATGTTTTTATTTATTTCTGACAGAGAGAGAGACAGCGTGAGCAGGGGAGGGACAGAGAGAGAGGGAGATCCAGAATCTGAAGCAGGCTCCAGGCTCTGAGCTAGCTGTCAGCACAGAGCCTGATGCAGTGCTCAAATCCATAAACCATGAGATTATGACCTGAGGTAAAGTCGGACACTTAACCAACTGAGCCACCCAGGTGCCCCTTACTGTCCTTATTTTCTAATATGGATCAGTTGATGGGACCCACATGTTAGTTGATCTCTACTGTTGAAAATAGTTGTACATGGATATCTGATATGATTACTGTTCAATCTGTTTTTTTTTTTTTTTTTACAAATAGTTTATTGTCAAATTAGTTTCCACATAACACTCAGTGCTCATCCCCACAAGTGTCCTCCTCCATGCCC